>NC_050188.1:27944624-28259624 GCF_008315115.2 Sander lucioperca
ACATTTTAGATAAATAACCATCATAATGTGGATATAATGACTGAGTGGTTAAAGGCAAATACTAGAACAGCTACAACAGTCTGGTAAGTTCAGAAAATGACATCACTTTACTGTAATGCAGACTTTAAAACCAGGAAAAGACTAAACTTACCATGTAACGATATTAAAATTCTTCAAAATCTAAGACAATATCTAGTCTCATATCACGATCTCGATATAATATTGAAATATTGCCCAGCCCTAGTTCAAATGGTGCTACAGACAGAAAGAGAAGACCGTGTTTGAGTCGCACCCATCAAGAGACAAAGGTAACCTGGGGACAAAATGAATATTAAAAACACTACATCTTAACCAGGGCATCACTAAGTGGTGACAAATCAGAGGAGGCTCTCTAACGCCCATGGATCCAACTAGGGCCTGTGTGGAGTAATAATCAGTCATTGGAGAGTCATGCTGTCGTCATATAACTAAGAGAAAGCTTCTCGTCTTGGAATAAGGAGGGGCAGTTTACTGTATACACAGTCGCGTGCCTGGTTTTTATCAGTACATCATCACAGGAAGTCGTCTGTATGGGGTTTGTGCAGTACATACTTTAATGGAGGTGTACGAGATGTACTATCATTTTCACACCGTAAATATAGCGCCATTAAGCACCCTTCTTAGATCTAATCGAATCATTTTTAATCAAGGCATCTGTAGCTCTGAGGGCAACCGTGCATTTTTGTATTCCATTTCCAATATTTGTCTAAACATATGGGGTCAGTAAGGGCCTCTTTCCAAACATTAGACACCTGTCAGTTAGAGTCAACCACCTGTGATATGATGGGGTTTGTTTGGTTATCAATACTACATTGGTTGTCTATGGGAAACCCATAATCTGAATTCCTGTAAGACATACAGATCAGATTTATGATTAAGTATAACGATTAATTCAAGTGTGAATACCGTTTCATTGACTGATTGAAAACACTGACTAGCTGCAGCATTATAGTACAGTTGCATTTACAGATAGTCAATATCTAACATTTCTCAATATATGCTTTTGAAAATGCCAGTTGGTTAGATTTTAAACTGTAAGCCTAATGGCTAGGAGTTAGAGAAGAGATATCCTCCTTTAGCAAACACAGAGGCTTGGCTTATAGTCATCATCCGTAGGATTTTGGTCCTACGGTTACTTGTGGTGATAGCGAGTGTTTTTTTAATAGGAAAAATTCTGTTGGGAATGATACATGCCCACTGGGAGCAATAAACACTCCTTGAACAGCTACTCTGTCTGGAATGCAACAGAAGAAGAGCAACTGGACTATAGTTGTATATGGAGTACTACTGGGGTATGTTTTCAGCACAGTCACAAACTGCAGGCTGAGAGGTTAGCTAGGCTGGTATTATTTGCTTTTCACTCTAACCTTTTTTTCTCTATTTACCAGCTTATGGTAGAGTCCATACATGTCTAAACTGGGCATGCCATATAGTGTTATAGTGCTTCAGAATACTTTGGGCTACCCATGCCATCAACTGAATGTTGTCTTCTACGTTGCAAGGAATGTGTCCATGCACCGCCATTCGTCATCTTCCAGTACATACATACAGTACATCTACAGTATATAATGAAAATCTTTTAAGATTAGGGTTTTAAATCTACCCATATAAAAACAGCTATGAGATGCTGGCTCCTCAAGAAAAATAAAGACAACCCCCTTTTAGTAATATTTGGAAATTGAAGTCTATTTCGGTCTGCAATCAATTATAGCAATGACAATAAGGCAATAAGACATATCTAAATATATACAAATATAAAATATACATACAGTACATGCCTACCCCTCTTACAATGTACACTGTCTTTGAAATGTAGAGCTAACATGAATGTTTACACTCGAGCCTCGTGGAGCAGAGGAAGTAAATATATTGTGTTTACAGAGATGTTCGTATCCAATCAAGCATAGCCACTGGCCATCTCAGCTAGACTAAACTCATGACTGGCACAGACATGCCTTTCCATTAAGCTGTTTACAGCTTACATGTTACAGACACATGCACTTGAACTCCCTCACCCCTTTTGTATGCATGTATTATACAGTATACCAGCTTTCCCTTTCTGCAGTATACTGTTTCAGAATAAATCACAGTAAAGTGATTCAAGAACTAAACTAAACTTACCCTTATCCTTCCACCTGTTACTTACAGCTTTTCTTATTCACATGATGCAGCCTGATTGTAGCACAACCTCATTCATTCATTCACAGCCCACACACACCCACAAACCAACAGTATCAATCAATAAGGTAGCTTTCGTCTTCATATCATATCACTTCACATCTATCTGCTGTTACTTAATCTAGTATTTTCTTATTTCCAACAGCAGGTTGAAGGATGTTTTATTCAGTCATTATTGAGCAGTTATTACTTAAACGACATTTATTGAGACAATTTTGGCAAACAAAATTATACTATGGAATTTTAACATTAATAGACATCTAGTTTTTGGTCAGATAATTGGTATTACATATCAGTAACACTGATTTTCAGCTTTCATTCTCACCCATTCGTAGTGCAAGAAAGTATCCTGGTTCCATATGGAGAGCCAAAAGGGTAAAAAGTTTAATAGATACATTATGAGATGACTGATTATATTAATGAATCATTCCAGACAAAATGTAATCTAGCCATCAAATTGCAAACCAACCAATCCATTTTTTAGATTCAGCACATTATTACAAAATGTTTTTTTTTTCTCATTCTGCTCATTCATTCTTTTAACAATAACAAGTTTATTTCTGAGCATTTTTTTCCACTGGCTGTATATTTGACATCAACGGTCTTTCAATTAGCATTTTAATGCCTCTTTTCATCACAAAGTCTTTGTCAGAGGACAGAGCCAGTTATGCAATTGGCTGTTGCTTTGGTCTGAATGAGCTGACATCTAAACAGAAGAGGCAGGATGTTAATGACACATTTTGTCTGTATTTGTGAGATGTCACATAAAGTCACATTTATCCACTGATCTAATCTTGACCACTTTGAATCTCCACAGTTTAAAACCACATGGAATGTTTGAAATTGTGATAGGCCATTCCTAGCTTTGTGAACATGGGTTGTACATGCTTGCAACGCTAGGTGAATTTCTTTTTCACTGTCAAAGGATCCGCTCTAGGAATTCCATTTAGATGAAATCATCAAAAGTTTTCGATCTTTAGTTTCAAGTCTGCAGATCATGACGGCGTAAAACAAAACACAGGAGTACCTCAGTCCTGTTTTGCGGTAGATTTTGTGTAAAACATTCAACAAGACTATAAATAAATACTTATTTATGTCATCAAAAAGAAAAAAAAGAAAACTGGAGTCATGTCATCAATGTTTACATTAAATAGGTTATTGTAGGGAAGTTTTCAAAATGTAGAACCCAACGATCCAAATTCCATTGCCTAATTTGAAATTATAACATATTTGCCTTTGGCAAACAAATTCTCTCTGTTAAAGCAGATACACCGGTTTTACGAAGACAAACAAATAGTTGGCAAGTTTTAACAGCTAACACAACACCTCACAAAACAAGATATCATAGAGCAACTATTTAGTCAATGGCTGCAATGCTAAGAGACACTGAAAAAGAAAGGTTGGGTGTTACAGCAGCTTCAGGCTTGGACACTAAGGCCAGTGTCAGGGTGACGAGAACCTATCATGTTTCAAATAACAGACAAACCTGTGGCCCAAAGTTTATGGGATTGGAATTCCATTAGTGGCGGCGTCACACCAACGTAAAAGGGTAGACCACAGTGAACAAAGAAAAGTACCAATTTGCCAATGGTTGAAATGACTGGAGAAGAAAGCTGTTGACTATTTCTGAAAAGAAATGTTTTACCTGTACAGTTTTTTTAATTCTATGCGAAGGACCCGGGTATTCAGGGGAGTACAGGTCTGTCAGAAAGAGAGAGTTGATCAGCGTCGACTTCCCCAGCCCAGATTCCCCTGGAAGACAAAGACAGAGCCAGAGTGAGTGGGTGGGAGTGAACTCCAGAGATGCATTTCACACAATACTTGTTTTCTGATCCTCTTTTTCATGCCAGACTGAGGCACACAATCCCCAGATGTTTATCAACCCCATTTCTTATGCAATCTTTCACTGTTTGACATTCTTTACGTGTTTGAGACTTTTTTCCAGTACAGGAAATGGCTCCTTTTAACAATCCTTTTTCTAAACAGGCAAGCGTTAACACGAGACGAAGGAAGAGACAGACAGAGTGGAAGTTCTGTCCTCCCAAATTCATTTCCTGTCTGCATTTTTAGGAATCTAATGAGAGAGAATCACGGGGAGGGAGGAGAAGGGAAGGAAGATTTTAAACCACCAGTCATAATGAATTTTCACTCTAAGAAAGGAGTACAAACTGAAATCGAAAGCACAGATTCCATACCACTGTACTCAAAGAACCAATCAGACAACTGACACTTTCTTTACTTTTATTACCCCATAACAATGAGTTTCAAAGGTTTAATGGCAGCTTAATCTTCTTATGCAGGTCCAATCTTTGATTCTAATATACACTTTAAACATTTGAGATTAAAAGATCTTTAACATTGCTAGGTGACAGATAATTTACCGTGGAAAGTAGTTTTTTTCAACCTTATTTTCTTTTTCCTTTCATATCAGCTACAAAAACATTTTGCCCACCAGCTCCATTTTAACGATTTCTAAGGCAGGGTCTCTAAACACTAGAGCTGGGCAATATGTACCAAAAATCATGGGCCCTATTTTAACGATGTAAGTGCATGGCGTGAAGTACCTGGCGCTGGTGCGTTCAGGGCGTGTACGAATCCACTTTTGCTAGTTGAACGGCAGAAAAAAGGGTCCGTGTGCCGGGCACATGGTTCTAAAAGGGTTGTACTTAGTGTCTTAATTATTCATAGGTGTGTTTTGGGCGTAACATGCAATAAACCAATCAGAGGTCATCTCCCATTCCCTTTAAAAGCCAGGCACGTTTGGACCTCGGCGCATTGCTATTATGATGGAGGATTTGCTGAGCAGGAAGGAGATATTTTCAGGAGAAGAAACTGATCTGCTCATGCATGAAGTGATCATATCATATACTACTATTTCACGTTGTAATATTTTTATTTTTAATCTTTTGCATGTTTGTGTGTAACAAGCATAGTGTGTCGCTGTGCACGAGCCTTATAATAACAATGAAATGCTGCATCATTGACTTTAGACCAGGTTTTTGTTGGTCAACGGCACGATCGGCTATATAAATACAATCCATTTACATATCTCGGTATTTTCCACAAAGTGGGCTAAATGATCAGTTGTAAGTCAAAGCCCCATATGAGATGTCACAAGCACTTTTTACATTACATTACATTACATGTCATTTAGCTGATGCTTTTATCCAAAGCGACTTCTTATTAAGTGCTTTCAACCCTGAAGGTACAAACTCCAGACAGCAAGAAGTAAGTGCAAGTACATTAGCTTCAAATAAGCCAAACTACAAAGAGCCATATCAAAGTGCGACTGTAAATTGATGTGTTTTTTTTTTTTTTTAAATCCGAGGTGCAGTCGGAACAGATGTGTTTTTAGCCTGTGGTGGAAGATGTGTAGACTTTCGGCCGTCCTGATGACAATGGGGAGCTCATTCCACCATTTTTGAGCCAGGACAGCAAACAGCTGGGATTTCGTTGAGTGATTAGTTGTCCCTCTCTGTGAGGGGGCAGCAAGCAGATTGGTGGATGCAGAGCGGAGTAGACAGGCTGGGGGGGTAAGGTTTGACCGTGTCCTGGATGTAAGCTGGGCCTGATCACAGTTTTATTAAAACAGACTGATCAAAATAAAATGCTAAGACAGAGTTTCCTGTTTGAAAAAAAGCAGCTATAACAGCTGCAACACATGTAAATGCATACATAAAATGCGTACATAAAATGAACCTAAAATAAATAGCCTATATTAAACAATAACAGCTCTGAGAATGGTCCTTCAGCTGTTTTCAACAACAATAACTGAGTTTTTGGAGCTAAAATATTCACAAAAATGTCTGCAAGAACCTAGAGGGACTGACTGTGGTAATTCAATACCACCAACAGCGTGGCTGTTAAGATTGAGGTGAGTGGAGGGCAACAAGGAGCTGCTAAACAAAAGCTTCAGTGTGCGAGGAGAGGCAGTCATAAGCCGGCCTGGCACTGCAGCCAAAAAGCTGCTTCTGACCTTTACAAGTGGCCAGGGCCAACATGGGCCACCGCTGCCAGCAACACAGCCACTCCACACTTCATGAATAGGGAGGACGGCGAGATGAAGAAAGCATCACACAAAAGGATCCTTCACTCGACACACTCTCAGAGTCATAAATAGGGTAGAGCCACATTTATCTTGCAATCTCAACAGATATGCCTCAGCGATTATAGCTAGTCAATGATGAAACATGCAGGACCGCTGTAAACATTTCTTCAAGGCTGAAAGGGAATGGAGGACTCATATGCATGGATGGCTGATGGGTACCAGGGGGAGGCTGTGGTCTTGTGCAAACTGTGGGTAAAATGCATGCGATAAAAATGTCAGCTTGAATAAGGTAAGCTAAGAGCTGACAAGAACAGCAGGGTCAAGGAGACACAGTTAGATCCAGGTCCAAGTCTCGGCCCAGTGTGTGAAGAGGGAAGACGAGGAGCTCTGGTTACAGAAGAACCAAACACATCAAACTCAGAGTTATGATGGTGGGGGTTGTGGTGGGTTTAGTGAAGATGCCAATCATGGTTGGTCAGAGCTGTGGCTACTTGTTTGGATGGGATGAGGTCATGAATCCGCCACTAAACTGAACCATTATACAGAAATGTGATCAGAGGAGAATTGTCTTTGACTTACTGAAAAATACACACCAGCCCTTCTGCTCTGAGTCAGACTGAACCAATATATGACCCTGTGCCCAGCTTAACACTGGTTTATAATATTCAGCAGTCTGAGTGAGTGCAAACTGTCATAAAAAAGCAAATAGCCAGTAGTTACAATGAAGAAAATACAGAACTGGATACTTCCGTGAGTACACTTACATGTAGTACTGTAGGGATAAACAGATTATAGGCACTGGCACCATTTTGTGGCAGTTTGCAGATTATCTGTGTTGACATTTTATTTGCCTGATAACTGATAAAGTTAATTAATTAAAAAGTGCGCTACTTGGACTCAGCTACAGCTCTGTGTCTGTCCCTCTGCTTCAGTTTCACTCACCACTGAGTCTGACTTATTGTCCCCCCCACAACACTAACTCTGTTACTGGGTATTATGTTCAAAGTCTCCAATTTCATAAATAATTGCTTAAAGTGCCCATATTATGAAAAAATCACTTTTTCTGGGATTTGGGGTGTTATGTTGTGTCTCTGGTGTTTCCACACACATACAAACTTTGATAAAAATCCACCCATGCTGTTTAGAGTGAGATACAGTTTCTGAATGTGTCCTGCCTTCAGTCTCTGGGTGAGCTGTTCAAAATCGGCAAGGCTTGTGACGTCACAAGCCGAAACGAGCAGGCTAACCGCAACCATTAGCTCGTAGCATTAGCATGCTAACGCTATGGCTAACGCTAGCATGCTAACGCTAGCATGCTACCTCGTTCTCAATAGCAAAGCACTGCTACAACACACACAAGTTCACCATAATCTACAAAAGAACTACTTCCATGTGCGCCCTCATTTAGAAGTCTCCCAGCTAATCCTGCCTTGTAACTGACCAAAGTTGTAGAAACAGCCTTTCTTTTACTGTCTATGGAGCTAGCTAGCTGACATGATCTACATCTGAGCTACTGGGCATGTGCAGTGCAATCAAAGATTGTACAGAAGAAGAAGCAGTGAGAGAGAGCACTGCAGTACAACACAAATATGGTGTTTTTTGAAAATTAAACCATGTAATCCTATTCTGGTACAACCTTAAAATACAATTATGAACCTGAAAATGAGCATAATATGGCTGCTTTAAAGCATTTAAACAAAATTTTGTGTTGGAGTTTATAACATTCCAAAATCTTAATTTTGACCTAAAGATTTTCATATTCACTGTAAATGCATATCGGTTCCAAATATCGGTTATTGGCTTCATTAACTACTAATAATCGGTACCGGCCCTGAAAAAACAGTATTGGTCAATCCCTAGTGCACTGTGTACATTATGTACTCACTTGGGTAGTGTGTAAATTTCGACTCTTCTTCGGTTTAATGGTAAATTGCAGTGGGGCAGAGCGTTACCGCCACCCATGTTGCCCGACATACTATATACCGGCTTGTTTTCTTATTATCTGACTGCAGTTTAATGGTACTTATTGGAAAAAAAACATGTATACATTTGTGTAGTTCGATTTCCACCGTTTCAATCGCTACGGCTGCAGCTTCCTCGCCCGCCATATTCACAATCTGGCGACCGCTGAAGACAAGTAGTGTGCAGCGTTTCACACTCAACGTTTTGACCACTTTGAGTGCAGCATCCGGGTACTCCGTAGTGCACTGCTGCTGGCCATACTTTGTTAGAGTACACGCACTATGTACTCACAAAAGCAAGTGTAAGTACAGAAGTGCACATTAGAGACACAGCATAGGTATGTCACATTTTGAAGTAGGGCAAAGAAATGTGTGTCACAATTAAGGGAGTGATTCCTTGTGTCTTGGATGTGATTTATGGGAGCCAATCATGTTTAAATTGAGCGCTATGAAATACGTTTTTAAATTAAATATAGTTTCATTAAATTCCTCCATGCCAGCATATTGCATAGGGTAAATAAATAAGCCATTGGTTGTCACTCATTCCAGCCAGGCACTAACCATAGACACTGGACTGTCCTGCAGTTATTACAGTCTATTACAGACATGTGATTTATGGAAGGAGAGTTCAGTTCAGATAGCTTTATGGGAAATTTAATCTGCAGTTGCCGGTACAAAAAAATGTGCTGTGCTACAATTTTTTTAAATTGTAGGTTTACTGCTGAATCTTGCAGATAGATAACAGGTTATGCTGTATAGTTAGTTCAATTGTTCAAACTACAATTTTTAGTAAGGCTGTTTCAGAATTAGAACTGTCGAATCTATGAGTCAAATCTTTATCTGCGGTTCGGACAGATACTTTAAGTATGCAACCCAGACTAAACTTCTATACCAGCTTATATGTTTATTTAACACAATTACTCATTGACTTTTGGAAAGATGTTGCATTTTTTGAACTACAAAAACAGTAAAACAGTTTGACAGCGAAACACCTAGAACTGTCAAATTTCCCTAAATACTTTTCCCATTTGAACTTTTTTTTCATTTAGAACAAGACAAAATAAAACGTAATGTGCAAAATAATTGTTTTTCTCGATTACTATGTTTTTGTGATCATTAGGAGCCGAAATCGTAATCACGATTAATTGCACAGACCTACTATGTGTCAAGTCTACCGTTACTTCAGTGCTTTTTTTTCCTGACATTTAATCCACCTTTGAAATCATTGAAAAACAATCTTCCAAATTAGAATTGAGTGATAACCACAGGTTGTGGAGCACCTCTCCTGCATGGCTAACAGCACCGTCAGCAAAGGGGACATCACACTGTTGGACAACAGCAGAGAAAGCGCTGCCAGAGACTGCTCTGATAAAGGAGCAGGTCAGCTGAGCTCACTGGCATTCAGCACCAGACCTGAGAGTTTCCAACAGTGGAAAACCAAGGTGAAGAAACAGGGCGTGCATTGCACACTGCTCTGCCCTCCTTTTCCATCACTATTTCCATTACAGTTGGGTTGTCCAGTCCATTTTTAAACAAGACTACCTTTGAAAAACTGCTAGTATATGGGTTTGTTCAGTGTATAATGACAGACCAAACACTTTCAACACAAGGTTTGAATTGGAGGCTCCTCAGTTAATGATTTGACTCTCCTCATTTTTAAGACCAGATGTTATTACAATTAAGTTTTAGGACATTTTTAGGACATCAATTAGTTAAATAAAAATAAATACTCATTTTCTGCAAATAGCATAAGGACACAGCAGAAGACTGTTAAAGGAGCTATTGTACAGAAAGCGAATATGACTTGTTATATGCCCAGTGTACTACCGAGGGCTTACTTAACTGCTATATGGGTCTTTTGCATCACTCAGTAGAAATGCAGTGTGTATTGTCAACCAATGGGTGGAATGGAAGCTCCTTGCCATTACATAGTTTCATTAAAATTCTCCATGCCAGTGTATTGCACAGGGATAAATAAAGAAACAACTCACTGTCACTCGTTGCAGCAAGGCACCAGAGGAAGATCACTCTCACTCAGCAAGCCCGCCAAGCCGAAACCCGCTGGCTCACTGCTCGGCTTGCACAGCAGCCAACACACTTCCTTTAAAGGAAATTTCCAGCAGCTGTGTAAACCATGGGGGTTTATTCAAAGGCACTTACCACTGCATACAAGAGGCTGGTGGAGGGGAAGCAGGAAAAGTTTGGCTTGTGAGAGGGAGCCCGCGTTAGGTTAATTCATTTGATAGGGCATCCAAGACACTGGGCTAATAATGTGCAGGTGAAATGAAAAGTGGCCTGTTCGTTTGTGAAGGGGAAATTCTGTACGTTCGACATTATCGCTTGAAAGCAGTCATCTTCTCTTCACCACTCTGTGTTTATGAATGGGACTTTCCCTTTAAAAGGGTTAGGAGACAGTAAAAGTTTAACAAGTCTAGAGCATGACAAAAGTGTTGCACATTTATCTGTTGGCAGAGCCATCAATTTCCTCCTGTCTGTGTCAAAGTTTGTCTCCTCCAAAAAGCCCCTCTTGTTAATGTGAGGGTATTCTTTCCAAAATGGATACAACAGAGCTCATTCAACTCTCTGTCAACCAGGACAAAACACAATGAGCTCTTCAAGGTCAGTTCCTGCCAATGTGCAAATCACTGCCAAATATTGACTTTGACCAACAAATGGCACTGGCCCACTTTGACTTGTCTGCTAACAATAGCTATCCCCCCACTACATATACATTCAAAAATATATACTGGGTTGTAAACAGGGTTGTGCCTCTCCCACCATGGGTCAGACATTTGATTCCCACTGCATTTCCAAAAACAAAATTGTACTTTCTCTTTCATTTATCTAGATATTTTCCAATAAGGGGGGGAAAGAGAAGTCATACGAGCGCTAACAGTAAAAGTTCAGTTCAGATTCTATTGTTGTTTGCACTAATAACTGTTCTCAAGTTGCAGCGCTTTACTTGGATTTTTAGTTTCGTAATTGTTTTATTTGGAACTTATCATCGGAATCCTGAAGATCCGCCTGTGGTAAGCTACAACAGCACAGAGAGAGAGTTCTGCATGAGACAGGGACGGTGTATTGGCATGGCTCTACCGTTGGAGGGTATGTGAATGGAAACACATTGGAACCGGCTAACGTATCACCCAAAAGCCCGTATTTTGTATTTTCAATTTCATAGCATAAGAGATACTTTTCAGTTTTATAGCTTATTGTGACCTGCTGCTTTTGGGGAAAGTGTTAAAGCAGCCATATTATGCTCATTTTCAGGTTCATAATTGTATTTTAAGGTTGTACCAGAATAGGTTTACATGGTTTAATTTTCAAAAAACACCATATTTTAGTTGTACTGCAGTGCTCTATCTCACTGCTGCAGATCCTCTTTTCAGCTGGTCTCTGTTTTAGTTACAGAGTGAGACCTCTTTTCTTCTTCTTCTTCTGTACTATCTTTGATTGCACTTGCACATGTGCAGTAGCTCAGATGTAGATCATGTCAGCTAGCTAGCTCCATAGACAGTAAAAGAAAGGCTGTTTCTACAACTTCGGTCAGTTACAAGGCAGGATTAGCTGGGAGACTTCTAAATGAGGGTGCACATGTAAGTAGTTCTTTTGTAGATTATGGTGAACTTGTGTGGTGTTGTAGCAGTGCTTTGCTATTGAGAATGAGGTAGCATGCTAGCGTTAGCATGCTAGCGTTAGCATGCTAAGGCTAACGCTACGAGCTAATGGTTGCGGTTAGCCTGCTCGTTTCGGCTTGTGGCGTCACAAGCCGTGCCGATTTTGAACAGCTCACCCAGAGACTGAAGGCAGGACACATTCAGAAACCGTATCTCACTCTAAACAGCATGGATGGATTTTTTTCAAAGTTTCTATGTGTGTAGAAGCACCAGAGACACAACATAACACCCCAAATCCCAGAAAAAGTGATTTTTTTCATAATATGGGCACTTTAAGTGCAGTGTAATACAGGAGTGTTCAAAATGTTCCGCATTTTTATAATGACGTTAGTTTACCAAAGTTGCCAGTAGGAATAATGTCTCAGTCTAGGATTGTTTCTCTTTGTCACTTGCACTACTTTCTGTTTTAAAATAAATTAAAAGAAACGTATTGTTATGCATTTGTTCCCCCCATACCTTGTAGTTCATGTTATATAATGGGTAGGCATTGGGTGTGTACCAGTTGTGTAAGTGGTATACGCCCATAATGAAAACACCAAAAAAATGTATTCATTCCTGGAGTGGTCATACTTTCCTGAGGGTGTAAGCAGCCTGGTTTCCACCATATTTATTGTCCTTTTAATGTCTTGTAATGTCTAATGAAGTAAGCACTAAAATATAGTGAAAACAAGTCAGCTGTTTGTAAAATAAATTGCCTTACTTCACAACTGTCTCTGAAATATGTGTCTAGAAATCCCATCATATCCCATAAATTCCTCAGTTGGTGTTTTATAACACTGCCATCACCCCAGAAAATTAAGGAAAAGACGCTTCATCTACTTCCAGCATGACAAGGACTTGCCTTTGCCAATTACCCTGCTATTCTAATGATATGCTGCAAACAAAATTGCCACATAACAGCCTCTTTACTGAGAGTGCACAGCACGGGGAAGGGGGGACTACAGGGCATGCCCTACATGAACAAAGTCAGAAGGGAGGAGGGTAATCTCATTGCCATGGAGACGGGTTCTTTAGCCCTGGAGGCAGGTAAGGGTTGTGAACTCGAAGGGACAGGATGCGACGTCATGCAGGAATTCAGAGCAGCTTCCTGCTCAGGTACCTCTGGATAACATGCAGCGGAGAAAGGAAGGGCTGTCTGGGTGCGTCTCCCGTTGAATCAGCTGCTCAGGCTTTTGACTTTGGCTGCGTGAATGGAATGACAGGAAAACCTCCTCCCACCACGCAATCCAAGAGACACAACCGCACACATGCAGCAGTAGTGGGCTGCCTGTACTGCTGAATGGCATATTTTTGTTTTAAATATGGTTTGCCAGACTCTTGTTTTACGTGCAACTTATCCTCCTCAACTGAGACCGTCTCTAATGCGTTTGGGCGGCCAGCTGCTATCGCTTTCAGCTGGGACGTTTCTGTGAAACTCAATACTGCTCAACACATGAGCATGTACAGTAGGAGCTACAAGTTCTAACACGGACACAGATCTACTGTATGTAGATGTAGCAACATCTTTTAAGACCTTCACACTTGAATAAGCAAAACAGATTGAGGAACCGTAACTCTCGTAGCAGTGTTTGTTAATATCTGATGAATGCCTGATTGTGTCAAAGACTGAGGAGAAACAATGGTGTAATAGAGTGCTACAAGAGGATTACTCACCCACAACCATGAGTGTGAACTCGAAACCTCTCTTCACAGATTTTCTGTAAACTTGGTTGGGAAGATTTGCAAAGCCCACATAGCCCTCCAGGTTCTTCTGTAGCTGTGGACCAAAAATAAACAACTCATTTATTTGAGCCGCAGGTGTGTCTACATACAAATGACTCTATTCTAAAGCTAAAAGGAACTGCAATTGGCTAACCCTTAATACGTTTAAATGCGCATAATATTCTGTTTTTTTCCCTTATTCCAACTAAGCTGTTTCCATGGCTAATGAAAGTGACTATTCCACTAATATTGCCGTTTACATGTAGCCATGCAAAACAGACTTGTTCGACCGCCTCCCTCTTTAATTCTTTCAACCAGCTTCTTGAAAAGGTTGGTGTTGCAATGTTTGCTCATATCCAAAAACCTGTTGATATCCAAGTCTTTGATAATGTTTAAAAGTAGCAGCGTTTCTCCTTCTTTTCTTTCGGCCATGCATCTCTACCGCAGCCCTGCAAACTGTTGGCTGGAAGGTTTGTGTACAACAACCATAGCAACGCACAGAGCTGACCGTAAGCCGCAAACAGGCGGTAAACTGCTGTAAAAACCCTGATTGAGACGCATATTCCGAACGTGCTGTGTATATGTCTAAAGAATGCCTCTTAAACCTGAATAATATCGGCAAATCCCACGTGTCTTAATTGGAAATTCGTAATATAAATTTGTCATATCCAAACAGAATGTGCTGTTTACATGACCTGTATCAAATTCTGAATATTGTCATATTCGGAATAATAGTGGAATACTGGTGTGCATGTAAACGTACTCAGTGAATTTTTTATGAGCCAACTTAACTACAATCTAGAGGCCCTGCAGATTGATGAGAAACAAGTAGAGTACTTACAGCTGGGTGTGAGAGCAGACAGGTTTGCAAGATGACAAAAAAAAAAATGATATGGGAAGGCAGCGGTCCGTGAGGCAGGTCCATGAGGCAGGAAAAAAACAGAGAGAAAAGAACCGGAGGAAGAAATTAGTAAAAGGACACAACTATTATCAGGGAATATCAATCAAGCTCATTGAGTTACTGTAGGAACAATGGAAACACTTAAAAAAAAGGCTGGGTTAAAATAACAGTAGCACAGTAAATACAGATGTACTATGAATCTGGAGAACAGGTCTCAGTCTCTATTTGCCAGTTAACGGACATGAAATATCCTACAATATAGGGCGTTTCTTAAATATTATAGCAGCAACTATAAGGGCTCAGTAATGAAATATGTTGACACATTCTGCTTTGCAAGGACAGATGTTAGTTAGTTGACGTGTGTTAAACTAGTGCTTCCCCCAGCTGTTTATAACAGAGGCATGCCACCATCGCTGTATTCATGACCACCTCTACTAACATCAGAAGAGATTCATACACATTTATACATTCAAACATGAAAGCAGGTACAGGAGCAAAGGCTATTCCTGTAATTAACCCAATGGCAAAAAATACAAACTATATATATTTTAGCTGTACACATTTTTTTTATTTTACTTTGCTGTATTTAAATTTATAATTCTTATTTCAATAACAGTTTTCTTGTGAAATACTGGAGAGTTGGTACCTCCTTGGGTTGCTCAAACAGTATCGAAAATTGAGAGGGGACGATCATTCATTGGCATGCATAAACATTAGCAACCAGTAATAATGGATCACAACTAGAGGTAGCTTAGATTTAATGGGTCACAAGCCAAAAAAGTTGTTACCAAGACCAGGGGCTCCCAAAGTGGGGTCCTTGAGGGGGTTACAGGGTGTCCCCAGGAAAAAAAAGGGAATACTTAATTTCTTTCTCTAATTCCATCCATAAGTTACCCAATGACAGTATGTATGACTATTTTGGGCATGGGTTTCATACACTTTCTGTTATAACACATCTAAAAACAAAAATCCCTATCAGATGGGGTCCCTGGAACAACATCTTATAAAATGGGGGTCCATGGTCTAATTTGTGTCAATTTAGGGGTCCTTGATGTAAAAAAAAAAAAGTTTGGAAGTCTGACACTGTGGGCTCCCTCTAAGACAAAATCGAGACAACTGTGTGCAAAACTGGCATTGGAGTAAAAAAATCTAATATGAGCTGCGCTCTTGCTGCAATTTCAGAAAAAGGAGTATTTTTTCCAGGTGGGATATTTTAGAAGCAAAAGGTCTAATCACTAACAATTACGGGTGGGACAAAATATCGATACAGCAATATATCGTTGTCCTTCTTCGTACGATACGATAATTGATATGCTGGCGCCAAATATTGATATTTCAATGACTAAAATAAGACGCTCTAAATAGATTTCCCTGCTCCCAGGGTTGGTACTTCATGGCTCAACACATGAATAAGGGAAACTTGAACATAAGTTAACTTAGAGCTGGGCGATATGGAGAAAATCAAATATCCCGATATTTTTGACCAAATACCTCGATATCGATATTGTTGCGATATTGTAGGGTTGACAATTGGTGCTTTCACAAAATATGCACACAATGAGATTTTTGATAATATATCAACAGTTATGTTGATATAATAACTATGTGGATAAAGGCAAATAATGGAACAGCTAGAACAGCCTAGTGTGTTCAGAAAATGACATCACTTTACTGTAATGCAGCGTTTAAAACCAGGAAAAGATAACACTTGTGTCATATCAGGATATAACGATATCCAAAATTTAAGACGATATCTAGCCTCATATATCAATATAATATCTATATATTGCCCAGCCCTAAGTTAACTTAGCCAAAGAGGATTTCGACGGGATGACGGACAGCAAATTGAGGAAAATAACGGATGCCCTGCCACGTATAAGTCCAAAGTATAGACCCATAGTTGCTCCACAGTTCTGTAATTTCAATTTACAGACTGAAAAACTTGTGCTGCAGAATTGTGCCGTTTTCTAACAGTTTGGACTAGTAGTATATAAAGAGAGAAAACCTACACATAACCTTTTCACGGGCAATTTGTATTCATAGTTAGACCAGTGATATCGTGATGTATCATTATAGGATTGTCTAGCAATATATATTGATTATCACAGAATTGCTGTATCGTCATGTATCGTGTAGAGCTGGGCGATATGGGGAAAATCAATATCCGGATATATTTGACCAAATACATCGATATTGTGGCGATATTGTAGGGTTGACTATTGGTGCTTTCACAAAATTACAAAATGGATATAATGACTAAGTGGGTGAAGGAAAATAATACAACAGCTAGAACAGTTTGGTAAGGTCAGAAAAATATAATATAATTTTACTTTAATGTAGCATTTAAAACCAGGAAAAGATGATACTGGGGTAATATTGCGATATCCAAAATTTGAGACGATATCTAGCCTCATATATCGATATTGATGTAATATAAAATATATTGTATAGAGTGAGGAAAGTCTCAAGTCTTGCATTCACCATCTGGACACACATTTGCCATAACACCATGTGCTGCACCGCCACATTAACCACCTCAGCTACCCAAGATTCTGGTGGAAACCCTTAAAAATACTGCGTAGGACAAGAGTCTGAGTGGAAAGCTTCCGTGAACGTCATTAACACTGTAAGCACATCACATTACTACAGTACTCAACAAAGTCGGACCTACAGTAGAGCAACTGTACAATATCATCAAGACGTTATTTCCCCTGTGTTTATAGGAGCGGCCCCCAGTTAATGTCAGCATTTAAGAAGATGCATCCTTCACTTGACACACACACACACACACACACACACACACACACACACACACACACACACACACACACACACACACACACACACACACACACACACACACACACCCACCCACCCCTGGGCCCTCTCCCCACTGCTTCCTGTGTTGGAGACAGTTGACGAACAGCAGAGCAGTCAAACATTCAGCAAATGACTGCAAACATAACCTCAGCCCTAACGCGAAAGGGATTAACGTAGTACACAAAGGCATTAGGTCAAAACTCCTGGCATATTGCATTGAAAATGATTTCTCTGGTTAACACTGTGTGCTTTCACATAACAGGGCGCGAAATACCTTTTCCCAGCTCTACATGCAACGGTGCACATAACTTGGTATAGAAAATATGTTGTGTCTAGCACATTACCAATAACACGTCATTCAAAATATAGGGCTGGGTGATATGGAGAAAATCAAATATCACGATATTTTTGGCCAAATACCTCGATATTGCGACGATATGGTAGGGTTGACAATTGGTGCTTTCACAAAATATTTACACAATGAGATTTTTTGATAAATAACCATCAATAACATGGATATAATGACTAAGTGGGTAAAGGCAAATAATAGAACAGTTACAACAGTCTGGTAAGTTCAGAAAATTACATAACTTTACTGTAATACAGCCTTTAAAACCAAGAAAAGACAACACTTATGTCATATTACGATATCCAAAATCTAAGACGATATCTAGTTTCATACGTAGGGTTGGGTATCGAGAACCGATTCCTACTTGGAATCGGTTCAAAAATTACGATTCCAGTGGAATCGTTGATTTATTGGAATTGTTTGGAGGATTTGGTTTAAAATCTGATCACTGGTTCCAAATTTAACATGCGCAAGTTTAGGTTTCCGTAGCGACCAGGCGCTTGTTGTGTTGCTTGTTGTGCCTTGGAGCACAGTAAGCAGCGCTCTAGTGGGGCTTTATTTTACGTTGAAAAAGCGCGGTAAAACTGTTAATCACCATTGAATCAAAATAAAACGTTCCTCTTATTTATGAAATAAGCATGTGACCCGTTTCAATTCCACCCCTCAAAGAATCGGAATCGAGAATCGATCAGAACCAGAATGGAAAGGAAGAATGGCAGTTGGAATCAGAATCGTTAAAATCAAAACGATGCCCAACCCTACTCATATGGATATAATATTGATACATTGCCCAGCCCTATCATAATATAATAAACTGGTAATCAAATGCTGTCAGTGTGTATATTTTTTCGTAAAAATTATTTTTTAAATGTAGCCTGAAATAGGCCATGGCGTGGTATTGCGCGATCAAACTGGCCGACTCTTCACTTCCTGGTCCCGCCTACAACCATGGGAAAAGAGCCGTCGATGACATGACGAGTCACGTGACACCATGCAACCGTTTAAATTGGTATCGCATCAGAGACTCCTTCGCTGCATCTCATGTCGCTTACATTGCCTCCTCCACTTACCTCCCTTCCTTGCGAGGAAATCATGGGAGGAGAGAGGCAACGAGCAAATGTGTTTGAGAGGGATGAAACCTCCTTTCCTCTGAAAAGTCACATGAATTTGTCAGCAGTTTGGGCGGAATTAGCAACTCTTCGCATATACACAAGTTTTTGAGCCGTTTCCGCTCTACATCCTAAACTCGTCCTGTCGATGCAATCCACTTCCATTCTGGCGGGCTGGGTTTGTTTTGCTAGCTAGCTCCGTTGTGCCGACAAAGCACTGATTATCGCAGTGACAAAGAGGATATAACAATTAATTAACTCTTCCTGCTAAATGGCCGCTGTGTGTGAGTGATAGCGCGGTCAGCGAGCTTGTTACGCCCGCAATCTCTTACTGCAGTTTCCAGTTAATCTTATAATGGATATGTGTGTTGAGTTATTTAAACAAACGATCGGGGAAATAAACGCCTCTTGTCCGCGAGTCTCATTGATAGAGCCTGCGGCTGGATGGAGCTCTATCAATGACAGCTAGCTAGCCTACTCTTAGACCTCTGAAACGAAACCACTAATGTTCACAAAAATGCATTAAATTGAAATCGGACACCATAGTTAGCTTTATAAGACCTCGGGGTAGATGTTCTATACGTGGCATGACGAAATTCAAACTGTAAATATACGAAAGTTATGCCGGCAGCTGGCAGCCAGCCAGCTCCGGAGCTCCATGGAGCCCCGGTCGTCCAATAACCGAAAAACGGTGACTTTCACTGGGTATGGAGTTTGCCTCTTTCTCGTCAGACTGTGTTAATTCGGGTGGGGGAGAGTAACGCCATCTCCAGTCAAAGTAGTAGAACCGTGTTCCCAAGCTAGCATCAAAATCGCTGTATTTACACCGGCAGACGCTGCGCAAACCACTTCCGGCGGAAATTAAGTGCATTTGTGTAGAGTTATGGCGCCACCCGGGATTTGGCGAGTGAACTTGTGTATAGCTCCTCAATGATCCCTCCTCGATGCTCGCTCCTCGGGGCAGAAATAAGAGCTTTGAGACGGCCTTCGCCGAGGAGGAACAGAACAACGTCCAGTTCAGCCGAGGAGTCGAGGAGCTATCACATAAGGGCCATGAGATGCAGCCAGTGTGACTCTTCATGGATCACGATGCAATCTTTTAGAGCGACATCAGATTCTGGCTGCAATCACGTGTTTGGAAACTTGCACAGTGAAAACAAGAAGACAAAGTTACAGCGGACGTTGTTGGATTTCCTTCGGTGGTATGCTGAGAAAGAAGGACATATAGACCAAATGGGGCTGTGATAAAATATTTTTGGTGCAGGTAAAGCATTTTTGGTGCATACAATTTTTGGTGCGTGCAAATTTAAAGCCCTGACATACGTGACACAAAAAGCGTCAGCAGCAACTGTACTGCTATGGTCTGATGCTTTGTGGGTAAGGTGCTATAATCTACAGAGAGGTGTCACGAACACTGAGCTAGGTCACAATTTCTCAGCCAAACTGTAACCACACATGCACACACTACTTACCTCAGAAAATAGTAGCCTGAATTTGGGTCTGTTTGTGCATCAACTTTCAGTTACAGGCAGACGTTACTCATTACTCACTATTCCTACTTATTGTTTTACTGTCACAGAAACAAAAACTGAGGCAACTTTTTCGTGGTAATTACAGTTGTTCTACACAAAGTCAATGTAAAAAGTAAGTAGGGGGGCAGCACTCTTTAAATAGTTAAGATACTATTGTCAAATGGTGGAACAAGTGCCATTCTCTAAAACTGAACCAACATCTGTGTCTTCAGCTTAAGCTCCAAGCCAGTGTCACTGACAAATGAAATCACTGCGACAATAAGTGATATGCACGGTGCATTTTGCTGTTCTAAACTACAGGAAACAATGCGGTGAGCCTCCAGGAAGCTGGGGTTACAAAGAGGTCCAACTCATCCAGAGGCAGGGCTCTGAGCACTGAAACAGCAGAGAGAGGATACCAATGCTTTCTGACAAAACCCCTTCCCACGACCTTAGCAAAGCTCAGACATATCGTGCATCACCCCACACTATTATTCTTCCAAGCTGCTCTGTTGATACCACTTGGCTCCATTGACACTGCGTCTGAAAAAAGTCCCAAATTAGATTTTTCGTCTCACATGGGAAATAAACAGAGTTTCAGAGACGGGAGAGTTTACAGACAATTCCTGTTTAATGTCTAATGGCAAATTTAAGCTCAGCTGTTTTACATTTTAACTTATTTCAATAGCCCCGAATTCAACAACAGGGAACTTGAAATCTATGGCAAAAAAGATAGCGGAAGGGGAGGGACATCCAGCATGTCAGGCTTTATCCCAGCAATGTACATCCGTTGAGCCAAAATACTGATGTGATGAATGTTACTTTTCTGGTAGCTGAACTAATAGGACTAGTTGTGGCTTATTATCAGCTCTGTATGACAAACATAGGGAGTGTAGTCTGAACAAAGCTAGCAGTATGCCAGTGGGCATCATGTCTTATATAAATAATGTTAGATGTATCTGCCAGTAGAACAAGCGCGACATACCACTAAAAAATGACATATGAAACTAAAAGTAGAGGGGAACTATCAGTGCATGTCAGTGAAGTCATATCTGAAAGTGGAACACATGTGACAATTTGAAAACTATTCAATAGTAGACTGTTTTAGATCGTGAAGCATGTTGATTAAAACATTCCCATTCACCTAGAGTTCAGCCTATCTGCAACCCTGAACCAACTGCCCACATTTCTGTCTGCCGTGCACCTTTAAATCACATGTTATCACTGTGCTGCTTCATGCTAACTCAGTAGCATCACACGCTGCATGCAATATGCATTCTCCCTTCACATGTGCAGTGAATCCCATGACTGCATGCCATTAACCAGGTTTTGATTATTCCACTGTGGTAAGTGTATTTGTCTATGATATACACAGCGACAAAAAAAAGTGTATATCCTGTTGATATTGTTATGGCAGTATGCATACTACATGCTAAATAATACAACATGTTACCAATAATCCCCACAATATCCATTTTGTCATTGTTTCAGTCACACAATAAATTAATGAAATTATTCTTATGATAGGCATCTAGGCTACATATTTACAACACAATGCATCCCGAGCTGTCTCATTTTGTGATTTTTAGAATATAATCTCTATAAAATCAGCCTATTTCAATGCATACATTGGAGTATACTGAAGCTGACAGCATTGCATTGACAATTTAATCTCTATTCGCAAGACTTCATCTATATTCATAGAAAGATAGCCAACTCTCTTCTGATTCTTCTTTTCGATTCCGGTCTTATTGATTCCAATTCTTTGAGGGGTGAAGTTGAATTGGGTCACATGCTTATTTCACAGACAAGATGAACATTTTATTTTGATTTAATGGTGATTTACAGTTTCACCGGGCTTCTTCAACGTAAAATAAAGCCCCAAGAGCGCCGCATACTGTGCTCTATGACTGAAGTACTGAAGTACGCTGGCTGCTACGGAAACCAAAACTTGCGTGCGTTAAATTTGGAACCGTTGACTGGATTCAAAACGAAAATTTGGTTTTGAATCCAGTCATTGGTTCCAAGTTTTTTTGAATTGAATTTTTGAAACGGTACCAAGTTGGAACCGGTTCTCGACACCCAATCCTACCTGTGGTGTGATCCCAGACTTACAAACCTGAAAAAGGCCATCTCACTGCATATAGAGACAGGATAATAATGTATCCTCCATTGATGACTTTAGAAATAATCAGGCTCTATTACACTAACACCTGAACAAACTGAGAGCACCCTCATACACAGCTCTGTCATCGCAGACGTCCCCCTGGTATTTGACTGTCACGCCATCTGACATTCTCTTTCTGTCTGGCTAAATGCCTGACCTGCCCGTCTGTGCTATGTCATTGCTACTATGCAAACAGCACAGACAATGTGTCACTTGGCTTGACTGCAATTTACCACCAACTTTAGTCCCATTGTAGTCTTAGATGTTTAATCACTGCATGTACCTGTACTTCTTCTTTTATAAATGGCAAGTTAAACTACAACAACTGTATGGTTGTGTGACTTTGTAATGGATACACCACATCCAATCAGATTTGAATATTGTGAGTCAGACTGCAGTGGGATGACCAGGCATGTAACATCAAAACATGTCGCAATATAATAACTAGTCTGTCAACTAACCACAAATTTAACAGGATCACGGATGAAATAAATGACGTTATGGTGCATGTGGATACATGCAAGTGCTAAATTGAGAATGATTCCTGTGGCTATGAGTGGAGATGATCTAGTAACGTAACGTTCACTGACATCACATTGTGACTCAGCTGACAGGTTTTAGGCTTTCAGTAACTTTACTACAGACAGACCTGTTTGACCACCTGGGAGGACAACACTCACCTATGTAACGTTAGCTAACATTCCTCACGCTATCCAATCGTATCGCTGGTAAACAACGTTAAAAGTCTAACGTTAAACCTAAATACTGGTGGTGGGTTTCACTGCAACAGCAGAAAGTTCTCTTCTCTTGTAATGAGCAGGTTTGACTACGTAGCTAACGTTACTCACAACAATAACAGGAAATGCCAGGCTAACGTAGTAAACCAACTAACGTCACGGCACTATTAACATTAATAACGTGCAATACTAAATGTTATTTAGAGAGCCAAACTCCATTCATACATTTGAAGATAGTAAAGTATACTAGAACGTTTAACCTTACTGCTACAAGTCATTCTAGCACTCATTAAGAGCCAGTTTTAAATTCAGCACAACTTAATTGTTTTCACTTCAATACAAATTCTAAATCAACCAGGACTGAAATCTTAAGTATTGCCATTTTCAAGTTACACCATAATACAGCATGGTGGCCCGTTAGCGCCCAGACTAAACGGGGTTAACTAACGTTAGTTAGCCTTACTTAAAACAAAATTACCGGAAGACTATAATTTCCCGGTGTGTGTAACTTTAAGTTAACGTTAGCTAACTACGCTGCGCGAAAAAGCAATGAGACATTAAATTCAGATTTTTACATGAAGTTTGTTGTGACATTCTCCTATGAGAGTAGTTACCCGGGGCTAGGCTAACGTTAAACACGGAACCACTAACGTTAACGTTATTCCCGAGCGGGTTCCTTAATGGCTAAGCATTTCTCTTCGCTTATATAGCTAGAAACTGTTGGCTAAACAAAAGACAACTCTGTTAGAGTTAGACTTGAGTCAACTTTACACACGGACGAGGAAATGTTTAAAAATCTGAGAAAACTCACCCATTATTCCGCCGTTCCCGTCTGCTTTACTAACCAATACTTCTCCGGTTGACATAGCCTCTCACAAACTCAACTCAGAAGCACCCAACTATAGCTAAAGTAGTAGCTAGTAGTTGTACCGACTGTTGCACCTAGTGAGATGAGATCGAGTGGGATACGCACATTATTGGACGTAATGGCATCATGTGAATAACGCAAGAACGTCAAAGCAAAATGCGTACGCTCTCCTTGGTGAATACCGACTGCGATGCCTCGCGAGATTTGGATAGAACCAGAACCAAATATTACTTACAATTATGTCGTCATACTACAGTTACTTATAATAGCCTACTTATGCGCCTACTTATAATATTAACTAGGAAAACACCAACTAAATTCAACTGGTATGTGATGAATATAGACTTGCAAAAGACTGGGAAATGTCTACAGCTGCCTCTGAAAATAACTAATAAAGGAATTAAAATAGCACATAGCCCAAATTCACATCCACACTCACCACATAATCTATACAAACACACAGTGATTACAGCTGAAAGTGTGTTCAGCTCTAAAAGAGTGCAAAACACTCTTCCTGTCTCTTGGGAAATGAGACAGTCAACAGTGCCATCTAGAGGGTATTCATTTCCTTTTCATTCATTCATCCTTGTGTTGCTTTTTTGGAAAGATCTCCCTATGGGAAACATCCTTCATCTCAATGGAACTAACCTGTTAACTCTATTAGCAGTGACATTGAGAGTCAAAATGAAGGTCTTCATTTGTCCTTAAATAAAAATGGGGCTTAAAAAAAAAGAGAAGTGATGGCAGACAGTTTGAAAGCTGATTATGGCTCAGTTCTGGAAGTTAAAAATGGATTATGAAGTCATTGTGTGCTGGCCTTTGCACAGTAAAAAAGAACAACTGTGTGCAGAGCAGCTTGTCATAGAGAGAAGCAAGACTTGATCAACTGTTCCAACAGGGATAACATTCATGGTGTTCCACTTGTTTGAGGGACACAGTTATTGTTATTGTGTTTGATGTAGCCTACAAGTTAAATCATTAGGATAAACCCATTGAGGTGAACCATCTTGTTTTCGAGGGAGTCCTAAGACAGTTGTGTGACGAATAAAAAAAAAAGGGTTCAACTTCTGGCTCCTTTCAGACCTCCACACACCTGACCAACCGCTGTCTGAAGTGGGTGTTCTTACTCCATTGCTGGTTTTGGAAAGTTACAAACATTTCTCAGATACAGCCCTCCCAATTCACGTACAAGCATAAAACTCAATGCACACCTGAGGCTGACAGGAACTACACAGCTACCTCAGGTACCTCAGATACCTCAAGGTATGAGGAGGGGTGGAATGTATTTGCACGTTTGCACCTGTGTTGCACACTGTATTGTACTTAAGTCTTGTGTCTGGCCATGAATGTATTGTATTATATATATTTTTATGTGGCAGCCTTTTGTCCAAGACAAATCTTCCTTTGTACATTTATCTGCTTTTTTTATTGTTGCATTGAAGCATCAATTCACTGTGCGCTGCTATTTTTTAGTTTGTTTAACAAAGCCATATTGAACATTGGTGCGCCTGTTCAATTTCTCTTGAATGCACTTGATGAGATATTTATTATTAAAATGTACTTGATGATGGTGACTATAATGTAATATTTTTTCTTTTCTTTTTTCAGAGAGGGGCACATGAATATTGTTGCCAAGGCGAACAGTGAAGTGTTAACCTGTGTGTCGTTGAGAACAGGTTCTCATTTGCAACGGTGACCTGGCCAAGAACAGCATAAGCGTGCAGGACAACATACAGTTTCACATTAAATTCAGTGCAGGAATACAGAATACAAAAAAGCTACATAAAGTACAGATTAAGTAGGCATTACAAAGCCGGTGCAAAGTGAGGTGTAAGTAAGATGAAGGATATGCGAAAGTGATATGGTAATAACACAGTGGCCTAAAGGTTAGAGATGCGAGCTTGTGACCAGGAGGTCGTCGGTTCAATCCCCAGACCGTCTGGGTAGGGAAAGTGAAAGAACAGCGCTTGTCCCTCCCTCATTACCACCACTGAGGTGCCATTGAGCAAGGCACTTTAACCCTGCTCCAGTGGAGCTGCTCAGTGGCCAGCAGATCAGACTGTGGTTGTATTGGGCAGCTTCCAGGTATGAATGTGTAACTGTGATCAGACCGTTCCTGCAAAAGAGAGGCTGCCTCTCAGTGAACCTTCCCTGAATAAATAAAAGGTAAAAAATAAATAAAAAAAAATTATATTATATATATATATATACACACACACACACAGTGCCTTGCGAAAGTATTCGGCCCCCTTGAACTTTGACCTTTTGCCATATATCTTCAAACATAAAGATATAAAAATGTAATTTTTTGTGAAGAATCAACAAGTGGGACACAATCATGAAGTGGAACGAAATTTATTGGATATTTCAAACTTTAACAAATAAAAAAACTGAAAAATTGGGCGTGCAAAATTATTCAGCCCCCTTAAGTTAATACTTTGTAGCGCCACCTTTTGCTGCGATTACAGCTGTAAGTCGTTTGGGGTATGTCTCTATCAGTTTTGCACATCGAGAGACTGAAATTTTTGCCCATTCCTCCTTGCAAAACAGCTGGAGCTCAGTGAGGTTGGATGGAGAGTGTTTGTGAACAGCAGTTTTCAGTTCTTTCCACAGATTCTCGATTGGATTCAGGTCTGGACTTTGACTTGGCCATTCTAACACCTGGATATGTTTATTTGTGAACCATTCCATTGTAGATTTTGCTTTATGTTTTGGATCATTGTCTTGTTGGAAGACAAATCTCCGTCCCAGTCTCAGGTCTTTTGCAGACTCCATCAGGTTTTCTTCCAGAATGGTCCTGTATTTGGCTCCATCCATCTTCCCATCAATTTGAACCATCTTCCCTGCTGAAGAAAAGCAGGCCCAAACCATGATGCTGCCACCACCATGTTTGACAGTGGGGATGGTGTGTTCAGGGTGATGAGCTGTGTTGCTTTTACACCAAACATAACGTTTTGCATTGTTGCCAAAAAGTTTAATTTTGGTTTCATCTGACCAGAGCACCTTCTTCCACATGTTTGGTGCATCTCCCAGGTGGCTTGTGGCAAACTTTAACCAACACTTTTTATGGATATCTTTAAGAAATGGCTTTCTTCTTGCCTCTTCCATAAAGGCCAGATTTGTGCAGTATACGACTGATTGTTGTCCTATGGACAGAGTCTCCCACCTCAGCTGTAGATCTCTGCAGTTCATCCAGAGTGATCATGGGCCTCTTGGCTGCATCTCTGATCAGTCTTCTCCTTGTATGAGCTGAAAGTTTAGAGGAACGGCTGGGTCTTCGTAGATTTGCAGTGGTCTGATACTCCTTCCATTTCAATGTTATCGCTTGCACAGTGCTCCTTGGGATGTTTAAAGCTTGGGAAATCTTTTTGTATCCAAATCCGGCTTTAAACTTCTCCACAACAGTATCTTGGACCTGCCTGGTGTGTTCCTTGTTCTTCATGATGCTCTCTGCACTTTAAACGGACCTCTGAGACTATCACAGAGCAGGTGCATTTATACGGAGACTTGATTACACACAGGTGGATTCTATTTATCATCATTAGTCATTTAGGTCAACATTGGATCATTCAGAGATCCTCACTGAACTTCTGGAGAGTGTTTGCTGCACTGAAAGTAAAGGGGCTGAATAATTTTGCACGCCCAATTTTTCAGTTTTTAATTTGTTAAAAAAGTTTGAAATATCCAATAAATTTCGTTCCACTTCATGATTGTGTCCCACTTGTTGTTGATTCTTCACAAAAAAATACATTTTTATATCTTTATGTTTGAAGCCTGAAATGTGGCAAAAGGTCGAAAAGTTCAAGGGGGCCGAATACTTTCGCAAGGCACTGTATATACATGAATAGACGAATAGAAATGTAGTGAAGAAACCAAAAAAAAAAAAGGAACAGTTAGTGCAAATTATGATCTAGTTAGTTGTGTTGAATCAGTTATATTGCAATATGTATGAATAGACAGTCTGGGTAAATGCTGAAATGTAGTGAGGAGTCAATATACAGTTAGTGCAAATTGTGGTCTGCTTAGTGATATAAGTCAGTAATAACACAGTTAACCGGAATAGACAGTCTATTTAGATGTTGAATGTAGTGAAAAATCAATATACAGTTAGTGCAAATAGTGGACTAGATAGTGATGTAGATCAGAAATAACACGATATGCATGAATAGCCACCTTTGTTTCTGTGTCATTACTATGTACAGCTGATAAAGCTGTTGTGTTGCTCTTGCAGATGGTGTTGAAGAATAGCTGCTCAGAGACTGTATATTATGGGATTACACTGACAATACAGCATTTTCTGGCTTGATTAATATCCTTCGACCCACTGTGGTTTTACAGTAATAGTGAAATTAAAGATTTGCCTCCAGTGTTGTAAACAGAGCTTCTTATCATCTACACACACACTTTGTTCCAACAGATTAACATGGAATGTGTGCCCATCAAAATACAAACACTTTATAGTGTATTTCTCAGCCAATAGAGAGAGTTTATGTATGGAGATATGTATTCGAGAGATAAGATAATATTGATAACAGCCTTTAAAAGATTGAAATGTATTAATAGTGTGTGTGTGTGTGTGTGTGTGTGTGTGTGTGTGTGTGTGTGTGTGTGTGTGTGTGTGTGTGGGGTGAAAATCGGGTTAGGTTTTTCTTTTCTGTTTTATTCTATTCTGAATGGAAATATTTGTTTATACATTTTCTGTTCATGTCTTTATGTGGGTTGCCAGTAGATTCTTCTTTATGGCCTGGCCCCAGATTATATGTTACTGTCTACTTATCAACCAGTCTGGTTTCCATTACATTACTCTGTCATTACATTACATTAGGACTGTAGTCAAAACAGACTACAGACTTTATGGCTGAGCTGTTGTATTGCATTGCATTTGATTTGACAGTTATACCTAATGAGTGTATTATGTAACATACATTACTAGTCCCCTTTCCTCATTGTGGTCTTGCAATATACAGTATGTAGAATGTTCACAGTTCACTTGATTTTTCTTATTGTTTTGTTTGGCTTTTGCCAATCACACTGTGATCACATCGATGATTTTGAAAATATTTAGCAGACAAATTCACTTGTAGTACTCCTTACATGGTGGAATGGCCCTTGTCAGAGTGATATGTTATTGGATTTGTATTAGGTTGCTGATGCGTTACTGTGTAAGGAGCGTTTTAATCTTGCTGGTTGAACCCATGGGCCCACCACCTGTGGGAGGAACCGCTGGGGTCGGGTGCGCTGCCACATGGGTGGCAGTGAAGGTCAGGGGCCTCGACGGACCAGACCCGGGCAGCAGACGCTGGCTCTGGGGACGTGGAACGTCACCTCTCTGTGGGGGAAGGAGCCGGAACTTGTGCGGGAGGTGGAGCGCTACCAGTTGGATCTGGTGGGGCTTACCTCTACGCACAGTCTCGGTTCTGGAACCATACTCCTGGATAGGGGTTGGACTCTTTTCTTCTCCGGAGTTGCCCAGGGTGTGAGGCGCCGGGCGGGTGTGGGGATACTCACAAGCCCCCGGCTGAGCGCCGCTACGTTGGTGTTTACCCCGGTGGACGAGAGGGTCGCCTCCCTACGCCTGCGGGTTGTGGGGGGGAAAACTCTGACTGTTGTTTGTGCGTATGCACCAAACAAGAGCTCGGAGTATTCGGCCTTCTTGGAGACCTTGAATGGAGTCCTGTATGGGGCTCCAGTGGGGGACTCCATAGTTCTGCTGGGGGACTTCAACGCGCACGTGGGAAATGATGGAGACACATGGAGAGGCGTGATTGGGAGGAACGGCCTCCCTGATCTAAACCAGAGTGGTTGTTTGTTGTTGGACTTCTGTGCTAGTCATGGATTGTCTATAACGAACACCATGTTCGAACATAGGGATGCTCATAAGTGTACTTGGTACCAGAGCACCCTAGGCCAAAGGTCAATGATCAATTTTATAATCGTTTCATCTGATCTGAGGCCGTATGTTTTGGACACTCGGGTGAAGAGAGGGGCAGAGCTGTCAACTGATCACCATCTGGTGGTGAGTTGGGTCAGAGGGTGTGGGAAGACTCTGGACAGACCTGGTAAGCCCAAACGGGTAGTGCGGGTAAATTGGGAACGTCTGGAGGAGGCCCCTGTCCGACAGACTTTCAACTCACACCTCCGGCGGAGCTTTTCGTGCATCCCTGTGGAGGCTGGGGGCATTGAACCCGAGTGGACAATGTTCAAAGTTTCCATTGCTGAAGCTGCGGCGGGGAGCTGTGGTCTTAGGGTCTTAGGTGCCTCAAGGGGCGGTAACCCACGAACACCGTGGTGGACACCGGTGGTCAGGGAAGCCGTCCGACTGAAGAAGGAGTCTTTCCGGGATATGTTATCCCAGAGGACTCCGGAGGCAGTTGCAAGGTACCGAAGGGCCCGAAGGGCTGCAGCCTCTGCCGTGAAAGAGGCAAAGCAGTGGGTGTGGGAGAAGTTCGGAGAAGACATGGAGAAGGACTTTCGGTCGGCACCAAGGTGCTTCTGGAAAACCGTTCGCCACCTCAGGAGGGGGAAGCGGGGAACCATCCAAGCTGTGTACAGTAAGGATGGGACGCTGTTGACCTCAACTGAGGAGGTAATAGGGCGGTGGAAGGAGCACTTTGAGGAACTCCTAAATCCGACTAATACGCCCTCTATGGTAGAGGCAGAGCTGGAGGATGATGGGGGATTGTCGTCAATTTCCCTGGTGGAAGTTGCTGAGGTAGTTAAACAACTCCACAGTGGCAAAGCCCCAGGGATTGATGAGATCCGTCCAGAAATGCTTAAAGCTCTGGGTGTGGAGGGGTTGTCTTGGTTGACACGCCTCTTCAACATTGCGTGGAAGTCGGGGACGGTGCCTAAGGAGTGGCAGACCGGGGTGGTGGTTCCCCTTTTCAAAAAGGGGGACCAGAGGGTGTGTGCCAATTACAGGGGTATCACACTTCTCAGCCTCCCCGGTAAAGTCTACTCCAAGGTGCTGGAAAGGAGGGTTCGGTCGATAGTCGAACCTCAGATTGAAGAGGAACAATGCGGATTCCGTCCTGGTCGTGGAACAACGGACCAGATCTTTACTCTCGCAAGGATCCTGGAGGGAGCCTGGGAGTATGCCCAACCGGTCTACATGTGCTTTGTGGATCTGGAGAAGGCGTATTACACTCAATTTATCGCACCGTTGTGACGAAAAGAGAGCTGAGCCAGAAGGCAAAGCTCTCAATCTACCGGTCAGTTTTCGTTCCTACCCTCACCTATGGTCATGAAGGCTGGGTCATGACCGAAAGAACGAGATCCAGGGTACAAGCGGCCGAAATGGGTTTCCTCAGGAGGGTGGCTGGCGTCTCCCTTAGAGATAGGGTGAGAAGCTCAGTCATCCGTGAGGAGCTCGGAGTAGAGCTGCTGCTCCTTCACGTCGAAAGGAGCCAGTTGAGGTGGTTCGGGCATCTGGTAAGGATGCCCCCTGGGCGCCTCCCTAGGGAGGTGTTCCAGGCACGTCCAGCCGGGAGGAGGCCTCGGGGAAGACCCAGGACTAGGTGGAGGGATTATATCTCCAACCTGGCCTGGGAACGCCTCGGGATCCCCCAGTCGGAGCTGGTTAATGTGGCTCGGGAAAGGGAAGTTTGGGGTCCCCTGCTGGAGCTGCTACCCCCGCGACCCGTTACCGGATAAGCGGAAGAAGATGGATGGATGGATGGATGGTTGAGGTGGAGCTGATTCGAACCACTTTCTATACAGTTAGGGGAATTAAAACCTTGACTTTAAAACGAGCTATTAACTACAACTGTCAGATAAATGTAGTGGAGTAAAAGTGCAATTAAAGGGCGGCACACAACTTAAGTATAGTACAGTATGCAGGGTTCAGCAATAAGGGTTACCCGATGGCCTGGTCTAAAAAGGCTGCCTTTCTCCCTTTTTACCAGCCTCTGTTCCTAAAATTAATAATGTTTTGTGTCTGCTTAATCCTTAATATTATATTAATTATAATGTTTTAGTTTAATGTTTTAGTTAATTTGCTACTTTATCATTTGACATAGGCCTGTTTAGTGGGTTTATGGATTCATAATGTTTTTGCTATGTTTCTACCTGTGAGGTATATCAGCTGCTCACCAGCGTAATCAAGGAGAGTGCATGCAGGTGTGCCTGATTAGGTCCTCTCAGCAGGGAGGGGCTGGGAACTCCTAAGTTGTACAACAATGCGTTAGATAGTTCTGCAGTGAATTACATTTGTTATAATATTTAGGGTGCCTATAGACCTTTTTCACGGCAGACATGTTGATATGTCATAGTAGGAACAGCACAGGTGCATTCAAAACCATTACTGATGGCTGCGTTCCACTTAGGAGAGGTCCTGGTATTGTTCATGCTGACTCACTGAAATATCTTACTGGGACACTTGATGGAACTGAGCCATTGTCAAGGTTATCAATCTCAGCTGTCTTTTCCTACTATGACAAGTCAACATGTCTGCTGTGAAAAAGGTCCATTGTTGTGAGTACACATATCTGTATAAATAGTAATGTCAGAAGTAACTGTTCTATCCAAATGTAATGATATTGTCCAGATCCTGAGTGTTTCTGTTCTTTTAGTTTTATTACAGTAAAATATTAAATAACAACAAATGCAATATTAAAAGATTATGGGACATATTAAATAGTATTATTAAAAACGGTTTGGGACAACAAAGTTATCCTCAATATTTTGTTGATAACAATATAAGAGTGGATAATATGGTTAATGTGGTCAACAGCTTTAACAATTTCTTTGTAAGTGTTGGACCAAACCTGGCAGAAAAAAATTCCAGATCCATTGCCATCTGAGGGAGGACTCCAGACTCAATGTTCCTCACAGCAGTGAAGGAACTGAAAATAATAGATATTGTAAATGTAAATACAAAACATCTTCTAATTGCAATGAAATTGATATGACAATTGTAAAAAGGTTATTGAGGGGATCTCAGAACCACTAAAATACATCTGTAATCTATCATTTCTAACTGGTAAATTTCCAAACAAAATGAAAATTGCTAAAGTTGTGCCACTGTATAAAACTGGGGACAGACACCACTTCACAAATTAGAGGCCTGTTTCTCTACTTCCACAATTCTCAAAAATCCTAGAAAAACTATTCAATAACAGATTGGATACATTTGGAGACAGTCAATATGGATTCAGATCAAACTGCTCAACATCACAGGCAATAATTGACTCAATTGAGGATATTACGAATGCAATAGACAATAAACAATATGCAATTGGAGTCTTCATAGATCTTAAAAAAGCCTTTGACACAAGTAATCATAACATATTTATCAACAAACTGGAAAGGCTTGGGATCAGGGGGGTAGTATTGCACTGGGTGAAAACTTACTTAAAGGGGTGGTTCCGAATTTTGGACATAGGAGCTCATTTCCAAGTTAGCCAGTGTGTTATTTATCAGTGGAGACCGTTTTCAACACGTTTCATCCAGTCCTTCTAGTTACAGAGTTAGCTGGTGCTAGGCTAGCGCAAGTCAACGGTTTATGCTAGCCTGCCATTAAAAATAGTCTTACCCACTCCACAGTACACCTGAGGCAAATAAATTATAACACCAGACTATCGATGTAAATGTCTGCTGATAGAATAATGTTAGAAGTAAAACTACCCTTGTATCGCATTGCAATAGTTAGACTTTGTTCCCTGTAGTTGGTAACATAGGCTACAGCAGCGGCAGAGTGATATTACCTGTTCAGTAGCTGTTGGTGCATCTGGAAAGACGGATGGAACCGCATTCGTTGTCACTGACTTGTAGTCCTTTAGATTGAGGGTTTTTTCAAAGTGGTCTGGTCTAAAATGATCACTACACATTCGTCACTTGAGTAGAGTCTCCGCTGGTGTCTTGATGTCCGCTTGGACATCAAGACACCAGCAGCAAGAAGCCAGTTGGTTCCTTTTCTGGATCTCGCAATGGAAATTTGTGGAAACTTTGTGGTACCCATCTGTAGTGTCTATTTTTACAATTTGTAAATGAACACTGAATCAACATGTTGCCTAGTCCAGGAAACAATATGTGAAGTTGTGAGACTATTCATCGTCATGCTTGGACATTGCTTGTGGCATCCCCCAGGGGTCAGTATTGGGTCCAAAACTGTTTCTTCTTTATATAAATAACATTTGCAAGGTATCAAAAATATTAAAATTAGTACTATTCGCAGATGACAGGAATATTTTTTATTTCTGGGGGAAATTTAAAGGAACTACTGGATATTATTACTTTAGAAATGTACAAATTAAAAAGTTGGTTTGACAAAAACAAACTATCATTAAACTTAAGTAAAACTAAAATCATGTTATTTGGCAAATTTACTCAAGTACAGATACAGGTGGATGGTGTGGACATCAAAATAATAAATGAAAATAAGTTTCATGGTGTAATAATAGATGACAAACAAACATAAAACATGTACACAAACATTTACATACTCAATGAGGCAAAACACATTCTGGAACAAAAATCACTCCACATTCTCTACTGTTCACTCATATTACCATATTTAAATTACTGTGCAGAAGTTTGGGGCAATACTTATAAAAGTACAGTATCATCACTATCAATATTGCAAAAAAGAGCAATACGGATAATTCATAATACCAGTTACAGAGAACACACAAACTCGCTATTCTTAAAATCAAAAACACTGAAATTCAATGATCTGGTTCATTTCCAAATGGCACAAATAATGTTTAAAGCAATAAACAACATACTCCCTGGCAATATTCAAAAATATTTTTTTAATAGAGATGGGGGATATCATTTAAGGGGAGAGTTCTTTTGAAACATCTTTGTGTTCGTACAATGTTAAAGAAATTGTAGAATGGATTGAGTACATCGTTAAAACAATGTCCAAGTATGACCCAGTTTAAAAAGAAGTACAAAAATATGGTTTTCACAAAATACAGGGAGGAGGAAGGGTTTTGACATTACATGTCATTTAGCTGACGCTTTTATCCAAAGCGACTTCCAATTAAGTGCTTTCAACCCTGTAGGTGCAAACTCCAGACAAGAAGTAGTAAGTGCAAGTACATTAGCTTTAAATAAGCAAAACTACAAAGAGCCATATGAAAGTGCAGCTTCAAGAAATATATATATATATATATATATATATATATATATATATAGGTGCAGTCGGAAAAGATGTGTTTTTAGCCTTCGGCGGAAGATGCGTAGGCTTTCAGCCATCTTCATATCAACAGGGAGCTCATTCTACCATTTAGGAGCCAGGTCAGCAAACACAAAAACAAAAACTTTAAAATATTAACTTAGAATCTCAATATATTGACTTAATATCTCAAAATATTGACTTATCTCTATGCATTGACTTAATATCTCAAAATATTGACTTAGTATGTCAGAATATAGACAATGAGACTAAGAGGTTGAGGAGATGGAGGTTTGGGTGGGAGAAAGAGACCATGTTCAGAGGATTACGGATCTATCAGGGAAAGATGAAGTGTGGAGAAGAGAGTCTCCAGCATTGCTCTGCAGCACAGGCTGCAGGTAAGACAAGTGGACCCCAGAGCCACATCACATACCACAGTGCTGAGGGATCCACGGCTGAGGAGAGGGAGCAGGAAGCAGAGAGAGGAGACCCAATAGTGGAGCGTGATCCTCTTGAAGGTGGTCCTGTGGAGAGCACAACCAGAACATCAATCGGCCTTAACATTCAAGAGCCAGTCTGTAGAGGGGAAAGAAGAGAACCAGGGCGGAGACAAGCGGTCAAGTGGCCAAAGTTTAGGAATATAGCCCTTCTAAATGTAGAAGGAAAGATCTTCTTTTCCATCATGGCCAAGAGGATGACCTCTTTTCTTACACGCAACGGGTTCATAGACACCAGCTGCCAGAAGGCTGGCATACCAGTCTTTCCAGGGTGTGTGGAACATTCTTTAGTGATATGGGAACAGATTCAGAGGGCAAAGAGAGAGAAGGGCGATCTCAGAATATAAACTAAAACTCTCAAAGTAATGAGAAACTTTAAAATGTTGTCTTACAATATCAAAATATTGACGTAGTATCTCAATATATTGACTTAGTATCTCTTTATATTGACTTAATGTCTCAAAATATTGACTTAGTATTTCAGAATATTGAATAACAATCTCAAAGTAATAAGAACCATTAAAATATTGACTTAGTATCTCAAAATATTGACTTAGTATCTCAAGATATTGTCTTAATATCTCAAAATATTGACTTAGTATCTCTATATATTGTCTTAATATCTCAAAATATTGACTTAGTATCTCTATATATTGTCTTAATAGCTCAAAATATTGACTTAGTATCTCTATATATTGTCTTAATATCTCAAAATATTGACTTAGTATCTCTATATATTGTCTTAATATCTCAGAATATTGACTTAGTATCTATATATTGTCTTAATAGCTCAAAATATTGACTTAGTATCTCTATATATTGTCTTAATATCTCAAAATATTGACTTACTTAGTATCTCTATATATTGTCTTAATATCTCAGAATATTGACTTAGTATCTCTATATATTGTCTTAATAGCTCAAAATATTGACTTAGTATCTCTATATATTGTCTTAATATCTCAATATATTGAGTTAAAAACTCAGAATATTGACAAAGAATCTCAAAGTAAGGGACTGTTCGTTATTTAATTAAGCGGCCACCGGAGGAGTTTTGTGGCCTCTAACCTAAAAAGACGTCAGTAATAATTTTCCTTTGACCCTCCAAAATGATTTGAAAAAAAGGATTGACCCTCCCCTTGCATGCAAGTTTGCACTTAACAAAGAAGTACAGATACTATTTGATTTTTTACAGCCATGACATACAGGAGTTAACCTCTGCATTCTCATCTTACACATCCCACTCCTCTGTTATGGTGTGGTGGCCATTTCAGTAGATTTACTCACTAACATTGTTGTGGAAACACAATAAGCATGGAAACTAAATGTACACTTCATGCATTACTGCATTACTTCAAATACTAAGTCACTCCTCTAGTAAACTAGTATTCATGTGAAATAAAACAATAAAATATTGAGACCATTCAGCAAAGGACGCTGGGATATAACCAATTCAACACTGGTTGCTATGGACTTGTCACTATCCATCCATCCATCCATCCATCTTCGTCCGCTTATCCGGTATCGGGTCGCGGGGGGAGCAGCTCCAGCAGGGGACCCCGCACTTCCCTTTCCTGAGCTACATTAACCAGCTCCGACTGGGGGATCCCGAGGCGTTCCCAGGCCAGGTTGGAGCTATAATCCCTCCACCTAGTCCTGGGTCTTCCCCGAGGCCTCCTCCCAGCTGGACGTGCCTGGAACACCTCCCTAGGGAGGCGCCCAGGGGGCATCCTTACCAGATGCCCAAACCACCTCAACTGGCTCCTTTCGACGCGAAGGAGCAGCGGCTCTACTCCGAGCTCCCACGGATGACTGAGCTTCTTACCCTATCTCTAAGGGAGACGCCAGCCGCCCTCCTGAGGAAACCCATTTTGGCAGCTTGTACCCTGGATCTCGTTCTTTCGGTCATGACCCAGCCTTCATGACCATAGGTGAGGGTAGGAATGAAAACTGACCGGTAGATCGAGAGCTTTGCCTTCTGGCTCAGCTCTCTTTTCGTCACAACGGTGCGATAAATTGAATGTAATACCGCACCCGCTGCGTCGATTCTCCGACCAATCTCCCACTCCATTGTCCCCCCACTCGCGAACAAGACACCAAGGTATTTGAACTCCTTCACTTGGGGTAAGGGCTCTTTCCCTACTTGGAGAAGACACTCCATCGGTTTCCTGCTGAGAACCATGGCCTCAGATTTAGAGGTGCTGATCCTCATCCCAGCCGCTTCACACTCGGCTGCGAACCGATCCAGTGAGTGCTGAAGGTCATAGGCCGATGATGCCATCAGGACCACATCATCCGCAAAAAGCAGCGATGAGATCCCCAGCCCATCGAACTGCAACCCCTCTCCACCCCGACTACGCCTCGATATCCTGTCCATAAATATTACAAAAAGGGATTGGTGACAAAGCGCAGCCCTGGCGGAGGCCAACCCTCACCTGAAATGAGTCCGACTTACTGCCGAGAACCCGGACACAGCTCTCGCTTTGGTCGTACAGAGATTGGATGGCCCTGAGAAGAGACCCCCTCACCCCATACTCCCGCAGCACCTCCCACGGTATCTCCCGGGGGACCCGGTCATACGACTTCTCCAAATCCACGAAACCACGGTGTTCGTGGGTTACCGCCCCTTGAGGCACCTAAGACCCTAAGACCACAGCTCCTCGCCGCAGCTTCAGCAATGGAAACTTTGAACATTGTCCACTCGGGTTCAATGCCCCCAGCCTCCACAGGGATGCACGAAAAGCTCCGCCGGAGGTGTGAGTTGAAAGTCTGTCGGACAGGGGCCTCCTCCAGACGTTCCCAATTTACCCGCACTACCCGTTTGGGCTTACCAGGTCTGTCCAGAGTCTTCCCCCACCCCCTGACCCAACTCACCACCAGATGGTGATTGGTTGACAGCTCTGCCCCTCTCTTCACCCGAGTGTCCAAAACATACGGCCTCAGATCAGATGAAACGATTATAAAATCGATCATTGACCTTTGGCCTAGGGTGCTCTGGTACCAAGTACACTTATGAGCATCCCTATGTTCGAACATGGTGTTCGTTATAGACAATCCATGACTAGCACAGAAGTCCAACAACAAACAACCACTCTGGTTTAGATCAGGGAGGCCGTTCCTCCCAATCACGCCTCTCCATGTGTCTCCATCATTGCCCACGTGTGCGTTGAAGTCCCCCAGCAGGACTATGGAGTCCCCCACTGGAGCCCCATGCAGGACTCCATTCAAGGTCTCCAAGAAGGCCGAATACTCCGAACTCTTGTTTGGTGCATATGCACAAACAACAGTCAGAGTTTCCCCCCCCACAACCCGCAGGCGTAGGGAGGCAACCCTCTCGTCCACCGGGGTAAACTCCAACGTAGCGGCGCTCAGCCGGGGGCTTGTGAGTATCCCCACACCTGCCCGGCGCCTCACACCCTGGGCAACTCCGGAGAAGAAAAGAGTCCAACCCCTATCCAGGAGTATGGTTCCAGAACCGAGACTGTGCGTAGATGTAAGCCCCACCAGATCTAACCGGTAGCGCTCCACCTCCCGCACAAGTTCCGGCTCCTTCCCCCACAGAGAGGTGACGTTCCACGTCCCCAGAGCCAGCATCTGCTGCCCGGGTCTGGTCCGTCGAGGCCCCTGACCTTCACTGCCACCCATGTGGTAGCGCACCCGACCCCAGTGGTTCCTCCCACAGGTGGTGGGCCCATGGGTTGGAGAGATGGATGCCACGTAGCTTTTTCGGGCTGTGCCCGGCCGGGCTCCGTGGCAAACCCGGTCACCAGACGCTCGCTGACGAGCCCTCCATCTGGGCCTGGCTCCAGACGGGGGCCCCGGGCTTCCTCCGGGCAGGGTCACTCCATCTCTACCTCGTTTTTTCATGGGGGTTTTTGAACCATTCTTTGTCTGGCCCCTCACCTAAGACCACTTTGCCTTGGGAGACCCTACCAGGAGCACACAGCTCCAGACAACACAGCCCTCAGGTTCATAGGGACACACAAACCTCTCCACCACGATAAGGTGATGGTTCCCGGAGAGGGAACTTGTCACTATCGTCATTGTATATTTTAGCACATAGGTAAAGCTGCCAAAGCTGAACATTATATTCCAAAACACATATGTTTATTTTTAAAGTTTTTAAGTTACATTGTAACAATTTAACAATTCGCCCTTATGAAATCCAATCGCGGCACGGCTGTTTTGGAACGCAATAGACAGACGCTTAAATTCAACTAAAATGTAACAGTGAACAATCAGTGTTGGACCTACAGTCTGTTGAGATGCCTCTCCAAATGCAGAAACCAAGCGCAGTCACACCATGAAACGTTGAGAAAAAAGATCTGCATTTTGCCGTAATCCAATGACAAAAAAAAAAGTAATCCACAGCGATCAGTAGATCCACAAAAAGTTAAATGATACGGTGTATCCAGCAAGGCCGATACACATTCACCAGCCAGCTCCAAACAGGTGAACGAGGCCTCTCCACTTCGCCGTTTAAACAAAGTGGAATAAACGTATAAAAGTCCAAATCTACACAAAACCCGCAATCAATTAGTAAGCTGACATCACATTTATATACATGACATTTAGGAAACCTGGTTGGCATGGCAAGATGTCCAGACTAGTGCAACAGTAACTTTCGTTTTTTGCGTCCTACTGCTCCCATCGTCAGCCAGGTAATATTTTTTTTACTAAAGCAGTATATGAAATCTGATGTATTACCTACCACCATTTAGTTGTTTTATGTTATTTAAGATATTTATTTAATATCTGGTCATGCCAGATGTAATTATTCCACTAATTTTTTAAACAATGCAATTACCCGTTTGAGCCACCAGGGGGGCAGTGCCTGCTGCCCCCCCAGCAAACTCCGCGTATGCGGTCAGACCCATCTGCTAGGGGGCCGAGACTGAGAGCTACATGGATAAATATGCACCAAACAAGCCACTTTGAAATTTTGCTCTTTTCATGAATAAAAAAGTTGGGTGACCCCCCCACCCAGACTAAAAAATGTTGGATGACCCTCCCCTCAGCAAAATATAAAAAGACATGACCCTCCCCTATTTTCCTCCGGTGGTCCATTCCATAAATACCGAACGGTCCCTTAGTGCAGCATTTGACAAGGTCGACCATGACATATTAATAGATCGACTGAAAAACTGGGTTGGCCTTTCTGGATCAGTCCTAAACTGGTTTGAATCCTATTTAAAAAATAGAGACTACTTTGTGTCTATAGGCAATTATGTTTCTGAGCGTAATATTATGACGTGTGGAGTTCCCCAAGGTTCAATTCTGGGACCTCTGCTATTCAACATTTACATGCTTCCATTGGTTCAGATTATGGAAAACAACAAAATAAATCACCATAGCTATGTGGACGACACACAACTTTATATAACTATATTGCCAGTAGACTATAATCCTATTCAAAAACTGACAAATTGCATTGAAAAAGTCAACGACTGGATGTGTCAAAATTTTCTTAAGTTAAACAAAGACAAAACTGAGGTAGTTGTTTTTGGAACAAAAGAAGAGCAGTTCAAAGTCAATGCTCATCTTCAAACGGCACTGTTAAAAACAACAGACAAAGCAAGAAATCTTAAAATTACCATTTTAAGAATAAATCAAGGATTAGAGGACTTATGTCCCAGCAGGATTTGGAAAAACTTGTCCATGCTTTTATTTTTAGTAGACTTGACTATTGCAATGGCGTCCTTACAGGTCTCCCTAAAAAATCAATTAGACAGCTGCAGCTGATTCAGAACGCTGCAGCCAGAGTTCTCACTAGGACCAAAAAAGTGGATCACATCACCCCAGTTTTAGTAAGTCTTTACATTGGCTTCCTGTGCCTCAAAGAGTTAATTTCAAAATACGTATGCTGGTTTATAAATCCCTAAATGGCTTAGGACCGAACTACATTTCAGATTTGTTAGTGCATTATGAACCACCCAGACCTCTCAGGTCGTCTGGGTCAGGTCTGCTCGTGGTCCCCAGAGTCAGAACCAAACATGGGGAAGCAGCATTCAGTTATTATGCTCCACATATCTGGAACAAACTACCTGAAAACTGCAGGTCCGCCCCAACTCTCAACTCTTTTAAATCAAGGCTGAAGACTTTTCTTTTTGATGTTGCTTTTCCTCTATAAGTTTTATGAACAGCGCATTTTATTATTGTATTTTATTTTTTATAAAATTTTAATATGGAACTGTGAATTTTACCATTTTTAAATTTTCTTTTTTACTCATATTTGTAATTACAAATCACTATTTTGCTCTTTGCTTTCCAATGTTTAATGTTTTGTGTAAAGCTCTTTGAGTTGCCTTGTGTTGAAATGTGCTATAAATAAAATTGCCTTGCCTTGCCTTTTATTTATTGATAATTTTATCTGTTGAAATTTGTAGTTTATTCTACTGACTATTTTTACGATGTTTTTATCGTCTATGCACATTGTAAAGCACTTTGTGACCCTGTCTGTGAAAAGTGCTGTATAAATACATTTTACTTACTTACTTACTTTTCCTTTTCAGTGCTACTTTGAGTTCTTCATTTACCCATGGTTTGTCAATGGGAAATACTTTAATGTTTTTATCTGGAATTAAACAGTCCACACAAAACTGAATATAATCTGTCACCATGGAGTTTAATTCCTCCAGATCCCTGCAAGTGTCAAAGAAGGTGTCCCATATTGTACAGTCAAAACAGCCTTTAAGGCTCTCAATCGCCTCGTTGCTCCACTTTTTAATTGTCTTTATCTCGGGCTTGCTGGATTTAAGCTTCTGTTTGTAATACGGAACGAGATGAATCACGTTGTGGTCTGAATCCCGCAGTGGCAGTTTTGCGTAGCCCTTATAAACCTCTTTGATGTTCCCAAAGCACATGTCGACTGTTCTTTCTCCTCTTGTGGGACAGTTTACATATTGGTAGGCAGTACATTTTTTATAGAGGGTTTTCACGACGCATCATCAGGCCAGAAGTCGCCATATTGGAGGTACTCTGCATCACAACAAAGCACAGGCACTGAAGTAGATCCCGAACGTCGTCAAGAAAATGGTTAAATATTGCCGTGTTTTAGTTTGTACCAATAGGTCAGACTGAGAAATATATTTGGAATATTATCGACTTCCAAAAGTTATTAAAAACCAGGGAGAGGAATGCCAGAAGTTATCAGAGGAAAGGAGGCGCTTGTGGTTGGCAAAGCTCAACCAGGATCTAAGAGGGAAAAATCTGTCTTGTTCGGTCTTTGAAATGAAAAAAAAACGATTGAGAGTCACTTGGTTACACCTTGAGTATCGCAATGATATCATACAGTTAAGGTTTGATTGATTAAAGACGCTATTGCATTACTTACTTTGGCCTTCACAACACATTGGTCGTTAATGACTTGGTACTGCGTCTCCCTCACCCATCCACACACCATCTGGTTATAAGCCTCCAAACCTTTGTAGGATTTAAGGTCTTCCGCTGTGTATGGGCTCGGCGAGAAAACTAGGTAGTTGACTATATCGGGATATGCAACTGAAGGAAGAATCACCGGGTCGTCATGGATCCAAGAAGAAGGAGCCAACTTGTAGGAATCTGAAATATCGCGCCTTTTCTTGTGGTCCAAGTCCTTCCCTATATGCCTTTGCATCTTGGATGCGTTTTGCTGAGCTTTTCTGTTGTTTAGACATAAAGTATTAAAGTATTCAAAGTGCACAATACTCCATTACTCCATTCAGTTGTTTACACCGAGTGCCTCCAATATGGCTGCGCATCCAGGTTACCACCCAGAACATCATGTCGGTGAAAACCCTCTATAGAACAACCATTGAAATCTCCAAGTATAAATTTGGGCGCATCAGGTGCGATATTTTCTAACTTGGCCACTGTGTCATAAATTATGCCTGCCGCGGTCTCGGTGTTAGCACAGGGATGAATATATACAACAGTGACAAACACTTGTCCAAATTCCCTGGGCAGGTACACTGTAAACCCCAATCCATCCATGACAAAATTTTAATATTACTTCCACACAAATGTTCAAGATTGTCAAAACAACATAAAAACTTTAAGTTCATTTGACACAAAAAAAAAAAAAAATCATCCCATGTGAGGTTGACATAATTTTTTTATGTTAAGTCAACAATTTTTGACTTTTGAGTTCATTCTACTTAAATGTATAACATCAACATCACATAATTAGTTCAAGGCCAATTAACAACACATATACTGTGCACTTAGCATATATTTTTATAGTTAATCAAACCTAAAAAATGGTTGTCAAAATATGTACTCAATGTTTTTATGTTCATATGACAAGCGGTCACTTTCACGTTCAACAAAATGAAAATATTGTGTTCACTTAACACAACAAAAACACATAATTACAACATAAGTTCCAGAGTTATGCTGAACACAAATATTTTGTGCTGTTTTACCATAAAACTGCCACAATGTTTTGTGTTTTTACCAACGTATTATGTTTTAGTACACATAATTAAGTTTTAACTAGTCAAAGCAACGTTAAATTTAAAGGTTGAGAACAACTTCCATTTCTTTGTTTGTCTAATTTAAAATGTTTGAATAGAAAGGATACATACAATTTGTGTTATGTTTGATTTGATCGTACTGCAGTCAGATGCAATTGGTTCATTGGCTTTCTCTGTACTCTGAGAGGTACCTCACTGCAGTCTGTAGCTCCATGAGTTGCTTGGGCAGAGAGTGGGCGTTTGCCAGAATCACCGTGGGTAGTGGTGGCTTGTATCTGCGGGCCCGGACTCGCTGTCACACCCCTCCAGACCGTCCTCTTCTTCTTCTCTGTGTTTTAGTTGCTCTCCTGCATTCTTCAGGTAGGTCGAGTGGAAAGTTTCCGTAGTAACACTGCTCCTTCACTTGCTGGAGCTGGTCTCGGCTGTAGCGGAGAATTCCATTTATTGAAGCGGTAAAATGTGCGAATGGATGGCGATAGGCAACAGCAGGATTGCCAGGTAGATAAAGAAAAGTCCTGTTAGACGCATCTTGCCTCCATTCAACTTCTCTCCTCACTCAGCACTTTAATAATCTATGCTGGTGTTGATGACTGGGTTTGTGTGCTGTGCAGCGTATCTCAATATATTGACTAAGTAAATATTGACAAAGAATCTCAAAGTAATGAGGAATTTTAGAATATTGACTTAGAATATCAAAATATTGACTTAGTATCTCAACACTGCAACATAAAAATACTCCATTACAAATAAAAGTTGGGCAAAATATATTTTAGATATGTCTTTATTCAGAACATGTCCCATGTGAGTGCTGAACTATATTACTAGGTTACTGTATTTCTACTAATGAATTAATGTGAAGGCAGCATTCTGCTGCTGTAGTTACACCTTCTCAATGATATTCAAACTTTTCAGAACAATGCCTTCCACAAGAAGAGGCAAAAGAGCCAATCAGTTCCCTTTATCCATCAACGCAGATAGCATTGGTGGATCGTGCAGAAGTTGATGAACTTCACAATGTAGAGGAAACTGAAGTGTTAGAGGAAGCTGGAGTGGAAAGTAAGTATGTTATTTACCACACTGATCCTTTGTAAAACAAAGTGCAATGGGTGCAGATAGTAAAAAAAAAGAATCAACTATTAGATAGATGTAGATAATTAATCAATAAGCATTATATGCATTGGAGGAAGAGATGTAGTATTTTCCCTTTTGTGATTGTAAAGCACAAAACAGAGAAAGCCTAATAGCTGGTTTGATTTGCATTGAGAGATGATTTTATGGAAAGTACCCCATGCCAATCTCTAGGTATGGTGAAGGGTATGTGATGATGTGGGGCTATTTTAATTCCAAAGGCCAAGGGAACTTTATCAGGATGCATAGTATCCTGGATCCATGAAATAACTGGCCTTTAAAAATAAAAATCTGCCTGTCTCTATGGGAATTTAACATAGGGGTGTACTTACTTATGCCCCCTGTATTTTAAGGAAGAACATTTATTTATTCACGATACATTATTCATTAACAAAGAAAATGGTGTCCTTAAAGGTTGGATTTGTCCTAATTTTTTTAATTAAACGTACAATATGTAACTTTCTGCCGCTAGGGGTCTCTCAACCAAAACAATGGATGGTAAACACAGACGTTTGATGACGTTGGGAAGTTGCGTGGAATTATGGGAGTTTTTATTGGTAAAGCTATTGTTGATTAAAATGCATCTGTTCACGGCCGAGTTTACCCATTCAAGTTTATTTACGTTACGTTTAGTAACGTTTATTCATGTCATGCTAATAAAATAGCTGCAGTTTCCCCAACATAATTACGTTTTTCTTGAATCAGTCTGTATTGGTAGCTAGCTGACCAGTTAGCTAGTGAGCCAGCAAGCTAACATTAGTGGCTAACGTTAGCAAGTTTTACCACACTATCACAGTATATTTCACATGCCAATGTCATCTTTTGGATTTTACCAGGCGGACGGGGTTTGTTGTAACGCTAGCTAGCTAGCTACTCAACGAGGCTGAGAGAGGGTGTGGGTGGGGAATGCAGGGGGACTCTCCGCGATAGCGAGCATGTTCGATTGCTGTTGTCAGCAGCATGAGAACATGTCCCAGCTGCCAGATCTCCCCCTTCACTTTTCTGTTATCTTAACTATTCGGTTTTGTGCTAGCTGGCTAAATTAGCATTAGATTAATCGTCTATACAGCTAACGTTAACGTTACTAGTGAATTTATTCGTGGGTTAGCGCAGTGCTGCTTTTATCCATGGTCAAAACAATCATACTACTAATAACTTGATAACGTGATGAACGATGTTGTAACCCTATAATGTTATCCACCAAGCATTAGCTAGCATTAACGTTAGCTACTTGTCAGTACATTGTAGTAACATTAAGCTGGATTAATATTGAAATGTATCAATAAATAAGGTTTCTGCTGTATTACTGTGTTGCAAAGTGGCATGTAATTAATCACAAAATGATGCATTTTGGCAGAAAAAGCAGTGTTACCAGTATTTTTTCTGTGACGTGTGATTTACAATTACTCTCGAACGTAGCATCTGAGTGCTCGTGTTATGACGGAAGTTACAAGTAACTAGAGGGTGAAAGGTTATGACGCCACTGACGGGCGACTAAATGAAACGTGCCGTGTCTGAAAATAAAATAACAGATTTCTCTGGGTTTGCCATTTGATGGAAACATTTGGGATAGTGTAACTACACAACTCTAAAAAAATATATAACATAGGTATGGTCGTTTTTAGACATTTTAATGCAGAAAAGTTACATATTGTACCTTTAAGGCATTACGATCAATTTCCAAAATATGATTTTTTTATTCCTCTTTTTAGTCAAATATAGCATGGGTGTACTCATTTATGCTGGGCACTGTATATATACTATATACAGTGTTGGGCAAGTTACTTCCAAAATGTAATACATTATAGATTACTAGTTACTGTCATTTGAGAGTAATTAGTTATATTACAATATTACTGTCTCTGAATTGTAATGCGTTACACTACTTTTGCATTACTTTTGAGTTACTTTCACCAAAATAACAGGGGAAGTTTGATTTGGCAGCTAGCTTGTGAATTTCACCACCGGATCAATAAAGTCTCGTCTTTATCCACTTTAATACATCATAGATTATTCATATTTTGTATAATTAATATAAATATGCAAAGTAACTAAAGCTATACAAAATAGATAAGTAAAACATATAATAGGCAAGTAGGAGAAAATAAAAATACTCAAAAGTATGGCATTGTTGTAAAATGTTTGTTTATAGCACTTCAATAAGAAATTCATGTTGTTTAGGTTAAAACACTCTAAAGGAAATGTTCAGTTATAGTGTGATTAAAACTCACTATTAACATTATTTACAGTACTTGATTTACAGCTGATTTGTGAAAAGGTAGCCTACACAACCTTATTTAACAGTAATTTAGTTTTACTGCGAACCGTCACAGGAAGTGCTTTTATTTTGAAGTAGGCTACACGGAAGTTGTCTGTTGTGTAGCCTACTCTTGCTAGCTTACTGAGAAGCAACATGTCCGTCAGGCTCAAGTTGTTCACTTTCTTGTTTGTAAAACTGCAACATATTGAACAGTAAATGGTCACAGTAAAAGACAAGCGTTTTTGGTCGTCATTCGAAGCCATTCCACTACATGCATAGTTACTCTCCACGGCTGATAAAAATGCAATGATATTTACGTGTAGCAAGCCTCAGCATTAATTTCCGACATGTTTATATCTGTCAGCCGCTGACGTACCGTCACCTGTTGGGACATACATGCTGTCCGTACCGTCTCTGGTTCTGGCTCTGACCAAGGGAACAGAAACAGGACAGCTCACTTCAACGCAGAGTAATAACTCCTGTAAATAATATCCATCTCGCAAATGTATTTGTCTCTGCAGTCATCTCAACCATCGAATACAGCGACAGGAAAATAATACGGCTTTTTTTTTTTTCTGTGAAGAAATGTGTCGAGGTGTTGGTGAATTCTTAAAAAAACCAATGCACCACTAAATGTTGCGTTAAAATGCGTTGTAACTCGCGTTACTGAGATTGTAACGAGTATAATATTACAGAAATTTAATTAGTAATGCGTTATATTACTGCGTTACAGCAAAAAGGAATACATTACTGTAATTGCGTTACTTTTGTAACGCGTTACTCCCAACACTGACTATATATATATATATTGCAAGCTCACTAAATAAGTTTGATAAGCTTGTAGACAGATTGCAAAGCCTTATTAACATCAATTGTATTTGTGGGTTTTTCAGGGTTTTTTTTTAATATAATATACTGTACATATATGTTCTCATATGCTACAATTGTTGTGCAATGAGAGGGGCCGCAGGTTTCATTTTCCCCAATTTTACTCCCATTTCATTTTTTGTATATGTTTTAAATGTAACTGACTTAAACACAGGACTTTCAATGTTTATGATCTAAGCTCCAACTGTGTATCACATAACATTTTCTACGGGAAAATGATTTATATTAATACAGTACAGTACTTCCGGAAACAAAAACATCAAAAATAGCTCATCCTACCTAACAAATCAATTTATTTTTCAGGCTCAGATTCATCTGATTCATATTCTTCAGACTCCGAATCTTCCTCTTCATCCAGTGACAGGAGTAAGAGGAAGAAGAAGGCCAAGAGGAAGAGCAAAAGAAGTAAGCTAAATATTTTGTTTGAACTTTTAATTGACAAATAGTCAAATTTGTTGTACAGTGCAGGATTTCATTATCAAAGTTACTGTGAAAAGCCCACCTGCCCAATATTTAAGAGTCCTTTCCTATAGTACATTATATGTGTGGCCAGAAGCAATGCTTTATTGAACTGCAAGATGTTCAGGGTGACAAGACTATGGCTTGGTAAACAAGCCAATGGGTGCTATGGTTGGGGCGGTGTATATACAGTATATATTTTCACCTTTAACCGGTTTGATATCAAGCCCAACACTGGACCAGACCAGTATACTGAATTTACCACTAGGTGTCACACTTGTGTCAGCTGCTCCCGAATTAGACAAATGAGAGAGTCCATAATGAGTGTAGTGACACCAGACCACATGGAATGGGTAATACGCCTCAAAGCCATGACTTTTTTTTACCTGCAGTGACCTTGAATAACCTCTTTGGTTTAGGTGTTTACACTTACCCTCCTCTTTTTCAGCTCTTTCATCCGCTTTAAATGTTTCTTTTTCTTTAAGACTAACAGCCATATTTCATCTCTCAAGACAAAAAACACGAACTAACAGCGCGTGCTGTTTGGCCGTTCCCCCTCCCACCTTAGTTCCCACTGCTACTGTATGGCGTTAAATATGTGCCTCAATCCTGAGTGAGTAATTGTATGTTTTGAGCACAGAAAACTATATTTTGTAAGCACATTACATTACATTTTGAGCAGAAATTAACACTCGCATAACATCATTTCGTTTGAGCAAAGAAAAACCTACTTCGCGCTCAATAAATGTATTTGCCTGTTTGCTATTATCCATATTAACGTGCAATAATAACCCCTCTCACGCAGTTTCCTCAGGTGCTCTCTCACAAACTTGGTCTCTGCGCACAGTCAGACGCCTCTGGTCTCCAGTAAATCCATAGTTCATCTTTATTATCATGGCCTCTATTGGAAAGAAAGTTTTCACTAGGTGGAAATTTCACCAAAGCCTTCCAGCTGTGAAAATGCTTTATAGGCTACTGCCTGAATTTAGGCCTACTTCATGAAAAACAGTTTTTTTCTTCTTCTAATGTTACATTGTTATGTTGTCTTATAGAATAAACTGAAGTAAACTTCATATACATTGTTTTCCCTTGTCTTTATTTGCATATTTGGTATTGAAGTAATCCAAAAGTAATGGATAGTCATCAGGTTATTAAATTAGTTACATTTTCTAACATGTAATTGTATCAGAATACATTTTTAAAGTAACCCTTCCCAACCGTGCTGATAACCTACTTATACATAGCCAAAGTAAACTATCATCTGAGAAATGTTATAATCTAAAAAACATGTTTTTAGATAGCATGTGCTACATCGTATTCTAAAGTTTAAATACAAATGCCTATTGGCTATGGCTAGGATGCTATAAAGGATAAATGTATTAGCTTCCACCACACGTTATCTTATCTCAGTCATGTAGTTTATTCTGAGACGTATATGGCTAACTATGCGTCCCTCTTCTTTGCTAATCTGAGCGTTTTCTGTCTAACAGGTCATGCTGAGACAGCAGTTGATGGAGAGACTTCTTACCAAACTGCAATCTGCCATAAACCAGCAACCGCTAAATTTTGATTATTTGGAGTTCCTGACACGCCATGAGCTTATTCTGTTTGAATCGTTCTCTCAAACATTACAGAAGCATTACAAAACCTCTATCATGTTGTCCAGTGGGAAATTAATGCCAGCTCCATGCCCATTGTTGAACAGGAAACAGAGGTTGGTCCAGGTTCTGGTCACCCCAAAATTGTAATAAAGAGAGAAAAACTAAAGAATTTGGACACACATCTGCCAGTCTCCTGCATTGCAAAATGCCTGGGTGTTTCAAGGAGAACAATTTACAGAAGAATGCAAGAATTTGGCTTATCTGTAAGAGGATCATACAGCACAGTGACTGACCAAGAGCTTGACAACATGATTTCAGCTATCAAAAGTCAGATGCAAAATACTGGTTATCGACTGGTTCAAGGCCATTTGGTGTCAATGGGTCTCCGCATTCAGTGGTGGAGAATGATGGCTCTATACATCGGGTTGATGCTGCAGGGATCTTCTTACAGCTCACAGAACTAGATTGTGTTGTGCAAAGAAGTTATTCTGTGCGAGGCCCTCTCTCCTTGGCCCACACTGACACAAATCATAAACTGATCAGGTAGATTAAAACAGAATGTTGATCTAATTATTTAAACACAGAATGTGGTGGAGTAGGATGCATGTTATACAAATCCCATACGAACAGCCTTAGTACTGTAACTGTTTTCCCCTTTTGAACAGATACAACATTGTTCTCTTTGGAGGAGTGGACGGCTACTCAAGGAAGGTGATTGATGTGTTGTTAATGTTATCAGCCTAATATAGATTGTTTTGAATTTCAAATGGGACCAAAAAATGCATATTGTATGAAGAGTTTTTTTTTTTTTTTTTGTTAGGGGGGGTGGGGGGATAGGGCCCTGTTCATGTTGCACAGCTATTTTAATTTCATTTTGCGTCTGTTAAGAGGCACAAAGGCACTCTAAAATAATTGTAATCAGCTGCTTAAGACATAACATTTATTATCATTGTAGGTTTGAACAAATAGTGTATATTTTATCTTCAGGTTGAGGGTAATGATGGTTGATCATAATTTTATCATACAAACTGCCAGTATTCTGAGTGCTCAGAAACCACAATACTTAGACATTTACCTTACATATTTATTGCAGAAAGTACAGAAACATTTTAAGAATTTCATGTTGCAGCACTAGTACCTAGTACCCCTCTCTTATATCTGCTTTCCTTTCTTACCAAGGCTAACATTAAAATGCAGCTAGATCTATAGAATACAATATGTATTTCACATCAACATATGTATGAGTGTGACTGTTTGATTACTTCAACCAAAATTGTTAAAGCTACATTGTGTAAGAATTTCTCCCATCTAGCGATGAAATTGTACATGACAACCAACTGAATAGTACTTTCTAGCCCCTCCCATTTCGAGTGCGTTTTAACTGCTACGGTGGCCATATGCCAAGATTAAAATGGCTTCCAGTACAACTTCGTCCATGAGTGTTTCTTCTAGTGATGAGGTTACTTTAGAAAACAATTACAAATTGCATTTAGTTATTTAGTCAGTTAACATGTTGGTTATGACCTCTATGTAAAATGAATAATAGTTTTACCTTTTCGTTATTTTGGTACCATTTCATTGCTAATATCAGCTATCAGGTTCCCAAACAAATGCAAACTAATGTTAGTAAAGTATCATTGCTATCATTATTCTGTATATTGTACGAGATTAATAGTGTAAGGCAATGTTTACAGCGTAGACTACATATGTTTCTCCGTGAGCAGAATCAGAGATCAGTTGATGCGACGGAGGTGCGAGGGAAAGCTAAAGGAAGAGGGGTAAAGAAAAACCAAAAGACAGAGCCGGTGGCAGTGGATCGATGAGACCTCCTATAGGCAAAGAAAAACTAAAGAGACACTCTCCAAAGATGACGAGGAGAGAGTGGAAGCCCTTCAAAGACAAAGGAGAGAAGCAACGGAGGTTTGTGTTTTTAATATATTTCTCTGAGCAGTATGAACAATGTCAATGACACCGAAATTAGCTCTTAGTATCTCCATCGTTTACACGTAGCTGTTCTAGCTGTAACCTAGTCTGTGTTACAACTGCATGATGTGAGTTGTCTGCCAGGGAATTCATGACGTTATGCACAACCACGCTATAGTTAGCCAAGCAACTATAAAACTTTGAATTTACACAAATAGGCTGAATTACCTGTCGAGAAGAAAGCAGGCAAAATCCTTGCTCCTCGTGAGCTCTTTCCATCTTGGAAAAGCCACTCCAATATTAACTTTGGTCTTGATGCTTTGCCGCGTTGTTGTTTTAATTCTCTTTTTCGCTTCCTTGGCGACTCTGTTACATGTCCTAGAGAATAGGCGTGATCCTCCATCTTCAACAGGCTTTCATATCTGCTGGCAGTCGCGAGTAATCTTCCCCTGGCATTTGACACGGTGCCACTGAGTGTAAAAGTGTGAAAGGTGGAGCATGAATTTCCAGGTATGGCCCTCTTTGGCTAATGTATTTTAAAGATGGAGGTATGTCCCTCTTTGGCTAATGTATTTTAAAGATGGAGGCGCTACATGGCTGCCATCATTCGAGCGAGTCGCTCGTATCTATTCTGAATGATTCTGAATTGATGAGTCTACGCTTACGAGAATACTTTGATTAGTTGGTGGAAGTAATTACACATGAATGAGCACATATTTGTGAAAGAACAAAGGGGTTTTTGCTAAGAATCAACTCAAAAAATTACACAATGTAGCTTTAAACATGCAAGAGTAAGTTGCAACAGTACATGTGCAATATATGTAGTATTTTAGGATCCAAGATAAACCAAGTTATTTATTTTTTTAAATATATGGACACATAATAATTGAAGTACCAAAGGCTGTAGAATATTCACTAAACAAAACTAAAAGCTCAAGGCCAGCCATTAGGATGTAACCCTATAGCTGCAAGAAGATTAACATTTTTCATGTGGTTTTATTAGCAACAAATAACAAAGTATCAACTGCATTCTCATTCTTCCTTAGATCAACCCAGCGTCATGGCTTACCATCAAGGTATTTGACATGACAAAACAAACACATCTGGAGAAGTGGCAGTATTTTTACATTTCAGATTGTTTTATAAATATAAAAATTGTAAACCAGAATCTATAACTTCATATTCTAAAGTTAAAGTAAACCTTGTTGAATGTCATTTAAATTTTTTTTCATCTTAGAGCTGTTACACACCAACCAGACGGCCGACCGTTGGCAGAAAAGGCAGTCGGACTGATCAGTCGGGTCCCTGAGGTCCAAAAAAATGCCTCAAAACTAGGGCTGTCAATCGATTAAAAAAGTTAATCTAATTAATTACATACTCTGTAATTAATTAATCAAAATTAATCACATACATAATTAACGGTGCCTGAACCGATACTTTTTAAGAAAGTAAAAAAAGAAAAGAAAAAAAAGGGTACTAAACAACAGATGGTGACATTAAAGAACGGCTTGTTTATTGCTAAGGCCATATGGTCAAAATTAAATGATTTAATAATAATGTATAACAATAACAATAACTTATTTCACTAGTAAAACTGCTGCTGAATGACAAAAACAACCATCAGATGGGAAAAGGACATTTACAATAACTTAAAATGCACCACGAGGCTGTAGTTCACCAGTTTCATTGAACGCACCGTCTGTGTTGTTTTTCCGATGGCTAAAACACAGTCAAACTTTACACCGTTTAGCGTTAGCTGTCAGCATTTTAACTGTTTTAATCCAGCTACTAGCTAGCGGTAGGCTAACGTTAACTGCTGTTGAGTATAGTGTTAACTAGCTAGTGGTAGGCTAACGTTAGCTGCTGTTGAGTATAGTGTTAACTAGCGTCACGTGCAGCGGTGTTTGTGTTTCCTGTATCGTCTGGAACATCAGAGAGAAGAGCAGACATATCAGTGGCTCCAGATTTCGGTAGCCAGAGTTGGCAGGAAGAAGATTTTTACAAGTAAATGTTCCAGTTAATGATCCAGGCAACACATTCTCGTCTCCCTCCTTCATTTTACAGTCCAATGGTGGCTAGAACAGCTGGAATGGATTAATCTGCGTTATTTTTTTTAACGCGTTATTTTTTCTCAGATTAATTAATCGAAATTAACGCGTTATTTTGACAGCCCTACTTGCCTACTTGAGCGTACGCTCTGCGCGTGCACAAAACGTAATATGTATCCATAGCAGCAGGCGGCGCTGCTCTGTATTGTTTCCCAGAAAATGAAAACCGGCAGCTGATAGGACGAACGTGTCATGTGGGTCTTTTTTCTCCGGAAATTCACAGCCAGACTGTCATGGCGGCTTGTTCAGAATACAATCTCATATTGTGCTAAAATAGTTCACTGAAACGTGTTTCTGAAAACATTTTAAGAGAGAAATAGGCCGTGCAGTTGCTGAATCTGTCTTCATTTCAGATCAACAAAGGTCAGTTTAAAAGATTTTCGTCAGATTTTGAGCGGCTCATCTGCTTGCCATTTCCGGGTGAGTCCTGACTGCCCTGTCTCTGACTGAACATGTCAGGTCAGCCAAAATGAAGGCCGACAGCTCCGATAATCAGGTTGGTGTGTCAGGGCCCTTAGAGTAAGGGGGGATCAGGGTGTTGTTGGGAATTGGTAAGGGTACAGATTCAATTATTGGCAATTTATCAAAGCTGTTTATCAATATTAATAAAGTTATGAATATGTGTATTCATAACTTTACCAAATTAACAATCAAAATGGGGCACCACCCCTGGAAGCAGGGACCAATAACTGAACTGTGAAACAGTCTCATAGGTGGTGTTCCCTTTAAAATACAGATCTTAATTAATTTGATTAATTTATCTGGTATCTTTGAAAGGAACAAAAGAAGGGTGAAATTCGAGCACTGACCTGTTCAACCAGCTGTTATTACAACACACAAATAATCACAAACAACAGCTCTTTAAAGTATAATAGAATTTATTTAACTTCCAAATCATTAATTTTCAATCAATAACTCTTTAATCAAAAATCCTATTTACTTGTTACAAACTACAACCAAAAGCAAAACAACAAGACATGTAGCAGACGTGTGTGTTTGTGTGTGAGAGAGTGTGTGAGAGAAAGAGGGGGGGAGGTGACGAGACCTGGGGCCTGTTTTACAAAAGCAGAATATATAAATCCAGGATAACTGATAAAGCAAGACTTGACCTAGTCTAATCTGTGTATCCTGGCTTGGTATGTTTCACGAAGGCCAAGCCAGGATGAAGAGGAGCGAGTAGGTCGAGTCAGGCTGAGGAGGAGAGACTAGGCCGAGCCAGGCTGAGGAGGAGAGACTAGGCCGAGCCAGGCTGAGGAGGAGAGACTAGGCCGAGCCAGGCTGAGGAGGAGAGACTAGGTCGAGCCAGGCTGAGGAGGAGCGAGTAGGTCGAGTCAGGCTGAGGAGGAGAGACTAGGCCTAGCCAGGCTGAGGAGGAGAGACTAGGTCGAGCCAGGCTGAGGAGGAGAGACTAGGTCGAGCCAGGCTGAGGAGGAGCGAGTAGGTCGAGTCAGGCTGAGGAGGAGAGACTAGGCCGAGCCAGGCTGAGGAGGAGAGACTAGGCCGAGCCAGGCTGAGGAGGAGAGACTAGGTCGAGCCAGGCTGAGGAGGAGAGACTAGGTCGAGCCAGGCTGAGGAGGAGAGACTAGGTCGAGCCAGGCTGAGGAGGAGAGACTAGGCCGAGCCAGGCTGAGGAGGAGAGACTAGGCCGAGCCAGGCTGAGGAGGAGAGACTAGGTCGAGCCAGGCTGAGGAGGAGAGACTAGGTCGAGCCAGGCTGAAGTAATTCAGATAGATGTGCGTCCATGGCTTTCCTCAAAAGACCGCGAGGTCAATCACAAATTTACTGATGCCAAAATGGAGAATACGCATTGTATACATATACAGAGTGAGCAGCAGCTTCTTGTGGAAGTATGATGACGTGAAACACATCATTTGTATAAAAAGAAACACAGCCGCTGTAATGAAACAGAGAAAGCGTAGCAGACGATCACAGAGCGACTGAATGCGTAAGCAGCCTAAAAATATACATTAACTGAAACCATCATAATCATTCCATTCAAGGATTAGGCTACTAATCATTTGCACAAATTAACAGTTGTACTCTTTGCCTTAAAAGTAAGCAGAAGATAATGTTACTCAGGAAATTTACCATGAAGATCAATTTTCTACAACGCTAGAATATGATGCATAAATATCTCTTTCCCTCTGTTTCTCTCTCTTTCCCATGGGCTAAAATATAAATTTCCTAAGTCATATTAACTTCCACTGCTTGCTTTTAATGCAAAGTGTACAACTGTTCGTTTTTGCAAATGACAGTGACTCATTGAATGGTTTCAATTAAGAGCAGTAGTTCATAAATGTATATTTTTAGTTTAGAATGTATCATTCAGTCTGTCCGCTATTATCTGCCACGCTTTTTCTCGGGTTTTTTATTTTTTATAGAGGACGAGTTTCCTTCTCTACATATTATATTCCTTGCTCCCTTGTATATGTGGACATAGAAAATAAAGACACTGAAGAAATTGGACTCTAAAATCTAGAAACTATAAAGATAATTAAGTGATAAATTCCATGCACACTGTAAACATGAATGGAACAGAGTATATTCATCAGTTATTTCCCCCCCAGCAAAATATAAGGTCAAAAACCATTGGGGTGTCCTCCCCCTGTTGTTACATGAATGTACAGTAGCCTACATCACTAGATAGTTACTGGTCCAGTGAACTAAGACTATAACTAAGGAGGATTGTACAATTAGGATATGTTCTTTAAATTGTACAATCCTCCCAAATTATAGTCCAAGTTGTCCCACTGGACAACACAAATGATGTGCTAAGAATGCCAAATACAATGCACATGGAAGCGGAACAAACATGATCCTTATTGTTAAAGAATAAAAAAAAAATGAATCAACTAAAATAATTCAAGGTACATTGGTCAACTATAGAAATGTACAGCATTGTATGTATTGCCTTTAGTAACAGACTTCATTTAAAACACATTTGAAATTGTATCAGCCTTTTCTAATTATCTCAACAACTGCCGTAATATATTCATCAAACTTCTAACAACAATATGAACAGCAGTCTGCATACAGCAATATAAAAGTCACATGAATAATTATAAAAAAAAAGAATGGTCACAACTTTAATTAACAGTACTTAAATGAACAGCAAAGCACCGGTTGTATTTTAATGCAGGCTGATAACAATAAGGTAAAAACTACTGCTGAGTGAACAGAAAAGGCTCTAGGATTAATAAATCCTGACTGTTAGCCTGGTCGGGAGCAGGCTAGCAGTACAGAATAAATCTCCATGGTGATTTATGTGCCTCTGCTTTTGTGAAACCGAGTTATGGCTAAATTCATCCAGGATAGCGGGGAAATCTCGGCTCAATCCCTTATCTTGGTTTTGTGAAACAGGCCCCTGGTGATTAGCTAAGCCACGCGGTCAAGATGGCGGATGAAACACTACGAAATCACGATCGTGGATGAGACTACGCGAGATGTGAGGCTCTTTGTAGTTTAGCCCAAAGACTACAAAAATGGCTACTCCTAGTAGCTGACAATGAAGAGGAGCACTGTGATTTTTCAACACGTGTTACAGACAAAAGGAGATACACAAGATAGCGGATAGTGGAGCTGGTTGCAGCCCCACGGGGCTATGGGCTAGCCGTTTAGCTGTTCAGCGCACGTGTATGCGTGGCTATGGGGTAGCCGTTAGCTTGTCTGTGGATGTGACTGTGGTAGCTAGCCAGGCCAGCTGTTCACAGCACGTGCATGCGTGTGTGTATGTGTGTTAGGTTAGCATGTAAGAAGAAAGAAAAAAAGCACACTTAGAGAGAGAAACACTTGGATCTTGATTTTCGAGGTTCTGAGAATAACCTGTCCATTGTTTACTCACGACCTGGCCTAACGCAAAGTTACTGCAGGGTCTGAGAATTAGTGTAACAAGGGGAGGGTTATTTCTCTGTCTCTGCGGGCGAACAGCTGAAGCTCCGCAGCAACAATAATCCGGCCATTTGTCGGACACAGGTCTACGACACAACGTCTGGTTGTGCCGCAGCACCGTGGGTTTGAGTGACAAAAGAAAGGATTATTGTTTAGTTTGTACAGTAAACTTCTCCTTTAACCTGTAAAATTAAAATTGATTTCACAGTCTTGAGCAGTATCTTCCAAAATACAGACAAGCTAAAATACCCCATTGGATGGATGGTCCTTTTCTCCTCCTTGGTATATAAAAAATTAATTTTACAGTATTGGAAGGATACAGAGGCCTCATCGTTACAACAATGGAAGGGACTAATGAAATACTATTTAAGTATGGAAAAATCAATGTTTGAAGACTGGAACAAAAGGCAACAATTCAACAAGGTGTGGCAGGACATAGCGTTATAAAATTAATGGCTAAGAAATAAGAACTAGGTAAGGTGACTGAGAGTTGGAAACCAAGTGGGTGTGTGGGTGTTTGTGTGTGTGGGGGCGGGTGGGTGGAAGTGTGGATTGTGTGTCGGTGTGTGTTTGGGTTTGTATGTCAAAAATGTGGAGTGGAAGAATACTGATACCAGTAGGAAATGTATTCTGTTTGAAGTATGAAATTACACAGTATGCTGATAAATGTATTGCTTCTTGATGGAAATAATAAAAATAATTATAAAAAAACAAACCAATGTAGCATTTACAGGTTCAAACAAGCTACATTAGTTAACACAACATCACCAATGCACCGTGATCAGAGGTGCTTTCATAGAAATAGATGGACTCTGTGGTCCCAAAACAAAAGCGCACCAGTAGCACTTATTAATCAAATCACATTAATGTCATAACAGCATTAGCATTACTGACGTTAATAAACACACTATATAATAATAATAATAAATTGAATTTGTATAGCGCTTTCAAAGACTCAAAGTCACTTTACAGGGCAAGGTAGAAAACAAAACAAAGCAAAACAAAACAAAAAAACAAGATTCAGGCACAGATGAAAAGGGAGGGGGGCGTGGGGCTACGGATAGGCAGAGGTGAAGAGATGGGTCTTCAGGCGGGACTGGGACTCAGAGGTGCGGATCTCTTGGGGGAGGGAGTTCCAGAGCCTGGGAGCTGCCCTGGAGAAGGCTCTGTCCCCAAAACTGCGGAGATTGGACTTGTGGATGGAGAGGAGACCAGCTGAGGTGGATCTGAGGGACCGTGAGGGTTGGTACGGGGAGAGGTCAGTGAGGTATGAGGGGGCCAGATGGTGGAGGGCTTTGGAGGACCAGGATTTTGTAGGTGATCCGGTGGGAGATGGGAAGCCAGTGGAGTTGTTTTAGGACTGGAGTGATGTGTTGCCAGGATTTGGTGCGGGTGATGAGTCGGGCAGCTGAGTTCTGGACAAGTTGGAGTCGGTTGATGTTGGTAGAGCTGATGCCGATTAGAAGTGAGTTGCAGTAGTCCAGTCAGGAGGAGATGAAGGCATGAATGAGTCTTTCAGCAGCGGGGGGTGTGAGAGAGGGTCTGATTTTGGCGATGTTGCGGAGGTGAAAGAAGGAGGTTTTAATGACATGACGGATGTGGGGCTCAAGGGAAAGGGTGGAATCAAAGATCAAGCCAAGGTTGCGGGCCTGGGGAGATGAGGAGACAATGGTGCCGTCGATGGTGAGAGTGGGGTTATTGGTTTTGCTGAGTGTGGATTTGGAGGATGGAATGAGGAGGAATTCTGTTTTATCGCTGTTGAGTTTGAGGAAGTTTGTTGCATCCAGGTTTTAATGGCTGACAGACAGGAGTTGATGTGGGAGAGGGGAGGATTGTGGGGGGATTTGGTGCTGAGGTAGATCTGGGTGTCATCGGCGTAACAGTGTAATAGCGTAATATTTCTCAGCCCAGAAATCTCAAGCCTCGACTGTGTGTCCTGTTTGTTTTGTCCATAGATCTCCACGGTAAACCGAACGAAATCCGGCTACACTCGTCAGTGATTCCCGGAAACGTGTATCTCCCCAATGGGCAGTGGGGACAAGTCAGTCAACTTTGAAGAAAAGCGGTGTCCGTGTTGTCCGATTTTCTTCTAGAGAAACGTTTCCTCTTCTGCAGAGCTTGAAACACCAATGCGTGTTTAACAGGATCCAATGGTGCTTCCAGAACACTAAAATAGTCCACTTTGTCTGGAAAATGGAACAATTTAGCACAAACGTTTGCGTGTGTGTCAACCTTTTAGCAACTCATGTTGCGGGGGAAGACAAGGGAGGGGGAAGTGACGGGAAGTTTTACATTCCGGCCACTTGACATGGACTCACGCTGCGTTCAGGTTCCGCTTAGCCAATGGGAATTCAGGACTTCCTGCTTCCCTGGCCATTTTGTGACCCCCTTCCCTTGTGGTAATGTGTACTTTTGCATGGAGGTGTGAAATTTAGGCTGCAACAATTACAACAGGCCTGATTCCTTTGTTCCAGAGGGCGTTCAGGCTCCACAGTTACCTTTAGGCCACATGGTTGAGATCTCTGTTTAAGAGATAATGTTTAACCCACTGCTGGTTGGTCCCAACAGTGTTGAAAATGTGGACATTGCACATTTTATGTTCGCCACACGGTGAACAGAAAGAGCGAGCTTTATCTCGGGAAAGAGTGTCCACAATCTTCTCACTTGAAATTTTTGACTGCATAAATACTTCTAGCAGTTTAATTGTTTAAATAAACTACAAATTGCTTTATAAATCCAAGTCAACCAATTAAAATTTCATTCTAGAATAGAGCCAGGGCCAGCTCTAGCCTATTGCCCCCACCCCCCCCAAACCTACCACCTAGGGCCACTTCAAACCACATCCATTCCATGTAATCATTCTGATATACATTATAGGTACACTGTGTTATATGTATTATACAGTACATTTATATTTGATACATGAACTACAGGCAATATAATGGTCTCAGAACATTTTTATTTTTAGTAACTTTGGAACTTTACAAACTCCAACAACAACTGAATTAGCTATGTGGCTTTAATGTGCCCCTCATTTATACATTCTGCGCTGTCCCTGCCAAATAAATGAAAATAAGATTTATCCTTTGTCCATCCTGTCATTTGGGAAAGGTGAAATCTGGATTGATATGATATGGTCCTCTACTGACTAATTCAGTCCTCACCGTGTCAGACAGGCTTGGCCAGTCAGCAGGATCAATAGGTTCTCCCCTGACGGACTCATGAATATCAGAACTTGTTGTGGAGGATAGGGTGTCTGCAGGCTGTAATGTAGAAGCAGGGCAGGTTGTGTCTGTTGCTCCTTCACCTGAAGGCAAATACATACAATTGATGTTAATCTTTTAATACAGATACATGATGGCAATAGGCAATACACTGACAGATTTTCTCTCTTGTTCATATGTTGAGATTTATCACTGATCTTGTGAGTCATAATACGACAGGCAGTAAATACATCTAAATCAAAAATAAAGTGATGTTTAATGGAGTGAACAATTATTAAAACATTTGAAATGGGCATTAGGTGTAAATAAATCAATGTTTTGTAAGCTTTTAAGTGTAAAGTAAAATAAAGATTATTAAATATACTTACCTGTTGCAGGCTCTGTGTCCCCACTGGTTGCTGTGCTAGGTGTGATCCTAGATGTCCCTTCACCTACAGATGTAATCAAGCACAGAGTATAACCAGATCAGTGGAGTTCAATAAAATGAGTGAAACGATCGAGAATGAGGTTGAAAGTCCTAGTTTTACAATGAATGGAGTGTGAGGTCATATTTTGAGTGTATTTACATAATCTTTAACTATAACAGATGATTATAGCTTTATAAATATGCATTTATAGCCCACTACTACTTCTACTACTAAAACTAATACTATTACTACCACCAATAACTATAATAAATAAACAAACTTACAAAGTTCAGAGAGAGGTGAACCTGGGGGATCAGCTGAGCTTTCTTCAGGAGGTGAGGGTCTCTGCAAAGAAATCTGGAGTGCATCTGGACATTTTAAAATATAAAATAATATCAACATAACATCACACCACTCACCAACACCATTACATTTACTACGTGTATTCACATGTATCTACTATTTACATGACCGTAAATACAATCCAGGCAATGTATTATGTGGAATGCATATGTAGCAGATTCTACATTAAGATATACTGAACAAAATTATAAACGCAACATTTTTGTTTTTGCCCCCATTTTTCATGAGCTGAACTCAAAGATCTAAGACTTTTTCTATGTACACAAAAGGCTTATTTCTCTCAAATATTGTTCACAAATCTGTCTAAATCTGTGTTAGTGAGCACTTCTCCTTTGCCGAGATAATCCATCCTCCTCACAGGTGTGGCATATCAAGATGCTGATTAGGCAGCATGATTATTGCACAGGTGTGCCTTAGGCTGGCCACAATAAAAGGCCACTCTAAAATGTGCAGTTTTACTGTATTGGGGGGGTCCGAAAACCAGTCAGTGAAAAAAAAGAAGTTGCTGGATATTGGCAGGACCTGGTATATGCCGATGCAGAGCATCCCAAACATGCTCAATGACATTTCCGACAGTGACATGTCCGGTGAGTATGCTGGCCATGCAAGAACTGGGATGTTTTCAGCTTCCAGGAATTGTGTACAGATCCTTGCAACATGGGGCCGTGCATTATCATGCTGCAACATGAGGTGATGGTCGTGGATGAATGGCACAACAATGGGCCTCAGGATCTCATCACGGTATCTCTGTGCATTCAAAATGCCATCAATAAATGCACCTGTGTTCGTTGTCTATAACATACGCCTGCCCATACCATAACCCCACCGCCACCATGGGCCATTCGATCCACAATGTTGACATCAGAAAACTGCTCACCCACAAGACGCCATACACGCTGTCTGCCATCTGCCCTGTACAGTGTAAACCAGGATTCATCCGTGAAGAGAACACCTCTCCAAAGTGCCAGACGCCATTGAATGTGAGCATTGCCCACTCAAGTCGGTTACGACAACGAACTGCAGTCAGGTCGAGACCCGACAGACCCGAGACTAGACAAATGTTAATGAGAAGACCGAAGAAAACACTAGCTAGGCTACTCCTTAAAGCAGTTTAGCTAACAAGGGTAACACTAGGTTTTTATTTTCCTTTTTAAAAACGATTTTGTTGCTTGTGAAAGACAGCTTGTGGATTAAGCTATGTAAACCAACCAACCTACAACCAAAGTGTTTATCCAAAGAATCCTATGTGTGACTAGTTAAAATGAACTTAAAGCTATGTGTCAACTTGTGTCAGTCTGTTCAACTTATTCTGTATGTTTATCACTAGTGATACTGCTTGGAGAAATGGCGACACATGAGAACGTGCTTCCAAATATTGGTCATCTGTCAAACATTCTTGAATAAGTTTTGATCAGGCTAGCTAGCTCCATTTACCAAGCAAGCTTACCAGGAATAGAATAGAATGCTATTCTAGCTAGTGCTAGCGGAGCACGCAGTGATAGCTAGCTTTTACCAGCAATGAAACGTCAACCATTAACAGTCACGGAAAACACAATTTTGATTAAACTTTAGAACTAATGTCTGAGATAAAAATAAATACCTCTATACTGGGCTTTCTTCTCCTCCTCCTCTTTTCTTAATTTCCGTCCCTGTGCACCAGTTTGGACCTTTTCATTTTGAGAATTGATATTCTAACTAACGTTAGCTTGATCGAGTGTGCCCATTGCCTTGCAACGCAACCATAACGTCGGCATTGTCGTCCCCCCCACATACATATATTTTCATTTTAACATATATATATATATATATATATATATATATATATATATATATATATATATATATATATATATATATATATATATATATATATAAACAGATGGTTTGGCAGACAGACATAGGTATTGTTTCATGACATAAGACATCAATGGCAATTGGACTTTGGAGCATACAGTATGTGCCAAAAAAAGACTTTCTTTCCTCATGAGATATATGCGTGATGAATCGAGTTCTGTCATGATTTTTGCGTAAATGCTGCGGTTTCATTTTTTTCATCTACAAATGCCTTTTTAAATACACTGACAAATATATAAAATCCTTGGCAACAGCCATCTGTTCAATTACCAGTAGTTTTAATTTCTATATTATTAAAGTTTTCAATGAACAATTACACCTTTTTTGTTCAAAAAGATTACATTATTTTAAATAGACAGAAAACACCAGAAACACTTTTTAGGTACAAAGTCTTTTTTTTTGTAGGAACTTCAAGATCCAGGCATTGAATGGGAGGGTGCAGTACTGCGAGGAGACTCTAACGGTACAGTTGTGGTTCCGGAAATTGTGTGCCCACTGGATGATGAAGCCCTGGAAGAACTTCAGAGAACTCTTGATCCTATGGAACATTCTCAGTCACATTGTCGTGACTTGTACACACAATACTTGCACATAATGTTCAACCAACAATTACATTTAAACATGAACTTCTTAGCTGGTTACAATATTGCACTTGGCAAAACATCCCATTAATTTTACTAATGGACCAGCAAAAAAAGGCACTTAAGGAGTGGCACCCTATGGGATGTATTACTAACAGTAGCAATAATTGTTATGGGTTCTATCTAGTTCCAAAAAAATAAATACTAAAGATGTTATACAATATTCCAACCAAAATTTCAGTAAACAATGACTTGCTTTGTAAGTGCTAAGATGCTGTACTGGAAAAGTCACAGTCTGAGTGCATGCACTCACAATTGGGTAGCAAACTGAGTGATCTCCTAGTCGCTCCCTGCAGTTGTGGTCAAAGTGGCATGTTATTTTGAAATGTCTCTTTTCATCAGGGAGGATGGGGATGTGGGACTGCCCCGTCATCCACTGGAGCATGTGTGGCACTGCAAGAGGCTCTGTGTCAGCTGCACTGTCTGTCTCCCCATCTGTGATTGATGTATATTTCAAATAACATGAAAGAGAAGCTATTCAAACAGTATTGTCTTAAAAAATAAATTATCCAAGAATGTGTATATGTGGTCAGTACATTCAAATGGTGTTATGTGTAATTATGTATGCACACTATCAAGTATATAGTATCTGACATTTCATCCTCCATCTTGCAGAAAGTTGATGATCTTCCTCTCAGTTTTCCCTTAGATGTCCCCTTTTCACTGAAATTGGGCTGGCAGTTCATCATTATGAAATCAGCATCAGGCTATAAATAAACAGTGAATGCATATTTGGTTAAATTTGAAGTGTTCAAATATAGGCTTGTAAAGCTTATACAAAATGAAAATTCCAATATATAACTAGGCAAACGTAAGAAAAGATTTAGTGGCAGTTAAAATTGATACCTTGATAATCTTCCCGGGAACAAACAGGGAGCGGCAAGCTTCAGGGTTTGTAGCCATCTGGTCCACCAGGCCGTACAGTTCCATGCCCTTTCGAATTTGCTGCAGCATTGGAATCAGTCTTGTAGTAGAATGTAGGACAATTGCTCTTTGGAGAAAACAACATGGTTTGAAATGTTTACATTTTTAAATGAAAAATATTTTAAAGTGTAATATTCTTTTAAAACTCTTACCGAATAATGCTTTCTTTGCTGTCCAGGTTGATCTGTCTCATGTATCCACAGCTTATCATTTCATCAGCGTTCAACATTAGACACTGAGGGCTAGATTTATCAAGCCGTTTGCAACTGTTTCCAGGCGTAAATTGTTCGCAACGACTGACTTAACCGATGTGGGCTATTTACAAACAGGGCGCACTTGGGTAAAATCGTAGATTGCCTGCCTCATGAGCGAGAAGAGACAAGTTGCGCTTTCAATATGCGTTCGTGGGAGGATCATGGGGTAAATCCACCCAAAAAGGTGGGAGGATACGCGTAAAGTGCGAATAATTATATATACATATATTCCGCAGTATTTACAAAGACTGCCAGTAAGAACGCGCCTCTATTCTATGGGGGAAATTCTCCGCCTCTTAAAAGCAGGTCTAAACCGGGGAGTGCGGTTTCCTGTGTGTAAAAATTTACCTTATTTAATGGCAGCAGTGATCTGAGCAAGGCGAAGGCATAGGCCAAGACGGCGAGCAGACAGGATTTATGCCATGAGAATCACTCTTTTCCACTTAAGCGAACCAGAAATCATCCGACGTTACAGATTAAGCAGCCATGCAATATTTCTATTACTGGACGAAATCAAAGATGACCTGGAACCTGTCACTCAGCATTCACATTCCATCCCAGCACACGTTAAACTCCTGGCAACATTACAAAGTCGTCACTAAATTTAAGCTTGCGCTTTCTTTTTCCCGTAGGAAGATCAATGATAGATACATGCGGGCCCATTCTTTGCTCTTTTAGAGGCAAAATGAGGAAGCATAGCATGCGCAAATACCGAACTTGCATAAACAGACGCAGCGTAAACTGCAGTAGTGTTAGTAAATCTACTCCTGAGCATCTGCAGAATCTTCGACCTGAGAAAAAAAGAAAATAAGCATTTTTGAAATAAAGCAGCGAATAAAATAGGTGTTAAAACTAATCTTTATCTAATTCATATCTAAAAACTCTCAGAGTGCTCACCCTGCTGATGAGTTGACAGGATTCTAGATCGGCCACATCTTCCTTAGACAGAGAATTTAAGTCCTCTCAAAAAAGCAGGAGGTGGGCCACCTTGTGCGAGGCTGACTGCCATTATTTCACCAATAGTTCTGTGTGCAAGGTAGAAAACATCTCAATAAAAATTTCCTTACATCCAGTACATGGCTGTCATGTGTAAAAAAAAAAAAAGGTGTATGTACCAACCTGAAGTTCTCGTTATCAAGGTCTGTCAAAGAGTACTTGGGATTTTAACCCTGGTTTCCAGCTCCTTTCAAAGAATCTGTTTTCAATACCTGAAACCATATCTTCAGATCCAGTTTTAGCTGATTGATTGGATTTGTTTCATATTAGAACACAACAGTTAAATGACCAATTTACCAGTTAAAAACTCTTTCCTAAGGGCTCCTGTATCAATACCTGCCTCTCCTATATACACCACCTTAAAGGAGAATTCCGGCCAATTTTTACATTAATCTTGATCGCTATATATATGTGAGTACTGTCGATAGATAGTTAAATTCACCTACCCTGTCTCGATCCTGCCGGTAGCTAGCTCGCCCTGCTAGCTGCTAGCTGCCGTCCTGGACGTGCTTGAATCAGTGGTCCGCAACGCAGTGAAGGAAGTGCTAGCAAAAACTGATACCTCGCTGCAACGCATCAGGACAGAGCTCGAGAGGTAGGGAGCTACGGTACGTGATCTGGTGCAACGACTAGACAAGACACAAGGGGATAACAGGCAGATGAGAAACATGGTGAACGCCTGTGTTGAGGACCAGAAGAAATTTGAGTATAAGCTAGCCGAAATGGAAGACAGATCCCGATGCAACAATGTACGCATCATTGGATTAAAAGAGGGCATCGAAAAAGATGACCCAGTTGTGTTCCTGCAAAAGCAGTTACCGGTGTGGCTCCCCTCCTTACAGAACAGGGCTGTCATCAAAATTGACAGAGCACACAGAATCTACGGCAAGGGTACAAAGACATGTACTCTGATTTTCAGGTGTTTGAGATACCAAGACCGTCAAGTAATCCTTCAGGGGGCGAGACAAGTACAGCAGAAAGGCCCGATTCGTGATTCCAAAGCAATGCTATGCTTTAAGGCTGACTACAGGGCTTTCACCATCCAGCGGCGCCAAGAATTTATAGGAGCTCAGTGTAACCCTGAGAGTGACCCACGGAGGGAGAGTGCTCACCTTCACTACAGCCAAGGATGCAGACGTTTTTTGTCAGAAGCTGGATACGGAGGATGATGGGACATGCACACGAGCCGCTCCGCGGCTGGACCGAGTGCCAACGTTGGGGCCAGAGGATGACGGGGGGACCTCTTGTCTGGTGCTGAAGCCAGCAGTGGGCCCGGGGCTGGCAGACCCAGCGGCTATGGACTAGCGGTATCTGGAGTACTGTACTAAGTTTGACTCGAGGGCACTGTACTTAAGTTTTGGAACCAAGCTTTAAAGGAACATTTAATCAGACTGAAAGAACATGATGAATACAGACTATTCAGCTTATAATCTATGTTTACTACCCCTACTTGGCTGGTGTGTTTTGCGCATAGCCTATTTCAGAACTTAATAGCTGGTTGAGACCTAGTTCTAAGGTTTTTGTAACATTGTTCATGTTTGACATATAAGTGCACTAGACCTGTTTCAATTAACCAGTGAGTTTTGCGTGAGCTGCATTTGATGTGGCCACGTATCTTACAGATAGGGGAGGGGGTCTGTGGTCTCAGAGTTAGGGGATTTATTTTATTTTATAACAGTTCACCCTTTGCTACAAATTTATCAGCGAATTCAGGTAGGGTACTCGAGACATGCGGGCATCGTGCTGAAGACAATGTACGCAGACTATTTCATGTAATAGAATAAGCCAAAAACCTTCCAACAACGGCAGCAGTTTTATCAGTGGACGCGGAAAAGGCTTTTGACCGCCTAGAGTAGAACTACTTGTGGCAAGTAATGGAGAGGCTTGGCTTGTGGGCCAAATTCATTGACTTGGTGCGCACTTTATATTCGAATCCCATGGCCATAGGCAAGGCAAGGCAAGGCAGCTTTATTCATATAGCACATTTCAGCAACAGGGCAATTCAAAGTGCTTTACATAAAACATTAAAGAGCAGTTAGAAATGAATACAAAATTAAAAACAGATAAAATACAAGAATACAATTCACAGTGCAGTACAAGAAGTTAAAGAAAGGCAACATCAAAAAGAAAAGTCTTCAGCCTTGATTTAAAAGAACTGAGAGTTGGGGCAGACCTGCAGTTATCAGGAAGTTTGTTCCAGATATGTGGAGCATAAAAACTGAACGCTGCTTCCCCCTGTTTAGTTCTGACTCTGGGGACAGAAAGCAGACCTGTCCCCGACGACCTGAGAGGTCTGGGTGGTGCATAGTTTACTAGCAGATCAGAAATGTATTTTGGCCCTAAACCGTTTAGTGATTTATAAACCAGCACAAGTATTTTGAAATCAATTCTTTGAGGCACAGGAAGCCAGTGTAAAGACTTCAGAACTGGAGTGATGTGATCCACTTTCTTGGTCTTAGTGAGGACTCGAGCAGCAGCGTTCTGAATCAGCTGCAGCTGTCTGATTGATTTTATTTAGGGAGACCTGTAAAGACTCCGTTACAGTAGTCAAGTCTACTGAAGATAAAAGCATGGACAAGTTTTTCCAAATCCTGCTGAGACATAAGTCCTTTAACCCTTGATATATTCTTAATTCTATTATTACTATTAATTCTTACTAGGCAGACTTTGTTATTGTCTTAATGTGGTTGTTGAAATTCAGGTCTGAGTCCATGACTACACCAAGATTTCTGGCTTTGTCTGTTGTTTTTAACATTTTCGTTTGAAGCTGAGTGCTGACTTTCAATCGTTCCTCTTTTGCTCCAAAAACAACCACCTCAGTTTTTTCTTCATTTAATTTAAGAAAGTTCTGGCACATCCAATCGTTAATTTGTTCAATGCACTTAGTCAATTTTTGTATTGGACTATAGTCCCCAGGCGATAAGGTTATGTAAATGTGTGTGTCGTCCGCCTAACTATGATAACTTATTATTATTAACTTGTTATTTTCCATAATCTGAGCCAGTGGAAGCATGTAGATATTAAACGGAAAAGGCCCCAGAACCGAGCCTTGGGGAACTCCACACGTCATATTTGTATGCTCAGATGCATAATTACCTATAGACACAAAGTCATCACATGTCAAATGCAGCACTGAGATCAAGTAATGCTAAGACTGTAGTTTTGCCACTGTCTGTGTTTAAGTGGACGTCATTAAAGACTTTAACAAGAGCTGTCTCAGTGCTGTGGTGTGGTTGAAAACCCGACTGGAAGGCATCAAAACTGGTGTTTAGTGACAAAAAAAGGTTGAGTTGTTGAAAAACTGCTTTTTCAATGATTTTACTTAAAAATGGAAGGTTTGATATCGGCCTATAGTTGTTCATTATTGACGTGTCTAGATTGTTCTTTTTTAAGAGTGACTTGATGACTGCAATTTTCAGGGCCTGTGGGAAGATACCTGAGAGAAGAGACGTGTTTACAATCTGTAGAAGATCTAAAGTCAAACAATTTGAAACATTTTTGAAAAAGCCCATTGGTAGAATATCAAGGCAACAGGAGGAGGTTTTCACATGTTGTATAATTTCCTCTAGGTTATTATGGTTGATTGTATGAAATTGTGTCATATTGGAATTTCTTTTAGCTGGACGCTGTGACAATGCATACCCTGTTGTTGATATGGAGGCACTGACTGTCTAATTTTCAGAATTCTTTCTCTGAAGAAGATGGCAAAGTCATTGCAGGCCTTCGTGGATAAAAGTTCAGATACTACTGGTACTGGAGGATTTGTTAACCTGTCGACAGTAGCAAACAAAGCATGTGAATTATTATTGTTTCTGGCAATAATGTCAGAGAAGAAGAACCGCCTTGAATTCCTTAGTTCCAAATTATAAATGTGAAGTCTTTCTTTACAGGTTTCATAATGGACCTGGAGATTAGTTTTTCGCCACCTGTGTTCAGCTTTTCGACAATCTCTTTTTTCGGATCTTATCAGTGTGGCATTTCTCCATGGTCTTTTCTTACTAGAGACAGCTTTGACCTTAGTGGGAGCAATGGTATCAATAACATTTGTAATTTTACAATTAAAATTATCTACAAGCTCAGTGACTGAGGCCCCAGAGAGGGTGGGTGTGGAGGAGAAAAGCTGAATGAATGTTTCACTGGTGTTTTCAGTGATGTATCGTTTTCTGATTACCTTTGTTAGGACACTTTTGTGAGAGCAACATCAGTCACCACAACCTTGGCGTCGAGCAGGAGGATGGACGCTGGCAGGCGGAAGAATCCCAAGGCGCCGTATCCTGGAGGGCCGCTGAGAGAAGCAGACAAAAATGTGAAGAAACAAGACCATACAAACTGTTAATAATCTCTGCAGTTTGTCCTCCTCACACCGGGATAGACAGACAGACAGTTCCCACACACTCCCAGGGTTAAACAGCTGCCGGCTAGTTTAGCCACAGACAAGCTTAGCTTTAGCTTGCTGCAACGGTGCTAACTTTAAGTCCAGAGTTAGGGTGTCTTTTAACAATCTGTCTCTCACAATCACATAGTCTCAACCAATGGCTTGCATTCTCAGCCATTTCCCATTGAGCGGGGCTTGTGACAGGGATGTCCGCTTTCCCCCATGCTGTTTGCAATCTCTCTTGAACCATTAGCCCAAGTCATAAGGCAAAATAAAATCTGTAATGTCCACATTAAATCCAATAGCAGCTCAATATCATTATTTGCAGATGATATTTTGTTGTACATCTCTGATATGGAGGACTCTATTCCAAGATCTTCAATGAATTTGGCTCAATTTCCGGCTATAAAATTAACTGGAATAAATCTAATCTTCTTTTCTTGAACAACAGGCAGGTGACATCAGCCATTAGTGTTACAATACCAACCCAAAACAAAATTACATATTTGGGCATCACTATACACGCATCACTACAGCGAGTTGTCCAGGACAACTATGAAACTACCGTATTTCCTCAAATAAAAACCGGTAGTTAATTAAAAGCCGGGCCTCTGATAGTGGCCGGGGGTGTGGTCAACACGGACAAATAAAGGCCAGTCTCAAATTAAGGCCGGGGAAAAAATAGTGTGGATAATCTCCTAAATGCCTTTCATATAATATTAAGTCAAAATAAAATTCAAGTTCATTGTAATGTACATTTCTACCAATTTAATTTAACAGATTCAACAATATATTCATGCTTTTTTTCACACTTGGTTTTTCTGGATTATTGTCCTACCGCATTTTAGTCAATGCAGCTGTATGTGTTACACTCAGCCAAGTGTAGTAATGTACAGGTGCCAATAGATGGCAGTAGCTACATTGGATGTAACACGGGCAGTGTTGCCAAGTCCGCTTATTATAAGCGACTTTGGGCTTGTTTTTCTGTAAAGTCGCCTACAAATATTGGTAGTCACGGGTCGCGTTTTTTTTGGGCTTGTTCCCAGCTCCATAATAAGTTGTCAAGCAGATATTTTCCAAACGTAGGAGTTTGCCCTGTTCCTTCTGTCCCTCCCCTTTCCCCATACACACAGGAGACAGCAAAGTTTTTTTCCCACCCACATCAATCGTTTTTTTCTGTTTAGGAAAATGTCAGTGAGTGATGAGAAAGATAATGGTGGTGTTATTCTTCATATATATGAGGCTAAAGTGTTAAGAGTCTTAAGAAAAATGTTTTAGACCAAGCCTCATCCTCACCTGTTTAAATGGTTTTGACTTGAATTGTTTTTAAACCAGTTTAGTTTATTTAAGTCTTTTCTAACTCACTCATTTGTTTATCAGAGCAGGAGCCACTTTATTGCTGCACACTAAGATTGTTAATAATTCCTTCTGTTTCTGGGTTATAGTTATTTAAAAATGGGATCTTCTGCAGTCCCTGCAATAATAAATAACGAATTTGTGAATTCAGGGTGATATTTATTTGTGTGTGCAAATTTTAATTAGGCTATCAGAGGTTTACTGTGTATATCATGTACTTGGTACATCCGTCTATATTTGATATCCCATCAGTTTTCTAATGTTAAATAATGTTAAAAGGTGGTTTAACTAACTCTTGTGATCATTGTCCTGAAGCTCAGGGGGGAGAAAAATAAATAAACTACCGTGTGTACAGTTTTGCAAAACTGCGCACAGTTTACCAATCTGTCCACATGGATGTAAATTGACAATCTGTACCCACAGTTTAAAATCCGTCCCCACGGATTGTAAAACCGTGCACACAGTTTATTTATTTTTCTCTTCCCGGAACCTAGGGGGGCTGCGCAGAAAAGTTGCTTGTTTTGGGCTTGTTTTTACAGGCCTGGTTGCTTATCTGTCTCGCAAGATCTGGCAACAGTGAACACGGGTCTCATTTAGTGCTGGCAGAGACGAAAGTGACAGACTTTTCAACAACAAATGTTTCTTAAAAAATGTATGATCTCTATCCACTGGAACGCTATTGTTTTTCATTTGAAACAGTTTATTTAAAACAATTATAGATGGACAGATGGAATTAGAAATAAAGGCCGGCCTCTAACAAAAGCCTGCTTCAAGTACAAGCCTGGTACCTTCTGCAGTTCAGGTAAATAAAGGCGCCGGCTTTTATTTGAGGAAATACGGTATATTAAGTAGTGTTCAAAGGGATCTGGCCAACTCGTCTGTGCTGCCGGCATCGCTACGGTCCAGGATTGCTGTTGTTAAAATGAACATAGTTCCTCGTATGAATTTCTTAAGTACAATGATCCCCTTACCCCCACCAATACATTTCTGGAAGAAACTTGATGCCTTAATTCGGCAGTATATTTGGAATAATAAACAACCTAGGCTAAAGTACACTACCCTGCAACGTACCACAAACAGGGTAGGCATGGCCCTCCCCAACTTTAAAATGTATCACAGAGCCTTTCAGCTACAGGCCCTCAGAGTATGGATGGACCCCTCATCTACAGTTCCATGGAGAGAAATAGAACAAAACATCACTGGAAGTCGAAGACTGCAAGACCTTGCCTTTACAGCTGTGTGTCCAAGAAAGTGCATGCTAGTCTATGGTCCTATTATCACCAACACATTGACCAACTTTAAACAGGTGGAGGAGCAACTATGCTACACCAATAGGTGGTATTTGAATACCCCAATATAGCACAATGCACACTTAATGTCTGGTAACAAACCCTTGTAACCAGTGGAGAGACCTGAGAGCTAGTTTTGAGGTCCCCAGGACATCCTTCTTTTATCTTTGCTTAGGATCAGCCCTAAAATGTTATAGAGTACCATGGGGAAACAGTTTTGAGGCGCACCTAGTCATTAAATGGTTTGGCGATTTTCCTGTGAAAGGATTAGTGTCCAAGATGTATGCTAAACTGATGCAAGTATCCATAGGAGAACTCCCAATAATAAAGAAATGGGAGGGAGAGCTGAGCTCTGAGGGGAACGCAATTAATATTAATAAGACAACATTTTCCACTGTTCCAAGAACCCAAATCCCCAGTATATCCACTTCAACATATGTCATAGGACATACTGGACTCCCCAGAAGAGATACATCTCCAAAGCCATTCCCGCTCCCTATTGCACGTTCTGTCAACCTGAACAAACTGGAACTTTCCTGCATATGGTCTGGGAGTGTGAACAGGTGCACGAGTTCTGGAATAAAACAACATCAATAATATCTGAGGTGATAGGATGTCGAGTTCCTACTGACCCAATTGTTTTGTTACTTAATGAGGACTCTAAATTACACCTGCTTGGGAGACAGAGGAAGATCTGGCTAGCCGGCACAACTGCAACCAAGAAAATGATAGCTCAACGCTGGCTCCCCCCCTCACTCGCTTTGTATAAAACAGTGGTTGGCGTATTTTCTAGAAATAGGTGTGCTTGAGTTCTCTACAGCAATGATTAACAAAGCCAAATCAACCATCAACCTATGGAAAAACACAGCAGCACAAATATCAGACCTAATGACCTCAGCACCACAAGAAATAGAGGAGAGCGACTAGGCAAGGTGTGGTTTCTGTTTGTTTATTTGTTTTCCTCAAGAGGGTTGGGGGTGGGAGAGGGTTTTTGTTCTTGTTCAATTTGTGTTTCTCTGCTCTGTATGTGTAATGATAAAAAACAATAACAAATTGATCTTAAAAAACAAAAAAAACCAGCTTGACTGAGAAATGTACCTCTGTGTGGTCACCATTTTCTGGAAGAGACACTGTTTGTTTTCCCATACCTGCCCGGAGGAGTTCAAGCTCCTCAGTTGACAACGGTGTGTGGGATGTATTTTTTGGCAGAAGATAAAAATTGAGAGCCGTTGTTTTGCTGGTCTTTAAAGTTGCTTGGTGGCAGTCAAACACCTTTTACCATGACTGAAGTTTGATTTGAAATATCCTGGAAAAGATCTGTGGATTAAAAGGTAGATTTATATTAGTTTATTATATATACAGTAAATATAACAATCATGCTAATATTCTAAATAGCATATTTTTTACAATGAAATTTCAAAGGTCCTGTCTCAAGGTGAATCATAACGCCTATTTGAATTTAGACATCCAAGTGATTAAACCGACCAATTGCATTTACGACGTGGATTTAAAAATAATACATTTGGTCATGATTTGGAATTTGAATATGAACATATCTAGGTGAATAACAAACCTTGTCATTTCTTGCTGCACAGTTACATTTCTAGGGACAGGGAGCTCCGTCTCTGACGGCCGTGTTGGGCAGTTTGTGGCCATACTGTTTGCACCATGACCCTAAATCAATTCATGATTTAACATGTTAGACATAAAAATGACAAAAACATAAGGTACAGTTTGTCATATACAAAAGTTAGTCATGCTTGCTACAATAACATTAACGTTAGCCGGTAGGTTATCTTAAGATATAGCTATATCTCCCACTAGCTGGCGAACTTCATTTTTTCCGAAACGGTTAGGATAATAGCAGGTTTCATCAAAGGCATCGAAAACCATAACATCACAATACTAGAAATTACTAACTCGCCTGACGTTGTAGCGTATTGTTGCTGTTTTCACCATTTGATTCTGTCATGTCTGATGGTAGACATTTAAAATCCCAAAAATCCCTTTTTTCGTCTTCTTTGGGAAGCGTTGTGATTGGAGACCAACAGCCAATCACAATTGACCTTCATTAATTCTCTGATTGGTTAATTTTGTGGCACATTTGTAACGCTGTTGCAAGTTGAGCGAGCGTGTGTGTAAAGAGTTGAGTGCACACAGAGTGAAGAAGTTGAGAACGTCTGACTGCGCGCAGAGAACGAGTTTGTGAGAGAGCACCTGAGTAAACTGCGTGAGAGGGGTTATTATTGCACGTTAATATGGATAATAGCAAACAGGCAAATACATTTATTGAGCACGGAGTAGGTTTTTCTTTGCTCAAACAAAATTATTTTTTTTGAGCGTTAATTTCTGTTCAAAATGTAATGTAATGTGCTTGCAAAATATAGTTCTCTGTGCTCAAAACATACAATTACTAGCTCAGGATTGAGACACATATACATACATACTACTGTATGTGATCTTCACATCGCCACTCGGTTCGGAAGTAAATTGCTGTAAAACACTAGCGGCTCCGTTTATATACAACCATCAAGTTTATCATGTTGTCATATTGCTTATTACCAGTGTTGGCCATTTTTGCAGTTGAATTTGGCCTATTGAATTTGAGCAAGTTGAAAATATATTAGTGTAATTTTATACATTGTATTTTGCATCTGAATTTTGTATATTGAATTTGGTTAACGTTGAATTTTATATTCTGAATATGTGTACTTAGAAAAATAAAGGTGAAAATGAGTTGTTGAAAATAGAGTAAAATTCAGAGGCAAACATTTCAGATACATAATTTCAATGCATAAATATTGATTGCTAGAAATTCACTGGCTTTTTAATTTCAAAATCCGATGAAACAGATTTACTTCCATATACATTGGGGCAACTTCTTATACATCCCTGTAACGATACACGTCTGTGTTTGGCCGTGGCACCAGTGATAGGCAACAGTTTTATTTCAGACTGTAGCAGAAAGCTCCATGCTTGAGCTTCAGAATGCTTAGAGAAATGTGGAAGCTACCGCACTACTTGATCAATAAAAGAGCTAACTTAAGTTACTAAAAAGCTACTTGATTCAGAAAATAGCGATCCTATTGACTGCTTGCACAGCCCAGTCTCATGGCAGTTCGTGAAATGGTGACGTGTACAGGGACACGATTTTCTCGTTTTTATCGTGGTGGTGAGCATGAATTTTAAACTAATGTATTTCAATGGGAAGCATCTTTCGTGATAACAGCACGATTACACTAGTGAGTAGTATTGAAGAGCCAAAAATCTGCGTAAGGAGGTTGGTTGGCGTGGTGGATGGGTCAAACAACACAGGACTTTCACCATCGCCTATACTGCTGTGATTGCAGAGGTCCGTTTGGCAGCTGACAGTGAGGAAAAGCTAGGGTTCCACCCTTTCCAGGTGGCTCTCTCCTATTTAATGCACAGATGTCTATGGCGTAGCATTTGTCCCTATTCAAATAAACATGAAATGAAAAAAAATGAAATGAAATAATCAACTGGCCATTGTGTCTGAAAATACAAATTGCTGTTGAAATTTGTGAATGATTTTTTTTAATGTTGTAAGCACCACAAATCAACTTCTATCTACTTCCATTGTGTTACTATAAGGTAGAGACATCAATCTCAGACAGTTATCTCATAGCTTGGGGAGAAATTACAATAATGACTAGATACCACAAGATGGAAGACATTGTGTAATTTGGTGAACGGACCCTTTTAACTCAGAGGCATTGCAAAGTCATCCAGTGGGCCAGATTGGACCGTTTAGCAGGCCGGTTCTGGAACATAATGAACACAATGACACTTCAAAGGCCACATCATTTCACAGCAGTGAAATTGTATGGAATGTCACACACGCATTTCAAAATCTACATCTGACCGACATCAACCTTTATGGCTACAATTCATCTTGTATGTTATAGTAAAGACCATCAGATCGATGCTATGAATTATACTTGATTGGTTTTTATTTTGGTGGTTGCTTTTCATAAAGATAATTACTGGCTGGAGGTCTTAGTCTAACCCCCCTTGATTTAATACTGCATCACTGCTTAGTGCCAAAATCTAAAATGATCCTTGAACATGCTCTTCTTCCCCCTCTATAGCCCTTTCCTCTCTCTCCCTCTGTCTCCATTTGTGTCAGCGATCAGACATAATTGGTTTTGATTCGCAGTAGGTCGATGGCTTGGATCTGCTGTGCAGGGAGCAGTGAGATTGTTGGAATGCTGACCGAGAGTAAGTTGTGATTAGGTCCAGAGCATTGCTGTGTACTAGTGCAATGAATACAAAACAGACACCCAAACATACACTGTTTACCAAATACAGTACCTACCACTCCACAAATTGCATTTCATAGCCTAGGGACTGTTTTCCTCCTCTTCACTGTTTTCTTTAGTGTGTGGTGTTTGCAGTTATAATCTGGTTCAGGAGGCTTTTATTGTGGTCATAAAACACATCAGTCAGTCCTGGTGTGGGCCACTGTACGGCGCAACATTAGCACACACACACACACACACACACACACACACACACACACACACACACACACACACATCCTTATGAGGATTTTACATTGTAAAGACGCATTAGAATGATTAGAATAAGTCTGCTGCCCTAACCCCCTCCCGCAAGAGGCATTGCCTTTTTCCAAGCCGCCATTGTAAATAAGAATATGTTCTTAATGACTTGCTGGTTAAATAAAGGTTGAATGAAATAAATAAAACAGTCACGAGCAATACTCCTCTACACATGAACCTGTGCTGTCGACATTAATGTTATTTCAGAGGTCCATTGCACATATGCAAGATCAACATATTGCAAAGGCAAACTGAGCAAATTTGTTATTTCAGAAGAGTGTATCAAACTGGTAGCCCTTCGTATGACTCAGTACCCATGAAGTAGCTCTCAGTTACAAAAAGGTTGGTGACCCCTGTGCAAGATGAATACATGTAGCAAAGCAGTAAAAAGACTTGTACTTAAACTACACTTTACAAATAGCATAACAATACATTACATCAAGGAGACTGAAGTCTGATAGACTTGTCACAATCAAGTAGTGCTTACATTTACTATTGAATAGGTTTTCACTTAGGACTGTATAGGCGATTGTTGTAGAAGCGATGTTCATCTTGGGGTGTCACGAAAAACCCACAGGATACTCAGGTATGGTTAGTTACTCAATGATACAATGTGAATGTTTGAATGCTGAGTTGCTCTGGAGTTTCTTGGGATGTTGACAGAGGGATTGCACCAACATACTGGGTTTGATTGCTTGGCACTTAAGCCTGCTCTAGCTGCAACATGCTGTAGGACTGGTGTTAAAAGCTGCTGAAACGGTTGGGCCTGGTGATCCAATAGCATTTTCAGCCATGCTGGTGGCCCTGGATCTAGGGGCGTTGCTGTGGCTCTCAGCGATTCCTCATTCTCATTCGTTATTTCCTTTGATTTTAGTTTTCTCTATTGTTTCTTTGTTTTCAGTACAGCTGTATATTTGCAATTACTTTTCCCAGCTTGTAGTAACCAGTCCTAAACTGCAATGTCCTTTATTTTTATCAGTTTATTGTTTGCAGTGCAGTCAAAACTTGTTGCAACTTGTCATGTTGCTTTGCTTTTAACAGTGCAGATTTATTTGCCAGCATGCCAGCTTTTGCGCACACAGTGTAGCAATACACAGTCTGGCATGCAGTTTGGTAGTCAATGTTCGTTTTTCCTTTTTATCTTCTCTTGACGAGGAGATCCCACTTCTGACACCAATTGTTAGCTTCAGCTAACGAGGCATAATTGGATATATACGTGCAGGAGGAAGGATTACTCGGGACAAGAGTATAACATTTATCTTCCTTTACTGTGGAGGATGGCAATATTTGTACAGGCTGAAGAAAACTCTAACCTCAGTGCAGACGAACTTTTCGAGTCCACGCCAGAGCCAGCCAGCAATCACAACAACAGCAACATCTACAAAGCGGAACTAGAACTATACTGCCACCTACGTAGTTCCGGTAGCAAGGTAACATTACTATAACAAATTATCCTTTATACTGTAATTATCTCAACATGACTGACATACTAACATAGGGTAGAAAACAATAAAAGTACCAATCCTAAAATACTTTACACAACAGCACAGTATTGCAACCATAGAGGCAGACATCCATGTCATTTACATATCAGAATGCCAACATTGTCCAAATCCAACAGTTTACCAGAACTAGAAAGGAGCAGCTAGCATTGACAGCATGACATGCCACATCGTGACACATTAGCTCAGCATCTATAAAACAGTCTCAAATAAATAAACCAAAAAAACACTGTGAAAGACTCAATAAATGACCAGATCTGACAAAAATGACAGTTCATCAGAGACGCACACAACTTAAACCATCTGAATGCAGTACAGGCCACAGCGCACTCCGTTATTTCGAATTGCCTTTTGTTATGACTCTTAATTACTAAGATAATAACGCCATGTGCTCAACAGCGCAGTTGCATTATTTCAACTGAATAGGGTGCCGATACATCAGTCAACCACGTTTCCAACATTTACTTATTAGCTATCCTGTATAATCTCATAGGACTTATTCTTTTTTTCATCTGGACGCTAACATTAAGCTAGAAAGCTAACACTAATACAACACATTACCTCTTTGGTTAACTAATATCATTAACATTGGCCAAGTTATGGAACTTGGAAACTATGGAAATAAATGGCTATATTTAGGTTAGAGATAGCTCCTGTGAGATTAGGATTTGGTGAGGTTATGATATCCATCTGGGAAGAACTAATGCCTCTGCCTTTGACTGCAGTGGGATTCATAAAAACATGTCAAATGCATTGTACTTGATGAAACATATAAGCCACGTTGCATTGCAAGACTTTGCTGAATAAAATTTAATAGAAAAATCCTCAAAACATGTGGCATGTTAGGTATTAAACTTATACTATAGTGCACCACTTTCTCTTGCTTCGAAAATTTAATAATTAATTTATAATAATTTATACTGTTTATTGATCCCCAGTGGGGAAATAAAAATTTACAATGTTTGTTAGAAATCACTGCACACAGGCCTGAAATACACACACATGCTCAGGACCTATTCATGCACAAATGGAGAGATGTCAGAGTGAGTGGGCTGCCACTGCTGGACCAGCGCCCTGAGCGGTTGGGGGGGGGGGTACGGTGCCTTGCTTAAGAGCACCTGGCAGTGCCCAGGAGTTTAACTGGCATCTCTCCAGCTACCAATCCACATTCTGTACTTTGGTCCGTACTGGGACTTGAACCAGCGACCCTTCGGTTCCCAACCCAAGTCCCAACGGACTGAGCTACTGCCACCCCGAAATCAAGAGAAAGTTTCAGAGCGAGAGCATCAACGTAACCATACAAACTCACTACAACTAAACTCTCACTTGTTTTCTGCCTAAACTGGCTTGCACCAGCCACATAGCTGTGGGTGGGCCTAGGTGGCACCAAGGCCCACCCAATAAGTAGGCTTCTTTTTTGCAGATTGCAAGCAGCCCCTCCTTTTTTCACTCGGTGCAGAGAGGAACAGAAACTTTCTTTCCACTAATAGCATAACAAAAGCAGTTTGCCTAAGTTTGCCAAAAAATAGACATTGTGAAGAGCAGGAGGAACAGAAACCCCAATAGGGGTAGAAAACCTGTGGTTGTGGTTCTTTAGCCCCTCTCCATGGCTCCCTGTGGCTTTGACAAAAAGTTATATGGACATTTATAATTATTTAATTTTTAGTTTTTTAACAGTTTTAATTTTATTTATTCTTGTTGTAGACCTAAAGTTGTTCTTACATTCTCCATTTAGGCTACATAACATTTCAGTCAAGTCAATGTGTGTTATAGCCTACCGTATACAGTATATGTCTACAGCCAGTGCCTTATCCTCCAAATTTTGAGTTTCCGTAGACAGGTATACAGTACATAAAAGTCTTGAAAATTAAAGACATGCATCTTTCCGCAAAGACCAGACAGGGTAAAAATATTGGCAACATCACCATATTAATGAATGCTCATTTAGATCTATTAGTAATGTTTAGGCTAATTTAGACTTAAAGCGTAACTCTTGCCAAAATGCAACCTAGGGTCTTTTTGTGAATGTACCCGAGTCAAACTTTCGTTTAAAAGCATAATTAGGACAGAAACGTCACTTTTAAGATTTACCGTATTCTTGTTTTCGGTCAAATTGCCTTTTGAATGGGAGTGCTAGGGGCACTACTATGATTGCATCAAAATAGCTATTTCTAAAACACTAAGAAGGCTCGACACAACATGAGACTTTGCTCGAAGTATCACCAGAGGCTCTACACATGAACTCAGCATTGAGAACATTGTTTGTGTACCCAGAGTTTACTAAAAAAGGTTTGTTTTTCCAGTCGCCATCCATCTCGCAAATCAAAAATAGTCGAGGGAGGAGAGTAAAGATGGAAAGCTCCTAAAGCTTAGTTCCATATAAATGCACAGATAATTTCTTGTTTTGTCATTAGTGAAAAACAATATTGACCTTGTAGTTGAAAAAGGAGCCTCATATAAGAATGACATTTCCTCCTGTGGAGTCCGTTCATTCGCATTCGGAGATCGACTCTTTTTGACTGAGAAAATGGCGGATAGCGTAAACAACATCTGCTAATGTGAGTTGCTCAAAACCTTTCTTTTTAGTAAACTGGGTACACAAACAATGTTCTCAATGCTGAGTTCATGTGTAGAGCCCCTGGCGATACTTGGAGCAAAGTCTCATGTTGTGTCGAGCCTTCTTAGTGTTTTAAAAATAGTGATTTTGATGCTATCATAGTAGTGCCCCTAGCTGTCAAAAGGTAGAGAATATGGTAAATCTTAAAAGTGGCGTTTCCGTCCTAATTATGCTTTTAAACGAAAGTTTGACTCGGGTACATTCACAAAAAGACCCTAGGTTGCATTTTGGTGAGAGTTACACTTCAAATATCGTTTTCGGCTTCAACTAATTTCTTTAAAATGTTATGGGCCAAAAATGACTCTTTGGATAGTTAAGGTTGCCAACCCCTGTGGGCCCACCTGATTTTCTCTGTGCCTACCCACACTGTGATTTCTGCCTAGGCTACTGGCTTGCACTCTATTATCGAAGATCCTTACATTCTTCGAAATGCTGCCGCAAATCAACCTGCTGCCCACAGTGTCAACAAGCAATTGTAGCTTGCCAACACACCATCTCAGAAGAAAGTACACACATATTTTTAAATCTGTTTACATGCCATCTATAAATTTACACTTTAAATAAGTGTGTAATGATCAGACAGTGTCTTCACAAACCCATCAATGACCAAATTGTAATTTTCACTTGACAATCACAATGTGTATATGCAAGTGCTCTTCTCACTATCTCCTCTTCTCGTCACACCCCTGCATACAATAAAATCCACAAACACACAGTTTCACATTCAGGAGCTTGGAAGAAAGAGAGGAGAAATAATCCCAGGTTCCCATGGGAGCAGATGTCACCGGCAAAAACAAGCGACAGATTGCCTCAGCCCACGGCCAGGCTGAAGGTGCTCTGCAGAGCAGAGGGAGGTCATTACTGCGGGCCCTTCTGCACAGGAGGAAACAGAGTGGGGAGTGAAGAAGCTGCAGGGCTCAACACAGCACTCACAAACTCTTCTCTGCTGGCCTTTATTCCTCTGCTAAAATGCAGCAGGTCACATTTCAACTGAAACCACTTAGAGTTACCTACTGTGTGCCATTTAGTTGCTGTGGCATGAAATAACACAGACAGAGAACTCAGGGGGGAATTTTTGCAAATTGGAGAAAAGATGACCAGGTTGACCCATGCAGTAAATGCTTTAACAGAGACTGAATCAGCTCATGCAGATCCGTCATGGATCCAATTGATTATCAGCTTATTACTAGGGTTGTCAAGTGGGAGAGGAAGCCTCCTGGAAAATTTCACAATAGTATATGTTGCCACCATTCTTTATTAATGATTTGTCGTTTTTATTAGATTATTTTTAACAATGGGCACAGTTAAGTAGAAATTGGTAATTGGAAATGTGTTCTGCACATTTAGGTCATTATCTGATATTTCTCCAGAAAGAAATGGACAACTGGTGACACACTCAGAAATTAAAGATTTGAGGAAAAGTTCCGTGATAATACAACTGTAGTATCTTTAAATGTGTTCTAATAACTACAAGTTAGGCTTCAATGAATATTGATGAATGATATAATATATAGAGCAAAGATAGCCTGCTACCTAAATATTAAGTTTATTTCTTGCATAATCATCCTTTTTACATTTTAAAATGTTTGCATTGTGCAACTCACAATTTGTCAAGACTAAATAAAGGGTGACAGACTACAGAAACTTGACAGGTGAATGATCAGCTTTAAAACATTTTCCATTGTGCTATATTTAACTACTTTTCAAGGTTTGTTCTGTTATGCGGTTCTTCACTGTATACATTCTTCTACAGTGCTAGTAGATAAGCTAGCAAGGCTAGTGAAAACTAGCCAACTGACCACTTTGACAGTCTCTGTCATAAAGGGGACTCAATAGTTCCCCACAGCTAATTTTTTCCAGGGCCACGTAGCGGGTTAATCCAGCTCTGAGTCCACTGACTGATTGACTGATGAAGACCCTGAGATGTGGTTCGAAGCAATAAAAAAAAAATAATAGTGAACCTTTGTGTTGTGAGTAAGGAATGGCAATATCAATTAACTATTTGATTGATTGCAATGTTGTATTAATGGTCCCCAGATAATGAATCCTACATTCATGAATTGCATGATTTTTTTCTCTAGTGCCACCATGAGGTTCACATTTCTGGTTTTTAGTCAAATATCTCAACAGATATTGGATGGATTGCCATGAAATTTGGTAGGTGTATTTACCCCAAAGCACAGCTGTGCCTAAGTACAGCCTCACAAAGCTGCTTGCATGGCTGTAAACTCTTAGGGCAAAAACATGGTCCTCACAAGTACGCGGACAAAAATGATGACGTTTGGCACAACCATGGTGAACATACTTAAAGTGCGCTCTTACGCACTGGTGGAGGTAAACATCAGCCATCAAGGGGGCGATATAGAGCTAATCAAGGGATTCTTATGACCACAGTCGGAAACAAGCATGGCATCTGTGGAAGAACATGTTCCGCAGTGGAAAATAATGGGTTGCGGGTCTGAATGAAGATGTCACGTTTTCAAAAATTGCAGGTTTGGACCTAAACGCAGAAGACAGATGAACACAAGATATGACAGCAAACTGACATCAGATAAAGGGAGCACACAGAGTAAATACACTAGGCAACGAGAATAGTTACAAGAGACAGTTGACATGAGGGCTAATGAACAGGTGAAACATCGGGTGAAACAGGGGCAGGGGCGGGGCAGACACAAAGGCGGGAAAACACACAAGGCAGGAAGTTACGGCGGTCGACAGGGGCAGACGCCCTACAACTTAAGAAAACACATACAAATAGACAAAACCCAAGCAAATTAAGAAAACAACTTCATTAATTTGACAACACATACGCAGCATTCAGCAAACGCGCTGCAAATACACACAACACAACCAAATACATAAACGCACTGCAAATAAAAAACGATGCAAAAAGAAAAGCACACAAACCCAGAAAACAAATGCAACAAAAAAACAATGCATCCAGATTACACAACGGAAGTTCTCCAGACCTCTAGAGGGAGCAGCTAGTGGAACAGCTGGATTTTCGACCCCACGGGGAGAGAGCGCTCTGCTTTTTTATTTGAGTCAGGTATGACTGCATAGTAAAAAGAGAACTCCCGTCTCATGCCTCCCATCCATAGACTGTATATTAAATTCATATTATTATTATTATTAATAACATAATATAATATATTATTAATATACAGTCTGCTCCCGTCTCGTGCCCTCCTGGCTGGTGCTGTCCCAGAGCTTCGACTTTTCAAAATAAAAGCTGGTCTGGTCCCTATGTCTTCATACTTTGGTGTTTTGGATGTTTTTGAACTAAACAGCACGGCAATCATGCTAATAAATACAATAACTTTTTCAGCAGATGTCTTACTTACAACACGATGGAGTTAGCAAAGCAGTTTTGTGTTTATGTGCGGGTGAGATTTATTCAGTTTGATAAATCCCACGGTAAATTGGCTGGTTTACTAAACAGGGAGGGACTAGAAATCCTGTCTGTTTTTTCTTTTTTGTATTTCAAGAGCGAATTGCTCCACAATATGAATACAGATTGATCACTTATTTTGTTGTATTATCACAATATTACACTTGAGGAGGCCTATACTTCAGTAATTTCGGACCTCGAAATTAAACCCTCTCATGTAATAGGCTTAAACAAACGTCAACGTTAAACGCTGATGCAGTTTTAAATGTTTTATCACCACGAGTTTACAGACGTCTCTGCTGATTGAGTATCAGCTGACCTGAGCCGAGACACACCCACCAAACGAGAGAAAACAGATCTCAAACATAGATTTAATATTTACAGTCTATGATCTCACCGTTCTGAGATTGAACGTGTCCCGGCTCTCTCTCTCTCTCTCTCTCTCTCTCTCTCTCTCTCTCTCTCTCTCTCTCTCTCCGTGCGGTCGAAAATCCAGCTGTTCCCCTAGCTGCTCCCTCTAGCGGTCTGGAGAACTTCTGTTGTGTAATCTGGATGCAGCGTTTTTTTGTTGCATTTGTTTTCAGGGTTTGTGTGCTTTTCTTTTTGCATAATTTTTTATTTGCAGTGTGTTTATGTATTTGATTGTGTTGTGTGTATTTGCAGTGCGTTTATGTATTTGGTTGTGTTGTGTGTATTTGCAGCGTGTTTATGTATTTGGTTGTGTTGTGTGTATTTGCAGTGTGTTTGCTGAATGCTGCGCATGTGTTGTCAAATTAATGAAGTTGTTTTCTTAATTTGCTTGTGTTTTGTCTATTTGTATGTGTTTTCTTAAGTTGCAGGGCGTCTGCCCATGTCGGCCACCATAGGAAGTCGAACAAGAAATGACACATGGGGAAGTAACCCTACAAAATTAAACAGGAAACTAAATAAAACCCAGGGTTATGACATAGGAGGTGATAGGTGAAGTGCAATAAATATGCTGTTGCATACATATGCTTTTGCATACAGACGCCATCTAGCTGCAACGCTCCGACTGCAGCTTGTGATTGTGTTACGTTCTAATTTTCAGGTGACAGACAAACACAACGGCATGTGAAATAGGTCTTGCGATGCTCGAAGCATCTGCAATTGCGTAGTTGCTGGACCATGTTTCTGCTCTATGAGTCTGATGATTCAGTTTCATATCCATTCATCTATCGTAGATCATTCCAAGTGCCAGTTATGTAGATTGTCTAAGTAGAAAATTGACTCAAAATAACGTCACTGAAACCTGTAATCTTGGTTGCAGATGCAGATCATTTCTCCCCAATTTGCTGGAACATGAAAGTTTGTTTAGAACTAGTTATTTTGTTTTCATGTTAATAACTCCTCACAGTGATTCACCTGGCTGCACTGGCTGTGAAGACTACGAAAGCACAGATATGGAAGACCCGGAAATGCTGACCAATCATAGCAGACTGGGCCTAATAAGTAGGACCCTGAACATGAATATAATATGGGACCTTTAACTTTTACTTACACAACCTATAGGCCCAAAATAACTCCTCCCACTTTGCTACTCTGATCTATAGCCAATTAGCTGCCAAAATATCTTAGTAGTAACTTAGGATAGTACACACAACTTTAAACGTAATGCATTCATACATAGAATAATTACCCTGATTATACAGTGATGATATTATTTATACAAAAAAGGCGTAGCTGCCGTGGATGAAAACATTAACTCATAAACACCATCTCCTGGTGTTGGATGCCATCTGAATGGATTTGCATATGAGAAAAGAATCACTTGTGTTTAAAACTGCAGGTGTAACACAGGATCACAGATCTAGTACTGCAAAGCAGACTCAGGAGGCAGAACAGCTGTGGTAAAAACATTGTAAAACTAGGTCAGAAGGCAACAACAGGGGGGAGTCTGACCATGCAAACAAATCCAGGATGCTCAAGCAGGCAGGAGATAATCAAAAGGCAGGACGATGGTCTTTGTAACACGTAGAGACAGAAGAAAATAAAGGCTGGAAAATCAAGGCAACAAATCGACGATGGACATCGACTTATAACTGCCCCTTATAGCCAGCACACTAACTGGCTGAGAAAGAATAAGCCGGTCACATCACATAAACATAGGTGGTTTAAAGTAATGTGTACCAAGTATTGGAGTAGGCTATTTCAGTAATAATCAAAAGGGTATTCAGCCTTTTATTGTTAAAATAAATACAAGCTAGCACTGTAACTAAGCTAGCAGTGAAAACTGCTCTGCAAGGGCCAAAAAAACAACCTAGAGGTGTGTAGGCCTATGCAATTTTAAGCAAGAATACTCTTTAAATCCCATTTTAAGTTGCGATGGCTTTTTCATTTTCTGTTGTCTGGGACTGCAGCCAAGTGGCAACCCAGCAGGACATGGTCCACTGCCACCTAACCTTCCCAACATAAAAAAAATATGGAGCGAGAGGTTCAGAACATAAAAAAACTGTCCCAGATCAATTCAAGTTATGTATATTAAAGGATTTTTTTGGGATCAATAAAAATCTATCTATCTATCAATATGGGAAAAGTTTTCCCTCTCCTTAAAGATAACTTATATCAGCTACAGTAAAGTCATGCTGCTGAGAGAGAAGGGATTAAAGCTGCAAGAGGTTGATTTTTTTTTTAAAAATGCCAGAATTTTAAGTAGAGTGAGATCTCTTCCTGCAGGTCTCCCTCTCTGTCTAGCCCTTTCCATCAGGCAAGCAGGAGCATGCACCCAACTTCATACATGCTTCATACAGTAACATTTACGAGTACTAATCATTCATTTCACCCCGGTGTCGTTAGATAGTGGCAATTCTATGATAATTACGTACTGTGTTCTTTGTGAAGCCCTCTGTGAATGTCATCTCTAGATAGCTACATAAACATGAATTTGAATTAACCGCAGCCATGAGCTATGTGAAAAATTCATATCATATGGGAAATTAATATCCATATACCGGTATACTGCCCAGCACTGCTACAATGAGTCGAAAGCACAAAAGTGAATTGCTAATAAAATTCTTATTTGAGTATTTGTTACGTTCTGTACTTTCTGGGCCATAGACTAGTTATTCCTAAGAAAGAATATTTAGATTTAATTCATTGCATTGATTAAATTCAAATCGATGTGCAGATTAATATAGATGATTATTACTCAATTATATATCATTGATATGTAGAATTAAATTAATTTTTATTAGTACTATTTACACATTAGGGAGTTTATCTTTTTCAAATCAACTCAATATTTTTGTTTAGGTTATAATTAATTCTGTACTGTTTTCTATTTGAATATACTCATATTAAATGGATAACTATTAAGGGTCTCATTTAATTCATATTTACTCAATACCAAACCATGTGAAATTTAATTAATAATATTGCTTGTAATCTATTGCCTCATTTTTATTGAGTAGATATGGTGTATCTTTTCTTACAGTGATAGGGTAAGCAAGAAGCTAAACTATTGGCTGGTTTGGACGTATTTGTTTCCTCTCACATCGCCTCTGGCATGTCCTCGTTTAGATGGCAGCAGTCCGAAGAGGAGACGCAATAGGCTGTGTGAGAGGAAAACGTAAACACGACAAATTAACTAGTGTTCGTGCTAGGCTAAAGGCTAACTCACATGTAATGCATAAGAACACTGCCATGCAAAGTGTGGAATTTACCAACTTGCACTTACACTTAGGAATGTGTGTAAATAAAGCCATGCTTATGAACAGAATCAAGTAGTGATAGCGATACTACAAATAAAAAGCATAACACAATCAACATCCACATGTGTCCTGTGTTTCCACTATTAGAAAATTAGTCATTTGTCTAGTTTTAAACAGACAAGTTGCCTAATTGGTGTCAAACCCTATTAAGACAGCTGTGACAAACGTTTGAAATATAGTGCATTGGCTTGTCTTGCGTTATGAGAAGAATTAATAATAATAATACATTTTATTTATGGGCGCCTTTCATAGCACTCAAGGTCACCTTACAGTTAAAAGAAGCAAAAATACAGTTAAAAGGGCAAATATAATTAAATCAAAACAAACATTTAAAAGATTGAGATAGAAAATTAAAATAAAGCAATCTATCCATTATTTTGATGGAGAGTGTATCCTGTGGGGTAGGCCTTTCGGAAAAGGTGGGTTTGAGGGAGGTTTGAAAGGTGGGTAGAGACTCTATGGTTCGGATGGATAGCGGGAGGGAGTTCCAAAGGCGAGGAGCAGAATGGCTGAAGGCTCTAAACCCCATTGTGGACAGGCGGGCGGAAGGAGTGGAGAGCAGTGAGGAAGAGGAGGATCGGAGTGTTCGGGATGGAGTGTAGGGCTGAAGGAGAGGTATGGAGGATCAAGATTATGGAGGGCTTTGAAGGCGAGAAGAAGAATCTTAAAGTCAATACGTTATTGGACAGGGAGCCAGTGCAGTTGTTTAAGGAGAGGAGTTAACGTGTTCAGTTATTGGGGTTCTGGTAATAATACGGGCAGCTGAGTTTTGGACCAATTAGCGTTTATGGATGGACTTGTAGGGTAAACCAGAGAGGAGGGAGTTACAATAATCAATACGGGAAGTGACAAGAGCATGGATGAGAGTAACAGTATTATTGGGTGTAAGTGATGGATGAAGAAGGTGTATGGTGTGTAAGTGAAAGTAAGCAGACGGGGTGAGATTATTGATGTGTTTTTCAAAAGAAAGTGTGCTATCGAGGATGACACCGAGGCTCTTGACGTGAGTGGACGAGTGGACTTTGGAATTGTCGATGAAGAGTAAGAAATTGGGACATTTTGCTAGAGTGGATTTGGAGCCAACAAGGAGAATTTCTGTTTTGCTACTGTTTAATTTGAGGAAGTTATGAGTGAACCAGGTTTTAACTTCGTGTAAACAGTCAGACAGGGAAGACAGCAAGAGCATGGAAGTGGGTTTGGTGGAAAAGTAGGCTGGGTGTCATCCGTGTAGCAGTGAAATTGAATATTGTATTTCCTGAAAATAAAACCTAGAGGAAGTAAGTAAATTATAAAAAGGGGGGGCCCCAGGACTGAGCCCTGGGAAACACCACTGGTACAAACTGAGTGCGTCCAGAGAGATAAGATGTGAACCATTTGAGTGATGTATTGATGACACCAATAGCGGCTAGATGGTCCAAGAGGATATTGTGAGAAATGGTATCAAAGGCAGCAGTCAAATCAAGGAGGATGAGTATGGTCAGAAAACCTGAGTCTGCGGCCATCAGTAGGTCATTGGTGACCTTGACTAGTGCTGTTTCTGTGCTATGGAGAGGGCAAAAACCAGATTGAAACTGTTCATAGAGGTTATTGTTAATGAAATGATTATGGACCTGTGCAGCAAGAGTTTTCTCTAGGATTTTTGAGATAAATGGCAGGTTGGAGATTGGGCTATAATTATTTAGGTCGTTGGGATTTGCACCAGGTTTCTTAAGTACAGGGGTGATAGCAGCAGTTTTGATAGCGGAGGGAACATGAGCAGAAATAAGAGAGGAGTGGATGATGTTAGTTATGAAGGAGGAGAGGGAGGGTAGACAGGTTTTGACTAGGTGGGTGGGCAGGGGTCAAGCTGGCAGGTGGATGATTTTGCTTTTGGACAATATCAGATATTTCATTGACAGTTGGGAGTTGGAAACTAGATAATAAGGAAGAGGGGGAGGCAGAGGTAGGTGAATGAAGTGCACTGTCGTCCGTATTATGTGAAGAGGGCAGCTGTTGGTGAATATTTTCAATTTTAGCTTTGAAAAATGACACAAAACTATTACATTGAGAAATTGAATACAGGTGGGGTGGGAGAGTATTCGGAGGTCGTGAGATTGTATTAATTGTGGAAAACAGGGCCCGAGTGTTCCCTTTGCCAGATGATATTAGATGAGTGTAGTTTTGGGATTTTGCTATGGAGAGGGAATCCTTATAGTGCAGCATGTGGTTGTCATACATGTCCTTATGTACAACTAGTCTGCTTTTTTTGTAGAGACGTTCCAGGCTGCATCCTTTTACTTTTGTGAATGTTTATCTGATGAGCAGGTGGCACCTTGTACGGCAGCCTCGGCCACAGCGTATGAATGTGTGCGAATGGTGAATGGTTCCTGTACTATGTAAAAGCGCTTTGAGTAGTCATTAAGACTAGAAAAGCGCTATATAAGAACAGTCCATTTACATTATCCGCCGAGCGGCATGTACCACGTCACTTCCGGAGTTTTCCTCGGATTTTTTAAACGTTATTACGGTGCATAACTTACTAGAACAAAGCTGAGCAACGTGTTGTTGCTGGTGACTAAACCACTGACTGTATATATGTATATTGAAGCGATACTGTCGTTAAAGACCCGCTGATCGCTGCCCGATTCTGTGAATGAATGCCCGCATTGCATTGTGGGATATCGGCTTTGAATGTGTGTCAGTAGCTCGGATCATATCGTAATGTTCTGTATTACAGCACAGCATACTGTAATATTTCACCGGTAATAAGACCGAAATAATATTATTAAAATAAAGAAATGTATACTATGATAACATCTAAATAAATGTTGATAGATGTAGTGTTATAGTTTAAAAAATATAAATAAACAACAAAGCAATCCAGCTTCCCTGGCCGAAATAGACAGAAATAATAACATTAAAAGAAATAGAAATAAACCATGATAAGATCTGGTGACTAAATGTTGATTAAAACAGCGGTTATTGGGCTAAAAATACCAATAATAGCAAAGCTATACAGCTTCTCTGCTGCAGCCCGACTGACAGAAAGAAACGTGCTGTGATTAGGGAATCTGTGCGTAGACCACGGATGATGCCTGCCATTGACTTACATAGGCATCGCATCCGTGGGCCCGTCACAGAATTTTCGGCGATTCTGTAAAACTGTCACAGATTTTGAGTTAAGGGGCCGTGTTCATTTCACGGAATTCTGTGAGACCAGGTTGGTCTGTTTCTACAACTTCAGTAGTACAAGGCAGGATTAGCCGGGAGACTTCTATTAAATGACGGCGCACTTCCAACTTTGCGTGGAATACCTGCAGAATAGGGACATGTAAGTAGTTCTTTTGTAGATTATGGTGAACTAGTGTGTGTTGTAGCAGTGTTTTGCCATTCAGAACGAGCTACCATGCTAGTGCTAGCATGCTAGGTTAGCCACCTCGTTTTGGCTAGTGACGTAAAAAGCCCTGCCGATTTTGAACAGCTCACCCGGAGACTGAAGGCGGAAGACATTCAGAAACCTGTATCTCACTCAAAACAGCATGGATGTTTTTTTTTCCAAGTTTGTATGTGTGTGGAAGCACCAGAGACAATAACACCCCAAATTCCAGAAATTTTTTTTTCATAATATGGGCACTTTAAAAGAAATTAACTTATGGTCAGAGATGGACAAGTCAAATGCAGTACAATTGAAAGAGCAACAGATGAGGTCCAGGATGTGTCCTTTGTGAGAGTGTTGCTAGTATTGTCAATGTGAATATTAAAATCACCCAAAATTATGACATTAGGGGACATGGAGCAGACGGATGTTAAAAAGGAAGAAAAATCTGTTAAAAAAGTATTATTGTTGGACTTGGGTGGGTGATAGATAGTGGCTAATATAGTAGGGACTGGCCCACTAATCTGTAGGACTATGGATTCAAAAGAGTTGGAGGGAGGGGTGGTAACAGTGGACACTCTATTTGTCGTTGTAGAGAATTGCAACCCCTCCCCCTCGACCTGACGTGCGGGATTGACAGGTGTAAACAAATCCAGGTGGTACAGCCTCGTTGAGCTGTGTGTAATCATTCTGCCGCTACCAGGTTTCAGTCAGGCACAAGAAGTCAAGTTTTTTGTCCTGTAGAAGACCGTAAATCAGGGGACCCTTGTTAGTGAACGAGCGGATGTTGAACAGCCCCATGGAGACACTGCTGTGGCCAAGATTAGCGCTAGCTGACCTGGCTAGGTTAGCTAGCACACCGTGATCGACAACACGGTGGGGTGCTTTCTTGAAGGACGAGGCGACGATGACCAGAAGGATTTTATTGGCTTTGTGTCATCGATGTTGAATCTCCGTCCGGACCCACGGTGGATATATTTACGCCGTTGTTGACGAGCCAAAACCAGTGAAAGATGTAACACCGAGGGTGGGTCAGACAGGTGAGGTCATAGCTAGGAAGTTCATCCACTGAGTAATGGAGAATTGATGAAACAGGATCAAATATGAATGAGAGAGTAATCCAGACAAGGACAGTCCATAGAAATGATCTGTTGATCACCATTGTTCATTCAAACGGCAGCGGCCGGAAACAACAGCAGGTAGTGGCGGCGAGGCCGTGAGCTCCAGCCACCAAGGATGAAGGTAATCAACAGACAATTTTTGCAGGTTAATCCATCAAAGTTACTAGTCGAGTTGCTGAGTGTGTAACCATATCATCCCTACTCAGTTTGCGACAAGAAGGAGAAAGCAGCGGCAGCCAGTCGTGCCAGTGTTCACTTCCCTTATACATTATATATTATTATACATATTATTTGGCAAACAATGCACTCAAAGATTGCGCTGATCTGCTTGGTGAGGGCACAGAGTGGCTTCTAAGTAGGTGCTTGCTTCCCCAAAAATGTACTGCTGGATTTATGTCGTGATATTCATGAACTGCTCCCATGCAGCATTTTCTTCTTTTGTTTGTAATACCTCCTGCACCGAGTGAACCAAACAATATTTGTTGGTTGGATTCAACCTCATCTACCAGTACCTCCATTTCTGTGAGAAGTTCCTCTTCTTTGCTCTCTCACACATTGATAAAGGGATGTGTTGTTACCATATATGGTTAATTGGATGCATTTCTGACTGCAAATGGCCTGATCGTGAACGAGCATGGTCGTTAAGAATAGGTAGGATTTATCAAGATTGATTACTTACTGATGTGCGTACGATTGGCTTGCGCACGTTTGATAAATGCCAATTTTTTTGTACCTAAGCACATACTAAATTTCATTCGTTAGAACATTTTCTATGCACTGTTGAAAATTAGGCTCCAGCTCTTCTGACTGTTTTCACAGCAAATGTCCGCTCCATGGACCATAAACTGGACTTCTTTTTTACACGATTGTATTCCTATATAGCCTTGAATAAGTTGCAAACCTGAGCCCTTTTCTATTCAAATTAATGTAGCAGAATGGTCAAAGCATCACCCGTTTTTATGTGTTCCATTGCCATGGAAATGTATAAACTTCTGTATAAACCAACTTCCGGAAAGTCACGGAGGTGAGGTTTTGCAACGAACAATCAAGCAGTAGATTAGTAACTTTACAAGGCAGAGAGCCAGCCGGTAAATGAGTTAAATTTAACAACTTAATGCTTCGTCCAACAGCCGGCTGTTAAAAATGGCTTCAAAAATTTCTTTAGCTACTGCTGAAAATTTAACATTCAAACACCAAGAAATCCTAAACACACAAGTTCTGAATGTCAGAAACAGTTGTGGAGTATGCCAATCTTTTCAGGATCAATGAAAAGACACAGTGGTGGTTAAATCGACAGGGACAGTGTCCAAAAATGGCATATCCTAGGATGCACTACATGCAAAAACAAAAGACATATGGGCCGAGGATGGAACCCTGAAGCACCCCATCACTCATCTTCCCCTTGATGTCCTGGCTGCCCCAGAAACAACAGCATTAGGTCCTATATTGGGAATAGGAATGAGATGCCCAAGGTTAAAAAAAAAGGCAGAGGGAGAAATCAATTTTATAATTTTATAGTTTATAATCCACAGTTTATGCAAAATAAAATGTGGAACCCACAGTTTTGTGGGAAATGTGGTATTGAGTTTGAAACACTATTCACCTTGATGGTCTTATACTTTTATACTAATCTTCCTTGAATATCACAATGTTTCACTGATAGATTCAGAGTCAGGTTTATTGAAGGGGGACTTGCAACACCTTTAATGACTGAGAAAACAGATGATCAGCAGTAATACCCTTTTCCTCTATGTTACACAAACTAACGAAGGCACATACACACATTGTACACACAGAGGACAGTGAGTACAGTAGTCCCAGGCCCAGATGGTGCTCCTTCTCCACCAATGACGATGTTACATAAGTGGATTGAGCCCAGGGACAGAGGCCTGCATGCCTGTTTTACTAAGCCACAGTGGTGCATGGGATGCTTTCTTTGAAAAAAAAGAAAAAGAGAAGGAGGGGGAGAAGCCTGCAGAGACAGACACATTTGGCTTTAAATAGCTCTAATCCCACCCCCATCCTTGCACATGCATTCGGCCACTTTCCTGCCACTGGGTCTCTGACAGAGCATAGCGAGGTATCAGGCATCTGCAGCCCTTCTCCGCTCTTGAGGGTGTGTGGGTGGGAAGCTGTATCTGGGTGTATGTCTGTGTATGGATGTGCAAAGCTGTGTGTGCACGACGGGTAGAAGGTGTAAGTGTGATGTGAATGTTGAAGCAATTTGTGTGGAGAGGCTGGGATTTAAAAGAGAAGGACAAATCTCAGGGTTTGGTCAGAACAAGGACACGTTAAGGACCTTGGGCTGCGATAAATCCAAGAAACGAGGTAATTCTGGCAGTCATCGTGTCCCTGGATTTTTACAAATGCTGTTTATGCAAAAGCCCCCATTCCTAGATAAAAAGACAAGGTTACTGAAGGGCCTTCTGCAGCTTGCATGCAAGTTACCTAATGCATACTGCACACTAATATTCCCTACACCACCACCTACACAAAAACACTGACATGTGGCCAGTGGTTACTAGGCCATACAAATCAACACTTGCTCAACCAGGCTCCCATTTTCCTGCCTGTTTTCATCTTTCCATTACAACAACACCCCCTCTGTTATCTTTTTCCTTCCTCCATCTCTACTTCTTTCTGTCATTGCATCCCTTAGAGGCAGCAATCTCCTCCTCTCATTGTCCCACTGTCTTTTGTTGCCCTCCTTAACAAAAGAGAACACTTGAAGCTGTGACATGTCTATGTGTGTGTGTGTATGACAATGATGCTTAATTTCCTCCAGACTGGCTGGTTGGGTATAATAGCTGGTGTGAAATTGTGTGTTTGTGTGTGTATGCCGAGTTAGTGCACTGCCTCTTTAAGTCAGAGAGAGAGTGACAGCTTGCAGCTATGCTCGATTCCTGCCCCCTGCCATTACTGCAACACACTGCTGTTTGCTGCCACACACACACACACACACACACACACACTCTGAGAGCATTATCGCATCCACAATGACACATTGTAGCACACAGAACAGGCCCACCAAGAGTGCTATTTGTGAGCTTTGCTGCCAAAAAAATTATTTGCAGCAGCTTTTTCTTTTTTTTTTTTAAATTAAAAAGCAATTTTCCAGCTGTTTTTAATAATAATAATAAATTTAATTTATATAGTGCTTATATTTTTCACGAACTCAAAGTTTTTGTGATGCATTTTGGTAATTGTAAGGAAAAAATATGATTGTTTAAAGATATTACAGATAATCAAAATGTGTAAAACAAATTCCGTAAGAATATAAACTTTCCTCAAAAGTTATATTGAAACTGGTATTGTTAAGATTACTCTTAAGAATGTGGCAAAGGATAAATAAAATGTATTAAAGACTTGTAAATTATTTTTGATTTAGTTAGTAAAACAATCCCAACTCTAGTCTATTCTTGCATTGCCATACCTATCTCCACAGAGTAGGGTCTGGCTACACCACACATACAATATTAAATGAAGTTCAATTTTCACACAACACAGTAACTTGAACTATTTAAATTAGATACATGGTTCAACGTAATTTTCTCTTACCAGCAACAATCCCACCAATCGGTCCCAAAACGTCCCAGTTAGAGAGGAAATGCCCTAAACATATTCTTTGTAAATCTTTACAATCATTTCCTGAAAGAACCAAGCAGGCCTGCCTTGTTGCATCCACATTTTCTTCAAAACATGCCATTTTAAGCGTGTAGCTTGCTAGCTCGAAGATTGTTGTTGTCTTGAACAACTTGAGTTTTACAACAGCAGAAGAAGAGGGACATCCGGCGTTTGAGCCACGCGAGGAATGTCCGGCAATAAACCTGGAAATGCACTTCTGTAGATCCTGACTATCCACTCACTAATTTTATTGGTATCTTTCCACTGTACAGTATCAAAGCTATAGATGATGGCAGGTACAAACAGTCATACTGCTGCATGGCTCAAGGGATTGTCTTTTGGTTGGTCCACTACTCAGGAGGAATTTTAATGACTGATAATCCCGTGACTTTTCATCAAGCACCACCATCTGAAGAGGAAAGCTACGTACGTTCATTAGTTAGTGATTGACCAGATAGTGGCACCACAAACTTTTTTCACGTCTTCACAAAATAGGTGGTGCTGGAGGGTTGGTGACCTAGTTACAACTTGTATGCTCATTCACTAGCTGGACAGTTAACACAGCAAATGTAAGGAAAATAATCATTAGCTGTACGACACAGCTAATATGATAATGGTTTTTATTCTCTGGTCTCTCTGCTCGTTTGATCTCAGAGCAGCCATTGGTTGCATGTCAAAGTTCAACTTCTGACTTTGGTGACTGACGTCTGGAAGGCTGGTGTAGCTGAACTCTACCTGTCCTGCAACTTTTACTTACTCCTCTGCGGCTCAACCCAAATTCCCTCTCAGATCTCCTTGAGACTGCAAGTCAATATAAACAATTCATTGAAAACTATCCAATAATTACATAAAGTATATTATACGGTATACACCTGTACAATCTACTATCCAATACAACAGCGCTGCAATAATTTGCTCCTTGCGTATACTTTCTATCTGTTTTTGTTGACACTCTCAGAAGGGTGTGTAACCACACATTACTGATTTATATGGTGTGACTGCTGCTTTTTCATTTTGCTTTGTAATAGCTGTCATGAGGACGCATTAAGAAATCAATAACATATTTTTACTGCCATGCATTCATTTAAAGGTAACATGTCAGCACTGTTTTGCAGGGCTAAATGGTGCTTTTCACTGTCTCGTGTACAAAAAATGTCACAATAAAGAGTAATATAATACCTGTGAATTATAGCATTTGTCATGGCTATCATTCATCTCCTTCTCTCACCCCGGCTGAGTCAACACTCAATAACACACACTGGTACCTACCTACTAATTATTTAGGTTGCAGTGCTTTTACCTTTGTGAGACTCCTGAGATGTTCTGGCCTCACAATCACACACATTTAAACCAGGAAATGGCAATTAGGTGTTCAGTATATGAATGGATCCTGAGTGTACTGAGCCATCACTGTCACTGACTAAATGACTAGCTTTTTGCTTTAGAGCTACCCTCAGTTGCAACTTAAAGCGTCATTGTCAGCTCAGCCATATGTTGTACTTTATGTTCAGTATCTAAAAGCCTACTGAAAGACTGTGAAATGTACAGAAATACACAAATGATGCAATAGATCTGTTGTAGATAGCTGGCTGCTAAATCATTAACCCTTTACAGAGTGGTATTATGGACCAGGTTTGGCACTGACCTAAGCAAAACAGTTTGAACCAGCAGCAAACTTACTTCAGAGCTCAGGATGCTTAAAACAAGGTAGGCTGTTGGCAGTATTGGGCAAGTAACTTGAAAATTGTAATAGGTTACATTACATTACTAAGCTTAACGTTAATGTTATGCTCAGAGACTGATAATCCCAATGTTGCGCTCATTGTTGCTGGAGACATAAATCAACCTTAAAAAGGTTGTGCCTGACTTCCATCAAGATATTAATTGTGCCACAAAGGGAATAAACACTTTGGATCACTGCTATATGCCATTCAAAATGGCTATAGAGCGGAATCGCTACCTGTGTTCGGGATAAGCAACCATGCGGCCATCTTGGTGAGGTTAAAGTATGTAAACTAAACCTGTTTGAGTCGTGATTCACTCGGATCTTTCACCCGAGTCTTTAAATTGACTCATGAATCGCAAGTCTCTAGGATCATTAACTCGGATCAATTGAGTCCTACTACAATTCAATCTAAAATGATAACAGCGCCACACACAAACCTCTTGCAACATTTGCTACTACTAGTCCTAGCCATCTTAGCTGCCAAAATCTTAATAACTTATAATTTCGTAGGCAACCACAACTCCACAAGTCAACTCAAGCGACTGAGTGAGCAGAGAGACAGTCCGAGACAGGTTATAGGAACTTCCCGACCCGCAGACTCAGAGCCGGAAACATGACTCATGAGTTCTCGCGTGAGTCAGTCAATCGCGCGAATCAGCCGGCTATGAGTGGATCTGTAGCAGACGAGCGAGTGAAGTCTCTCCTCGAGCTCAGGGTAAAGCAAATCCACAACAAAAGCCATTCTTTCACTTCTGAAATAACATACAATGTTCTGCACGTAGCCTAACTAGGCCTACTGTATGTTGTGGTGTATAAATGTAGTATGTTAAAATGCAATTAGGTTGAGCAGAAAGTCTGAAACATTGCAAGCTGACACAAGTGACTCAAGTGACTCGCACAACCCGGATCAGTTTAGTGAGTGACTCAGAATAACCTGAATCCTTAAAAGGAATCGAGTTTGCCAGGCCTAATGTAAACAAACAACAGCACACGCCCCCAGTGACACGTGAGGTCAGGAAATGGTTAAGCCAATCAGAGGCTGCCCTGCAGTCAATAGGCCCGTTCCAGATGAGCCAGGTCTGCGCAGAATCGTTCACCGACAATCGCCACCCGTTGCATGCCGGTTAGATTTGTGTCTGACTTGATGCCGACTTGCTCTGACGTCATGCACACGTGGTCAAGGTGGCTGCAGGTTTGAGACGCAGGCAGTGCAATTGCATTTCACTGACTGCAAAACCCAGGCGCACCCAGGGCATGCTGGGAAATGCCTGGCTCTCAGCTGATCGGTTCACTGATTGGTTCAGAATCGACTCAACATGATGACGTATAATATAAACTTTTTATTGTTTTTGAATCGGAGGGATTTTAATTGCTATTTGTCTGATTTACAGACTTATTCATTACAGAACAGATGTTGTGTGGCTGATAGTGATGTTTAGAAATGAGAGAGACTAAATCTGTTCAGATTACGGATCATCTACAGCAAGGCTGCCCAATTTGAGGCCCGCGGGCCAAGTTTGGCCCGTGCTCCCTTTGTTTTGGCCCCCCATGGCATTTGACATGCTCATGCTTGTTCTCCATCATATTTTGAAAGTGCTGTAAAATCCTAACAGAACTTTGTTTTGTGCAGCTAAAAAGTACTTAATCTGAGTTTTACAGCAATATAAAGCACAATGCTGTTAAACTTCCTTATTAAATTACGCACGTAAGTTTTATCTACGAAAAATTACAAAAATGACAGTATTTCTTCTCTCTCCCGCTCCCCCTCACGTGCTGTGAGCCGTGCTAACGTCACTGGTTTTGAGTCAGCCAGTCAAGATGGAGCGATCGAGGCAGTGGCACACTGATAAAAGAACATTTAGGAAGTCAGCTGGAGCCCGAATGTTGAAAGACTTTTGAAAAACTAGGACAGGGCTCATGTCTCCCACTATTGCAAGTGATAAATAACTGTAAACGTTCTGTAATATGGGAGATAAATGCAGATTAAAGAGCAGTGTTATTTTCAAAATATAATATATTTTCTCATAAAATCAACATTTACTTTTTGGCCCGTGGCCTTTCATTCAGATACATTTTTGGCCCTTCATATTCGAATTTGGGCACCTCTGATACAAACATATTTATTAACATCAGCTGGCTGCTGCTGCCTGCTCTCATCCACTTTACAGGTGAGGCGCAGTTCATCTTGAACGAGCCTGATGACAGGCCTCTCCCTTTTTATGCCATAACTGCCATATTCTTGACACGAGTGCAGTAGCTTAAGTGCAAAAAAACCTGTCATGCTGTGTTGCATTGTGTCATTTGATTCCTGTACAGTCCAGACATTAATCTGACAAGCCAGACCCACATCAAGATCATGTTGGGTCTGGGAACTCACCATTGGCAGGGCTCAATCCGAGGGGCGGGATAAACGGTTGTCTTTCAAATTTCCTCTGCACTCATAGCCAACCAGAGCAACGCTAGTTGATAGATTAAACTTTTGCCGTATCCGGTCGGCAAAACTCCGAACACATCTTCCTTTTTTAAGAATGACTTCAGTGCTTAACTCCAAGTCTTCCAGAGTCGCAGCCAAAGCCGATTCCAAAGACCGCTGTTCGCCAGCAGCAGCAGCAGCCATCTTCTTTATTTTCAAGTAGCAGGGAATTCATGCCGAACCGTCGCAACTCTGCTGTCCTTATGTTAAGCCCGCCCACGGACTCTATACACGACGTGATTGGCCTGACCAGAATTTGGTTTTTCCAGCTCGCAAGCCAATGTAGAGTTGCTAGACTGAACCTGCCTGCAAATTACATTTGCTGCCGCTAGGGTGCATCTAGATTTCTAGGCTACCCAGAACAGACAGAAGAAGTAGCCATGATGTGGCAATCCAGGGAGTAAATCTGCTAAAAGTGCTGCATTTCTGGTGGGTTGACATGCATTGAAAATAGGACAGAGGTGTATCCAAGATGATGTGCATTAGGACATCACACATGTATGGACTTACATAAAAAATAACAGGCAGGGGTGTTTTACCTTTCATCATACACCGTTTGTGCAGTTCATGCTAGTCACAGAAAAATCTGATGTTTTTACATTAAAAAGAGAGTAAGACTTCATTTACACCTTGCATTAAAATGCATTTTGGGGGTTGCATTTGCAATATAGTTATTGACCTTCTATTCTCTTTACCACATGAAAGTACAGGTGTAAATGCACCCGAAACGCATTTAGGACAGATTGTGATCCGATTTGCCAAACCACCTCCGGAGGTGGTCAGGGACGCATTGTGACTACATTGAACACAAGTGTAATAGTAATGCGTTTTCAATCCACACGCAGCGGCCTCTACAGGTAAAAGGTCCAGATGCCGGGGGAGGGCACAGCTTTCAGCCCAGACACAAGCAATGTCTGGGTGGCATTAAATCAAAGAATGCTTGCGGTGATGGGCTGCAAGCATTTTTTTTCTAGATCTGGGTACGAAAAGGATTGAACGCAGGTATTGTTCGTATTAGATGCTCAGCCTTAATGTCAGCTGTTCTTGGAGGCTGTACTTGAGCTAAATGCTCACATCAGCAGGCTAACATGCTCACAACGGTAATGCTAGCATGTTCATGTTCAGCAGGTATAAATTAAATTGTGACCAGATGGTGGCACTAGATGAAAAGTCAAGGGATCTTTAAAGTGTGACGACCCTCTCCGCCAGGTCTGCCTGTTACTTTGTTTGTGTGCCTGCTTACTTGCAGGTACTGCAGGTGGGCGTGGCAGAGGGTGTCGTTAGTAGGGTGGAAGATCCTGGGCTCGTTAGTTTCACTGGCAACACCTGTGCTCTATGAGCTAGTGAACTTTAAAAAAGGCCCTTTGGATTCAGTTGTGCTCTCTCCTCGCTGACACACCATCATCCTGGCTTTGGTTGCTTTTTGCTTTGTTTTGCAGCACCATACAACATGCACCCACTCATCTTACTGAACTCATTGATTACGCATCCCACTGTTAGTTTAAGTTTATTTTTATGATGTAAACTAATAAATTATTTGTTAATTGGCTTTAAGTGCATCTCCTTTTTTTTTTTTTTTGTCATGGCCGTGACCCGGTTTGTGTCATCGGGATTCATCCTCTGGGAACCGTGAATGTTTGTGCTTAATGTTGTGCTAATCCATATCATAGATGTTGAGGAGAAATTTCAAAGAGAGGAAAAAAAAATGTAAGCTGCTGATGGAGCTGGATAAAAGGTCAGCATCTATTTAGGATTCTTCCCTTGGGGACCACAGACAGATGTACAAAAATGTAATGGCAATCCATGTAGTAGTAGTTGTTGACATATTTCAGTATGTGGCAAATTATGCTACACCACCAATTGCATATCATGATTTACAATATATAAAAGTGACAAGTTATAGTAAAAGACAATAAAGGAAAAATATCAATGTCCTCAACAGCCTCTTCTAACCACCAAAAGTGATTACTGGGCTTCTCTGTTCGTGCCTGCTTTAACCACCACCCCCTTCTCATCCCAATCTTCCCATCATGCTGCAGGCAACTAAACAGATCCTTTGTTTTGGCTCTTAGAGAAGCAGACTTTGTTCTATGCTCTCTCTCTCTCTCTCTCTCTCTCTCTCTCTCTCTCTCTCTCTCTCTCTCTCTCTCTCTCTCTCTCTCTCTCTCTCTCTCTGTGTCATCGTCATCATCCTCCCCCCTCCCTCCCTTCCTCGTTCCACCCAACCAGCAGATGGTTAATGATTCATGGACTGGGTGCACACGTGCTATAGTGAGTGTAGCTTTACTCTATGGACGTGCAGAGAACAGGGTGACCTACTGTGTTTTGTGTAGGGCTCAGCCGATATGGGTCTTTTGTGTTGGAGTTGACAGTAGCTGATAATTGTACCAATATTCAATATTTGTCTTCAATAAAATCCTGTTTTAGAGTTAGGGTGCTGTTCATTGAATTGGATTCGTTTTTGGACAGATTATGGTCAATATCAATGTAATATGTTGGTTGTGTGTTGCTTAATGCAAGACGTGTGTGCGTGTGTGTGTGTGTGTGTGTGTGTGAGAAGGGTTTATCAAAGTCAAAGCAGTAATCATTGACTTAGGCCCAACCTTCAGTCTTGCTGATCAGCTCTTCCTCTTTCTTGTTTCATGTTGTCATTAAAACTCAATCAGATAATTTCCCTTTGTTTTTCCTCAGTTGCACTCTCTGCATCTCTTCCTCTCCTTTTACGCTCCGCCTCTCCCAGCTCTTGTCCTCTTTCTAAACTTAACACCCTGGGGATGCACCTCTCCTCAGGTTACAAATCTCCCTCCTGCCATCCCTCCATCTACCGCCACCACCTCCACAACAACGACCATTCACTCAACGATAAAAAAAAAAAAAGAAGACACCAGCAGCTGCCCATTAGCCTCCTGAAAGCACTTCTGCTCAACAGAAACCCACAAGGCGACAGTTTGTTGAAAGGAAATGCAATCTTTCTCCATCCACTCCTTCCTGGAGCCGGGGACAGACAATGAGGGGAAGTGATTAAACTGAGTGTCCATTGCAGTGTGGCAAGCTTCATAGCCACTTTACAACAGTGTGATGGATTCTGGCAAGAGGAGACACACACACACACACACACACACACACACAGTCACACTCTCACACATAACCTTCGCTCTGCTGAGTTAATCTAAAAACAGTGTCATGTAAAGCCAAGGCTTTCTGGACTCACTCTTTCTCGCATTAAGAAACAAGTGTAAAGCTGAGAAAGGAGGTCACATCCAACAGACCACTTTCTCTACCTCCCAGGATGTGGACTACCTTCCACCATACACAGCCACTTCATATCCACAGGCAGCTGACATTACTCTCATTACATGCATTTGTGAGCAGAACACTCAACGGGAAGGACATTTGAAGAATTCACTTTCAACTTGAACGTGGCTACATTTCAGTGTCAAATAGTATTCAGAGGAGTCAGAGGAGAGCTGTAATCTTGTAGTTCAACCAACTAACCAGATAATAGCTGTGTTCCGTTACACAGTGTACATAAACAGTACTCCCTGCTCCTTGTTCAGGGAATGTTGTTTAATGCCAGGATCAGACTACACAAAGTCAGCCCGATTTTGACCCAACAGACACGTCGCAGATAAACGTTCAAAGTCGTGCCCGATAATAAGGTTCAAGACCGACAAACGTGTGTCTTTACCTCTTGTAGTGTGACATAATCAAAGATTAGTGGTCTGGGACGCTTCACGACCACGATGCAGAAAGTCTATCATGTCAAAAAAAAAAATCTTTTTCCACCTAGTGTGACATGTTCTACGACGTGTTCCTTGACATTGACTAATAGAAAGAGAGAGTGCTGCCTGGCTCTCTTGCGCACATACTGTGCACATGTAACCATTGCGATAAGAAGGACAGATGCTACTGCTGCTGTCTGGTGGAGGAAAGATACACACAGTGCCCATATAGGCTTTTTTCACGGCAGGGATCACCCCGTTTCGCAGCATTGCACGCTAGCGGACTAGCCACTAGCAGTTATCTGTTTCTGACCACTGACAAGCAAAGAAAACAAGCTACACCCTCCTACAACCACAATTGCTGCACCTGATTGGACGAACACTAAACGTGGGGCTCCCGGATATCAAAACAGACCATAATGGCGGCTTGTTCGGAATAGAGCTCAACAGTGTGGTTCCGGAAGTAAAAATCCCATTCATTTACTCCATAAGGATTCTGATTATCAGCCATAATGTCTAAACCATCCGAGGTAGACTGACCACGAGCTACGAGGTTGTGAACCAGCAGTTTCTGCTCCGGTAAAAACTAGAAGTCCGTATGAAATCAACCTTGTTTTAAGAAAATCATGTTTTATCCGCGATCTTATTGAGAAAAACTACATTACCCACAATCTAAAGCGTAACTGCAACGTCTCTGATTGGTCCAACTCGCTGTTACCATAGAAATATTTACCATACCCGCGAAACTGCAAATAGCTAGAGCAAGATGCTACCATTGAAGTCTATGATAGTTTCTGTACACAGTCTTGTAACTTTGCCTTTTCTGCCGTTATCAAAATGTTTTTTTGCGCCAAATCAAATATTTTATGGTCACCATTCATCTCGTAGCTGGTTGGCTTGGTTACAGACTTAAAACTCTTTATATCAGCAATTTTCGAAACGTTAATGAAACAATTGAACGGGGAAAAACACTTCTGGAACCAGAGCCGTTAAAAGAGTGGGCGGTCACTGTTGAGCTCTATAGGATCTCTTATTTTACAAAAATAGTTCACCAAAGCGGGTTTCTGAAAACGTTTTAAGCGAGAAAAAGGGCATGCAGTTGCTGAAACTGTATTTATTTCAGATCGACAAAGGTCAGTTTAAAAGATTTTCGTGAGTTTTTGAGAGGCGGCCCATGAACTCGCGCGTGATCTTCACGACAGCACGCGATAATCTTTCTGGGGGCTGGTCGGTGTAATACTTGTAGTGTTGCCACTCTTCTGTCCAAGACACAGCTAGGTTTTTTGGCAATATGTCTGTCTAGTCTGACATAGTGACTGCTGTGAAAGACAAAAAAAATTGTGTAGTCTAATCCTGGCATAAGGCAACTTCCTTCAACAAAATTCCTCCATTCGGAACACCCTGCAACATCACCAACATAGATATCACTTCATGGTAATGTAAACACCTTGGCTACTACTGTGGAAATGTTACACTACTATTTAATACCAAATAATATTTTGTAACAAAAAGTAATAGTTACAAAACGTATTCAACTAAAATCTACGCAGGATTCCTGTGAGGTCTTAAAAATATTACATTTCGTCTACAAAGTCTTACATTTGTTCTTGTCTTTTTGTAGGATTAAATAAATGCCGTAAAGTCAAATATTTTGTATGGGTCATGTTAATTTACTTTATTTAGAATTTTTAGTTTCATAGCATAGGAGCTCTAAATGTGGCAAATATTTAATTCATTTGATGTCATTAGAGTACAAACACACTTCACAAAAATGTTTCATCAAAGTCAGCTAACATTACTTGGTGAATACTATTTTCGGGCTTAAAATCCACACTGATTTCTCATAACATGGTATTTGACGTGTTCATGACTGACACGGTACAAAGCCAAGGGACAAGGCTGCAAAATTCAAAAACATGCTAAACATACAACAACAGTTTATCCATCTACATGGTTGCATGGCAACTCACTGAGACGACAAGAATTCCAGGAAGTTACTGCACCTGGCTGTTGTTTGCCAAGAAATAGTTCCAGACCATAAGTAAATGTAAAACTACAACCTCGTGCAGACAAAAGACAAAATAGAGGCGACTCTGGTGTGAAAAACATAGTAAGAACAACATGTTGCCACTCTACAGCTTCTTTGGCATTAGGCCTAATGCCTACACTGTGCCCTCCAAACACCCCCCCTTTCCTTTTCTCCAAAAAGTAGTTCGACCTCACATTGAGTGAAATTTCTTTTTCTTAGTTTTCCTCTCTGCGTTTGCCATGATGCAGGTATGAATGAATATTTATTGGAGGTGTTTCACTGACTATTTATAGGCAACTATGGGCGTGACATGAAGCCGACAAAGCTGCACTACATTTACAGTCGATTGTGATTTACTAAGGGAAACCGGCATATGATGTGTGCACGCTAGGGCTGCAACACCGAATCGATAAAATCGCTAAAATTTGATTATTAAAAAAATTTGATAACGAATTTCATTATCGATTTGTTGTTTCAATATGCCACTCAGTCGCGAGATAAAAAAAATTAATTGAGTTGAGTGCAGAGCGGAGCAGCGCTGCGCAGAGCGGAGCAGCACTGAAAGAAAAGAAAAAAGAGCAGAGCGGGGGTAGAGGAAATACGGAGAGAGACCCGTAACGTTGTTCTGAAACACATGGCGGAGGCAGAGAAATCAGTACGACCTAAGTCATCCAAGGTGTGGGAGCATTTCACACTAAATAAATCAAAAACGTGCTAATTGCAAGATAAGCAAAAGCGACACGTCATGGCACAGGCGCACCACGGTGATGATTCAGCACCTAAAACATAAACATGTTGGAGTCCTTGATGAGGAGGAAGGGAGTTCAACAGCAGGGTAAAGGCACTACACAATCCTACTTTTGTTCCGTTTTGAAGTGAGGAACGTAACGTCCCTCTTCTGGTGCTGGTGTGGTGTTTACTCGTTATCCAGCTGACTAGCATGACAAGCTAGCGTTAGCTCCCTAATAACAGTAGTAAAGCAGGACTAAAGACACGTTTTTATTCACTCGCCTTTTTTGGCCCATTCATTTTTCAATCTATTGTCATATATATATTCTGTGCTTTGTCCCATATCAGTTATTGTTGACAAATATATTTGTGTGTGTTGTACTTTTTAATTTCATTTTAAAGTTATTTTATAGCACTTGGTCATCTTAAGCTGTGTTTAAATGTGGTGTACAAATGAACTTAACTTGCACTTACTACAATGATGGTAATAATTTAATGACTAAGCTTCAAGTGAACGTGTGTGTGTGTGTGTGTGTGTGTGTGTGTGTGTGTTGTCTGTATCTGCTCTTTGGGTTACTTACCTTTACACAACTATTAACTAAAACAACAAGTATGTATGTAAGTATGTATTGAGTTGATGTAAATTAATGCTTTTTTGTTTTTTTATCCGATTCATCGATTAATCGAAAAAATAATCGACAGATTAATCGATTATTAAAATAATCGTTAGTTGCAGCCCTAGTGCACGCACAGTTTTATAAATGAGGCCTTTGAGCTTTAACTTGGCCTGCTGGACTAGACTTACTTGAGACTTGACCTGTCTGTAGACATGACCTGAAAGCCACAACTTGATAAGTTGTAACCTGACAGCAGCAGACAGGTTCTCTTGCACTGCGTAACCTCTGGACCTTTAACCCAGTGTGACTGAATAAAAAAAAAATCATTGAACAGAAGGAGAAGCGTCATACTTTTTTCCCTGTTGATCATGTTTTCAGCAATGTTCCATCAGTTATTGCATATCTACAGCCGCCTGACTCGTCGCAGCACACATTTAATATGCAACTTCCTGCTTTTAGTTACTGATACACTGAATCCTTCTATATTGTATTAGAAGAACCATATTATGTTTTAAATATATTACTCATGACACAATGCTTAGTCTAGACAGTCCATATCAATGGCTAGGCAGCATTAGTCAAGCAGCTGTTCAATTATTTTATCCTACCAGACGTAGCATCCGCAGCCTGCACGCTATTCTGTGTCTAACCAATGTTGGCTGAGCTAACATGTTTTCTTCTCTGGTCATGTTATCTAACTATAAATCAAGGACCCTCTGTGTGTGTGTGTGTGTGTGTGTGTTTCAAACGATACCGCATGTGCAAAAAACGTCACATGAAGCACACTGTTGTAGGTACGAGCCTCTCTACAGCAACAGGGGAGGGCAGTGTTGCCAACTTAGTGATTAAGCGACTTTTCTTTCCAAAAAGCAACTAGTGGCAAATCTAGCTACTTTCTGTAGAAAAGAGACGCCAGTATTGTCCGGCAAACGCGAAGTCTTTCTCTCTCTCTCTCGGCCGTCAGTCACCTCTCTCTGTCACGTGACACTGAGGAGCAGCAGGGAACCAAGCAGGGAAGCAAGCAATCGGCCCGTTCAACAGGCACGTATTCCAAACGGGCACTGCACTAGTAGGTATAAAATCAGTATTCTAAGAAAAGTATTGATGAGATTGTCTTCGATGCACACCTTTGATTGCTTTCATGTCTGCTTAAAGGAACACGCCGACTTATTGGGACTTTAGCCTATTCACCGTATCCCCCAGAGTTAGATAACTCGATACATACCCTTCTCATCTCCATGCGTGTTGTACCTCTGTCTGATGGCTCCACTGCTAGCTTAGCCTAGCACAGATCCTGGAGGTAATCGGTTCCAACTAGCCTACTGCTCCGAATAAGTGACAAAATAACACCAACATGTTCCTATTTACATGTTGTGATTTGTATAGTCACAGTGTGTACAAATAACAAGGTCACATGAGACACAGCCATCTTCTAACCGTATATAAACTGGGAACTATATTCTCAGAAGGCGAAGCACTGCTACTCTCTGTCCGGTGCTTCTCAGGTGCTGCAAGCATATCACTCCACCCAAGTAGCAGAAGTAGCAGTGAGTCCCAATAAGTCGGCATGTTCCTTTAAGTGTCTTACTTCTATAACGTATTCTGCCTGTACCTCTGTGCACCAGATAAAGTGGTTTTCTCTTCTTTGTCAGAGAATGAGAAAGGGAAATCAATCTTGAGTTTGACGAGATGGGTTTCATGCTTGATTAAATTGTGGGAACTAAAAAAAAAACAGCTTGTGAGTACTGAAACATAATACCATATGCACCCTCTCAACTGTAGCACCCAGTAACTTTGCACCACCGTGTGTGCTGGGTAAGCAGAAGACATGGGACTTTCTACTGTCAAATTGGATCAACAGCTGTCGACTTACAGTGTCAGTACAGGTACGAGCACACTGCAATGCACAGAGTGACTTTATGGAGCATAGTTTAGCCGAGATTCTTGCGAGTCGAGCAGATCCAGAGTTCAGTCAGTCAGAAACTGAGCGATTGACTGTCACTACAGACCACCTGCTGCCTCTTTGAGCTGACCTGACGTCTGCCACCGACAGATGACGAGGAAGAGGCTGGGTGGCTGGAGGGCTCTCAGAAAGCACCGAAAAGCTCCAGAAGAAAGAAGAGACTGTCTGAGGCCGCTGGTCTTGACAGGGCTTTCATTCAACAGCATCTGCTCCATCACTGCTGTCTGTGTCGAGCCATACTCAATAGGCTGATAGATTCAAGAGACACTCACAGGAAAACAAGTCTTTTCTTTGTTTTAGTCAATTAACTCTTGAAACAGGAACAACTATATGTGAGTATAGAGTATGAAATGATTACAAGATTGTGCTTTGGAATAAATGGTGTATACTCGGAAGCCGAGAGGTTATCAAAGAGCAGGCTTGGAATCAAAAAGTAATCTGTTGGAATCCCTGAAAGGGGTGAAAAAATGTGAGTGTACATACAGTACAACTGCTCCAGAGCGAGAAACCTCACTCCCCAAAAAGTGTACTTTAGTTTGCAGTAAGGGCTGTAGTATGCTTCCAACAAATTGCTTGCCACAGAGTCTAACAGAGTTTGAAACATTGTAACCCCATTCCAATGGCGGCATAGCCATCAGGGAGGCAGTGTGATGCAGTCAGGAGGAGGCTATGACAGTAGACTTTCCGCCCCATCTTAAAGTGTGGCCATGAAGAACAGGTATAAACTAGGGCTATCAAAATTAACGCAATAACGAGCCAATGCAAATTCCTTTTAACCTCACTGATGTTATTGAAGGGTGATTTGCACATCCTGTGATTTGGGCCTCGGGCCACTCTGTAGTTTGGTGAAAGTAGGAAGCGATTCAGCCTTAAAGCAACAGCAAAGCACTTTTCCTCTTCGGTCCCCCTACAGGTTGGAAGTGGAATTGTCCTTTACCACTGTCATTCAAACTACAGATCCGCTACCCGATCTGGCAAACTTGCATAGTGCGGTTATAGCCGATAGAGGGCCACAAAGCGAATGCAGAAGTGCAGTTCACCCTGTTACGAGTTGATGAACCACTGAAATGATTTTGGAAACATTATTTTAAGGTACAAAATAATCTTTGGCGTTTCTTTAACGTTGTGGATGGCTAGCAGAAACAAACCTCCTTGAGCAGAAATGGATAAAGAAAAGGGTCTTTTGAATGGTTTTGAAGATGGTTCCCTCGACAAGACAAAAGTTATTTGCATGTACGGTCGATGTGAATTGAGTTGCCACCATTGTACATCGAGTCTCAAATATGTTTGTTGTCCTCTCCCACAGGTATGCAGTTTCCAAAGGTGAAATATAAAACACCTACAATAGTGTGTACTCATAAAAACAAAAAGAAAATTAGATTCTCTAAGTTGTTCTACAGCTATTTTATATTACTCTGCACATACAGAATGCACTGGCAGCAGCTGATGCGCAGGCGGAGAACTCCGCTTACCTAACGACATTTCTCTTTCAAGAGCTACTGTATATTATTGCTGAAGCTGTTATAACCCATTGTACAGCGTCTGGGGCAATTGCTTTCTTTGCTGCCAGATGTGTCAGATGTAATAAGGCAATGAACTTTGAGCAGAAAAAATAATGTACTAACAAGTAGGTAAGAATCCCTGCACATTGACTATTTTCAAGCACAGACTTTTTATTGCAGGAGCAGCGAGAAGCTGCTTGGCCTCGGTCAACTAGAAATCAATAAGTGTGGGACTACACACCCCTCTGACCACCCTCTAAGTACGCCCTTCCTCTTACTGTTCCCCATCCACTCCCCACCTGGCAGTTATAGACCCACATCTTCACACAAACATCAACCCACCAACAAGTTATTACTTTTTACCCTCAAAATAAACGATAGCATGAGCATCATGAGAGATAGAACAACTACAGTGAGATGGATTCATTTACTCATCAGTGTTATTAAGTAAAAACACTTTTGCAGTTATAAAGATTGAAGGTCACTTACAAAACCAGCAAGTTTGCCAAAAAGGTGTTTCTGTTTATCCATTCACACCAAATCAGGCATTGTGGCGATCAGTGCAGGGTTGTGTGGTGGTGTGGGAGTGGCCTATTTTAATCTCCATTGTGTTCCCCATGGTGCTAGCATTTAGCCATTCTGCTAGAATGCCGAGTCCTATGACTTATTGTCTGTGCGAATCGACAGGTTAAAAAACATACTTTCAATAACTAAGCAGGATGCGAGGTCCATTGGTACGGTGACTATGTGTGAAACCTACCCTTACAATAATTACAATTACATTGTGTTTTATCCGATTGGTGGTTATGTGATTTGCAATTTCGGCTTGCATTTTTCAAAAAGTTGATTCTGTTTCAAAAACTTCGCCACTGCTGTTTCTTTTGGCATGTAGGCCTACTACCACACATTTAAATGAAGGGGAGGACGGGTTTTCACTGCAACAGGTCGGATTCAAACCCGCGCCGCTGCAAAGGACTCAGCCTACATGGGGCGAATGCTCTTACTGGTTAAGCTAGAGGCCGCCCCTGCAACATCTAATTTGATGTGAATGCAGCCTTTGTCGCAAAACTGTTGCTAGGACAACATGGGCTTTGTTTCATTAGTGTTTCAACATGCCCTCCTTCACTTCCCCTCAGCCCCTGGTAGGACGTGATGGCATACGTCACATGAAGGCCACTTGGAGAGTAGAGGGAAAGTGCGTCTCTTGGGTGTCGCGACGCAACAGGTCCCACTCCGTGCAACACAAACACTCCTGTTCGGTGGCCGTAGCTTCACAATGTCTGCAGGTACACCACCAGTTTCGCGAAGTACGAGGCTGTGTTGCGGCATTGACTACCAATAGCTCTCTCTCTCTCGTAGCCCTTTCACGGAGCTCCCGCAGCTCTTCGTTCAGTAAACTGTCTGTACACTTACAAAGTTCTCAATGCTTCGGTTAACATGTAGGGACCCTCATTATGCTACAGTTGAAGTTTGGTGATATTTTGAGCCTTTTTAGTGGTATAAAATAGAGATTTATTTTTACTTTCCCTGTGCCCTGAATACTAGCATTGTAAGCTAATCAGCGGTCCACGCTAGCTTCTTTCAAGCTACAAACACATTCGATTAGCATGAAAACATGTCCCAGAGAACGATCGAGTGGGTACACATCTGTTATTAACCCCTAGGTTCGTTTTGCGCCGGAATTGTCCTTTAAGTTTGTTTTATTTTCAATCTTATTTTCTATTAATTATCACATTCTATCCCCGTTTTTATGTAGAAAGTTTGTGATTTGTATCGTGATTAATCATATTAATGCTTAGGCTATGAAACAATTATAAAAACAATTTCTTCCCTAAATTTACAGATAATGTTGGAAATAAAGAAATCACACATACAACTATCCAGTAAATAATATGTATAAAGTAAATATTAATTGACATTATTACATGTTTCAGTAAAATATCAAACTAACAATGAGGAAACTAAAAAGTCTAAACGTATTAATTCATCTTCTTTGGCGGTCAAACAGAGTTTCAGCGGTTGTACGTTACTGCCACTTAACCATGGATGTATTTTCTTGCACCAAATGCATAACTGCAAAGCGTTGTGGGGTAAATCCACCTCTGGAGTGATCATCATTACATGAATCTTCCGACATTTTATGTTGGCCTGTTTCTACTATTGTTGAAAGAACACAGTCCAGGAGTCAACGCTAACTTTTTTTCCCAAGGAGCACATGTGCTCCTAAGTAGAAAAATTTAGGAGCGCATGAAGAATTTTAGGGGCGCACTGAAAATGTATCAAATAATGTGTTTTTCTTTCATAAAAGGAATACGAGGAGACATTCACAAGCAAAGGGATTTCATTTATTCAAATAGAACAAGTAGCCTATACTAGGTTTTTGATTATTTCTGCTTCAAACTGTATTTAATATTTATGTAATAATTCATACTTTAAACTGTACATGGTTCAAGGTTAATTTATTGTCAAATGTCCCACTAAATCCAGACAGACCTTTGGAGAATTCACTCCAGTCAGCTAAAAGAGTGACTTACATAATACTCCCTCCCTCAGCCCTCCGAGGGTCGATCTTACAAAGTTTACTTCAGTTTTTCAGACAATTGACGACACTTAAGATGGCGGCGGGGATTCCCCCGAGGGCAAGTGCTTAGGGGAAGTGAACGAGGGCATGTTGAACCACTATTGAAGAGCAGCCAGAACAAAATGTACAAAAGATGTAACCTCCTAAACACTCAGCACTGAAATAAATTTATATTGTACATAAGTAATTGTAACCAGGTTCATAATGAGTAGAACAATAACCTCCACCTTTGCTATTCCCACCTCCATCCCCCAGTCTCCTTTTGCCCTCTATCACTCCCCCTCTTTCTCCCCTCTTCTTCCATTCCAGGCTATATTCTGATGCATGACCATGGGGAAGGTGAGGGGGGACTGTTCACATCAGTAAATGTGGATAAAAAGAAGTTTCTACATAAATATAGACACAGTAAAAGCCACGCATAGTGGACACAATGAACCCTCTTGAAATAAAAGTCAAGTATATTTTAAGCTCAGACTTCAAAGCAAAAGAGGTGCAGTGCATGCTTTTCTGAGCAGAAAAATGGTTAACTTTTTTTGGCATGATGGACTCCGATCATGGCTGCCCTTTTAAATCAGAAAAGAGTGGGTCCTTCATCACTGTGACCTCCAGAAAGCCTACAGTATTGAGCGGTAGAAGTGCATACAGAGAGATGGACTGAAACGGAGATAGAGAGAGGAAGAGAACAGAGACTGAAAGCCAATGAGCTCTGTGGTATGCCAGCCTGAGATCTTCTTATTGAATTTGATGTCAAGCCCTTTAAGAGTAGAGATCCTGGAAGACAAACAGAGGATTAGATTGGAAACATGGCCTCAAGTCATTTGTCTGTCTTACCTCTCCCCCTCCCATTGCTACCCATTTTCTCTTGATTTCCTGTCAGTTTTTCTATCCATGAATGTGTGTGTGTGCCTGGTTCATGTATCCAGAGGATATAAAGAAAAAGGAAATAGTTGGTGCAATGAAACAATGATTCTGGCTACATGCTCCCATTCGGCTGCCTGGGGAAGATAAAATTGACAAAGCAGATGAATGGTAAGAGAGATGAAGAGAGAAATCAAAGGATGATAGGAGCAGTCGTCTACAGTATGTCCCTATAATGTTTGTGGATCCAGAATAAAGTCCCCAAAGGCTGTTTAGTGGCTGGAGCACAGAGACAGTGGTTGATGATTAGCTGGATAAGGATTGGTTGGACATTTCTTTATTGTATTCAATAAAGGATTGATGAGAAAATCCACTAATGCTGACATTCGTCAAGCCTAAAAAAACAACTTAGTGACAAAATTCTAATTCGACACCCTACACTAAATTCAAAGCTAATGTTGGTTGAGCACATTTCTGAAATTTCAACAAAATTAAATGTGAATCAGAGTGTTTATGTATATGAAATGATGTTCAAGGTACAAGATATATCTCATATATTGAGAATTTCATTAGTATTTCATTACTGCTACCTAAGATGGCATGTACAACAAGGGACCTCTATGTCCTAAATGGACTCTAACAGGGGACATTGTGTTAAGTACACCCCCAGTTTTTTAATTAATAATAAAAAAAAGTTGATCGATGTATTTACCACTGCGGAACTCCTGGTGGCGTAGTGCTAAAGGGCCCCTTAGCTACAATGCTAATGTTGCTAGCAGTAGATCGCTAAGTTTCAGTGACTTGAACAGTGTTTTTGTAACAAGCCTGTGTGAAAGTTCCTTCTTGACCTTAGCTGAGAACGACTGCGGTTGAAAGCTCTAAGAGATGTGGTTGAAAGCTCAAACAATTCTATTAAGTGGACCTTGAGTTTTAATTTACTGTCAAACCAAAAAAAAAATCCGTAAGCCTTTATTTAATTTCTTTTTCATTAACTCTTCTACGTTAGCCAAGTTTGGTTTTAAAAAGTTTTAGATTTTTTTAAGGATGGAAACAAACCTAGTGACCATACTGTAGCAATGAATTATGGCAGTGATTCCAAACCAGGAAAGTACTCCTTTCCAGGGTACATGGATGGATTGTGGAGAAGCTCAGCTAATAAAAAAAAGAAAAAAAAACACAAACAGGATTACAAATTGGTGCGGCGCTGATCTTTAGCACATTTATTTCACAACTGCACAGGACTTATATCTGCAACCAAACAGTAATTTCTAACGCCCCAACAATAAATGCTCCAATTGAGAGTGAATATGTAAAATTGTACATTTATACATATTGTATTTCTTCTAGTTCCATTTAGCCTCATCTAATAGAAAAGTCTTATGTGTTTGCAATGTTTATTGACAATTATCACAATGTGGTGACATTAATTGATTAGCGTCTATTGCACTCTCTTGTTAATTAAAATAAGTCTATGCCATTGCTACTGTGGTTGACTGCCACCTGTAATGCTACTGGTATTGATTGTATATGGCACAGAATAAAAACTCCCATGTTATCCTTATGCTCCTTGATAATGCTGTATCTGATAGGGACCAGACACTGCTCTCCGTTAGCATCAGGAAAAAGGTGACAGCATCTAGACTGACACCAAATACTAAAGTGGTAATGTTTCGGTGACTATTAGGTGGAGTCAAGTGTTGATTGGAAGGTTGATTGTTGAAACAAACCTAGCCTCGCATTGCCAGTCCTATCTCCACAGCGCTGTTTAGCAAGGTCTGGCTACACCACAGGTACATTCTGGGATAGGAGGGGGAAAAAAACCTCTGGGTTGTTTCTTTTCTTTTAACCAATCACAATCATCTTAGGCGGGTGAAGGGCAAATCCTGACATACGATCAGGCTTTATCCTGCAAATATACTTTTGTTCATCCAGACCAACACAAATCTGATTTGGCTCTGTGCCTGCTGTTCAGACCTTAAAATGGATGTTTTTAAAGAACTCTGATGTTTTAATCTAATCTAATATACAACAGTTTTGTACATACCGTACTGAGAGTTAAAGTAATTCTAACAATTTGTTGCATGGACATACAAGCAGTCCCCTGCTATGTGAAACAGCATGTGCATTAAGACATTGTAGCAATAAAAGAATTGAAAAATGCTGACTTTCCATTTTCATGTTAAGCAAAATCCAGGCATTCCACAGCGAAACATTGTACTGTGCCAAAATATTCCAGGGCGGATTAGTGCATCGTCCCTTTTGTCCTTGTACCTGAAGTGGATAGAAAAGCAACAGTCTCCAGGCAACTCAGAGGGAGGAAGGCTGTGACAGAAGCCTCCAGTCACAAGATACAGAGCTGATAAATGGCTGATCAGTCACAGAGACAGGGGCAAAGTCTCTGGGTCAACGGTGGCTGAGTGGAATGCAAAGAGTAGCCGTCCACTACCAGTTTATTCTGCAGACATTCTGGCACTACACTAATTAGCTGCTTGACTATCTGATACCATGCTGTATTATATTATACATTCTAGGCATACTATGTACAGTATACTATGGTAAACTAGGTAACACTTTATTTGAAGGGGTGTTCATAAGACTGACAAGACACCATCATTATTATGACATGACATCTGTCATGAACATGAAGGAGTCATTCTGAGTGTTCATGACTGTTGTGATTAAGTGTTATTTGGTAAATTATGACACTTTTAATGCAAAGTTAGCATTGTCCGAGATGTCTTTGTCATGACAACTTGACTTTAGTGAAGACAACAATCTCTGTGTTATGACAACTTGACATTAAGCTAGACAATACAACCTGTCGATGTCTTTGTAATGACAACTTGACATTAACCTAACCTGTCATAAATACGTCATGACAGGCCCAATTATCACACTTTAATAAACTATTTAGCTTTATCTGTTAACATTACATTAAAATGTCATTAAGAGGTTGGTTTTTACATTGGCTGTCATGAGAGCATTTTAATTGTGTGAATATTTTTCCTTGACCTCAAGTAAAGTGAAACAATTTGAACCTGTCATGAAGTTTGATTTCGTCATCAAATGCTTATATGACGGTGTTGTGAATATTCATAACCTCAAGTAAAGTGGAACAATTTGGACTTGTCATTAAGATGTCTTAAAAGTTATAAGACCAGTTTGACGACAGTGAATGCAGTACCGAGGTGAATTAGCTAATGAATTTTGAACAGATAACGTAAATTATATAAATTTCAAAGACAGATTAGACACAATTTTGCCAACAGCACACGTAGGCCTACTGCTCACAACATAATGGGGTATCTCAGTTAATATTCATGAATGTTCTTGGTATGTAGCCTACATATCTAAGAAATAATATTAAAAGACACTGAGTGAGTTTCTTGTGGGACCAACTTTATTTTTCAGAATTAATGTATTCTTTTGGAAAATGCACCCACTGAACTTGTGAAAAACTTTGTGAAAAGGTATTTTTCTTTGCATGGCACTAAACTAATTATTTGGAACTGCTGCCACAGGCTTGAACTAAAGTTATGGTAACACTTTACAGTAAGGGTACATGAATTATGAATTAATTCATGATTTGTGCATTACTTCATTCCTTTATATCTTCAGGAATTGACATGAGTTCATAGCCTCTCATTCATGACCTCATGCATGAACAACACATCAACTAAAGCATTAGGTAAGGTGGGTACATCATTATGCACAAGTTGTGTTCAAATCAGAGTTTACGCGGTGATGACCACATTTTTTTGCAGAAAAATAAATAATCGTGATCATGCTTAATAAATCATAATTCATAATGATGTGCCCACGTACCTAATGCTTTAGTTGTGTTGTCATTAAGACTATGAACACGTCAATTCCTGATGATTCATGGGTTATTAAGGAATGCAGTAATACATAAATCATTAATTACATAATGCATAATAATACATACATCAATTAATTCATGTACCCTTACCGTAAAGTGTTACCAGTGTTATTCTAACCAACAACACACACACAAATGTAATCTCATTTGATAGAGCAGATAGCTTCCCTATTGGAAACATTCATTCCGTATACAGTATTTGACACTGACACACACACTTTGTTAAAATCATACGCTGGACGCTTTATTAGTCTTTCTACATGGGTTTAGTTAATGATCGGGCTATAATAAGACCACGGTAATCGCTGACAACCGGGACACTTTCATAGTGGTTGGTGTAAACCGGGACATTTTAGCGTCCCGAAAGGCTTTTGTCAGGACTCGGGACACGCAATTCAGAATTTAATGCACTTTATAGATAGATATGATATAGAGATAATATATCAATTGAGTTGCTGTACTTTTACTCTCCCGGGGCGAAAGTGGTTTATTAGCTGTAACTGTAAAAAATGCTCAAGCCCAGAAGATTTTTGGTAAAGAGATTAGTATATGTACTCTATAAACTGACAAAAAATTGCACATATATGTCTTTCATATACTCTAAGGAACCATATGCTACTTCTATGGTAAGTTTTCCTTCCTCTACCCTTACAATCTAATATACTATATGGAAAATATGTTTGGTTCAGATGTCATCGGTCATACTATGAATGTTTGTTATTAAAATATTACCTCTGAATGTTCCTTGAGCTGAACTTTTATTACTCAGAACGGCTCTTATGGAAGCAAGTGGCTCTTTGGCAGGCCATTTTAAAGCCTATTCTACCAATGCAGACTTTCACATACATGATTGCATTTTCAATTTCTGTCAGTTGACTTACAAATATATATTCAGAATGCACAGACACACACATACACACAAATAATATGAGCATGGTGGCAGGGCGCCACTCAGCCTTGCATCCCGTTGTGTCAGTGCACGCCTCTGAATTATTCAGTGTCACTCAAATATTGATATGGAAATCACAGCTGACTGAACTGACAGAGACCAGAGAGAAAGGCAGCAAAGATCCGCTGTCCTTTTCTTTTAGCCTCCCTGCTCCATCTGACTGACACCTTTTGATGCCAGCAGCTGCTCATTCTTATTTTATGTCCATTTCACACAGGATACAGTGAACGCTAAAAATGATTGCAGGGCATTGAAGTCATTTTCCCAGAAGAATAAAAACATCTCCTGGGATTTGAGCATTTGATCATCAAGCGTGGCGCTGGTAAGTGGCCTTAGAGTCAGAAGAGCCATATTCTGTTGCAAAGTATGTCTTGAACCATATTGATCCAGCACTGTGTGACTCTGATTACAGAATGAGCTCTTCCTTTTTGCATCTCATGATTAAATGAATATGGATACACTGCAATCATCCAGCTATTCTCTTGAAGAAACACCAGAAGAATCAGTACTACAATGTGTAGGATCAGCCGGTTTTACATTGCCAATGGCAACTAGAGGGGTCGGAGTGCATTCTCGTTTCTGTCGGTGCACAGCACGCTTGGCTGATTAGGAGTACAAAGGTTAGAACCAGGGAGTGATCCTTTTGTAAGGGCTGGTTAAAAAGAAAAAACTCACTTCCTAGAACCCTACATATCTGCTACAAATATTATCCCATTCCTACCACTGGAACCTGTCCTGGAACCTGGGAACATTTCTAAGAACTCAGGAACTAGTTCGTTTTTAGCCCTATTTTCACGGGACTGGGGAAATCTAGTAATTTGTAATAATTGCAGAGGTCAACTGTGATCTTAATCTTGTGCGAATCTGCCATTTCTGTAATTTGTCAAGTAAAAATTCCACCACAAACTACCTACCATATTTTGCCAAACACAGAGGTTGTGTAATAATGTTAGTCCTGTGTGAATCTGCATCTCTGTGATTTGGAGCTGTATTGGCTGTGCTGGCAATTATAAATGAAAGTTTTGACAGAGCCTTGACATCATACAGGGTTTCCGAAAAACTACTGGCTGATTTTCATCAATCCTGGTGGAAGAGTGTAGCATGGGCCAAGGAAGAACCCATTAAATTTTGTAGCAGATTGAAAGCACAGCTGCAGATACAAATTATTTTTCACCTTATTTAACATTGCAGGATAGCATTTATGCTGCATTCATGTGAACTACATTAACATTGCAAAATTGGGCATGCCTTGGCGGAGGGGTTTTTTGTGCTCTAAAATCTATATGAGGCATGCATTTCCCATAAACAGATTTTAAATAAAATGTGCAACAATTTGTGCACACTTAGTGTTCCTGCCACATGACATTGGCAGAGGAGACGCACAGCCAGGACACTGTCATTAATGGGTTTTTGCCATGGAAACATGAGACCCAGACAAATGTGCTCAGCAAGATGATTAAATTATTCCAAAAGTAATCCAGGGCATTAGAATATGTTACATAGTTTGAGTCTTATCTAATGGAATAAATTACAAATTATTTTGGGACATTTATTCAGTAATCTGTAGTGGAATATAAAAGCAACCCTTCCAACTCTGCCTATGCTAAACTATTGGTGCAGAGTTTGCAGTGCTGAACCTCTTTCATTGGTCAAACACAGGCTGTGTTGCTGCTTCAACTTGTGTACTGCTTTATTCACACAGTAATCAAGCACTGATGCTGATTGTTTCAACGCAGCCATTTGCTACAGCAGCTATTAATAACCTTAACACACCTCTGCATGTTTCCTTTACACTCATTAATTACAACATGTGCTGTGCAACAGTAAAGACAATTGACACCGTTGAACCAATTGGCAGAATTGGCAGTTATTGAGATGCACACAGAAACAGGGATGTGCACAAGAAAAAAGTTGATTTAAATATAAATGTTAAAGCAACACTAGAGAACTTTTCCCGCTTCGGTCTCCCTAGAGGTTGGAAGCGGAATTGTCCATTACATTACATTGGCCAATTCATTCGAACTACCGATCCGCTACCCGATCTGGCAAACTTGCATAATGTAATGTGATAGACAATTTCGCTTCCAACCTGTAGGGGGACCGAAGCGGGAAAAGTTCTCTAGTGTTGCTTTAAATTACATTCCTTCATGTTTTTCATACACATATTAAAATATTTAGACTTGGTTGTTATATTCTGCCTAATGCTTAAAGACCTGTGATAGTTACAACAATGCAAATATATAAATAAAAAGTGGCAACAGCCTACAGTTTAGCCAGCCATGCTGTGTTGCCATTGATCGCTCCTTATTTGATGCGTTATCAACAAGTGCTGGGCTGGACCAGTGGAGCTGGCAAACGCTACTTTGGTCATCGCTATTGTGAGTCTTATGAGGTTACTGTAACATTACTATGTAATGCTAATTTGTAAATTCTAGTGCAGTATTATACCATATACTTAACAGTATTTTTTTATATTTCTTACTGTCATTTCTGTTTTTTATTCTTTATAGGTTAAGTGAGTGTTGTACTTGAGAGCAAAGATTACCTGGAGTCAAATTCCTTGTTTGTCTATGCAAACCTGGCCAATAAAGCTGATTCTGATTCTGATTCTGATAATGTAATGTAAACAGGAACAACAAATATTAGAAATAATACAATACTTTATTTCTTAAAAGAGTGAAATAGAGTGGCTCAAAGTCTCAAGCCTCAACAAGTTTGCCCTACAAAACAAAAAGGCAGTAACTGCATTTTTGGTCAAAAATTAGTTATTATCATTTTCATGAAAGGCATCCTTTGTTATGTGACAAAAACATCTTATCTCAAATGTGTGTCGTTTTGGAGAAAAATGGTAGTCGTTTGTACAGTAACTGCAAAAAGCCCTAGTGAAACAAAGCATGAGTACAGTAACTGCAAAATAGGGGTAAAATATCAAATGAAAGCCGTTTCAGCACCAGAACAGCTTCCGGGTGAAAAATATTGACCTAAAATGGTCAAATCAGTTTTGGTTTTGGTATATCCATGTTCAGGAAAACAAATGGTTCCAATTATTTCAAATACAGTGTATCTAACACACCCAGAGACCAAGTTGTGGCAAAATAGTTTTTGGAGAATCTGTAGTTACTGCCTTTTTCCTTGGTATGGTGCCACGTTTTTGGTAAGTAAGAAGTGTAGCGTGAGAAACAAACAGCAACAAACTCCCTTGAGGTCTTGATTGGCAACTCAGCCAATCACTCATGGATCTCATAGATTGTTTAATTAGTTTTAGAGGGCTTTCACACCTGCCTTATTTAGATCGGTTGAGTCTCACAAGAGTTAGTTTTCCCCCCTTGGTGTGGTTCGTTTGGGCAGGTGAGAACACAGCAACTGCACTCGGGCGCGCACCAAAAGCAAAACAAACAAGCATACAGAGACTACCTTGAAGAGGTGGTCTCGGTACGCTTTCAATCAAACTCTGGAGCGGTTTTTGTTTGCGGTGAGAGCCTGATCCGACCTCGAACTGCAACAACTATATACTCCACCATTCTAAGCTAATGTATCCTGTAGTCAGGTGTGCTAGTAATCCGCGATGCAGCAGAACACACAAACTGTAGCAGCTTGCAGTGTTTCTCTCACAGAAATCGACTGCTGCATTTCCGTGGTCAAACCAGCTGCCGCGGTTGTGAGGCAGGATCAGGAGCTAGTGTTGAATTACTGTGCATTGCATAGCTAGGATGGAGCCTGTTAAGGAAAGAGAATTCAAAACACATTTTTGCAGTTAGTTTCACTCTGTATAATATACCTCCACTGTCAAAAAGGGGAATGCATTCAAATGTCGTATAGCAGTAAATGAAGAACAACGTAAGGACTCTATTGTTGATGCCACATGAAAAAAAATAATGTACTCTGATCTTCTCTTTACTCTTACTGAGATGTGGTGTTAATGCAAACAGGTAGGTGCAAAAAGGACTTTAGCTTCATGAGTTTGGTTCCTGATGCTTCTTAGGTAAGTTCAGACTGCAGGCCTTGATGCTCAATTCCAATTTTTTTTTCCAGATCAGATTTGTTTTACCAACTCTTCACATTATGTTTTTTTAAATGTGGCCCGCATCAGACTCAAGTATGAACTGGGCACGGCCTGAAAGTGACCCACATGCGCAAACAAGTATTAAGTCCCACGCAGCACCCTGTTTAAATGCTTGTAAAACAAACCGAGGAGATATAATTGCTATATATATATATATATATATATATATATATATACAGTGCTGCTCATAAGTATTCATACCCATGGTCAAGTTGACTAAAAAGAGGAATAAAAAAATCATCTTTTGGAAATTGATCTTAATGCCTTACTTAAAAAAATGAGGAAAGATCCGACCTTTTAAGGACACCAATTTGTTTTGTGAATTAATAATGTATTGTAAATAAATAAATGTTCTTCCTTAAAATACAGGGGCCATAATTATACATACCCCTATGTACCACATCATCACATACCCTTCACCATACCTAGAGATTGGCATGGTTTTATTTCAGTTAGCCTAATAGCTGGTTTGATTTGCATTGATATGGATCTTATCTCAGTTAGCTATTAGGCTAACTGAAATAAAACCATGCCAATCTCTAGGTATGGTGAAGGGTATGTGATGATGTGGGGCTATTTTAATTCCAAAGGCCAAGGGAACTTTATCAGGATGCATAGTATCCTGGATCCATGAAATAACTGGCCTTTAAAAATAAAAATCTGCCTGCCTCTATGGGAATTTAACATAGGGGTATGTATAATTATGGCCCCTGTATTTTAAGGAAGAACATTTATTTATTTACAATACATTATTCATTCACAAAAAAAATTGGTGTCCTTAAAAGATTGGATTTTTTCTCATTTTTTTAATTAAGGCATTAAGATCAATTTCCAAAACATGATTTTTTTATTCCTTTTTTTAGTCAACTTTAGCATGGGTATGAATACTTATGAGCAGCACTGTATATATATATATATATATATATATATATATATGATATGTAATAGCTACTAGCCGATAGCCGGCAGATTGGGAACAGAGACGTTAATAATGTTACATCCACGTTACAGGCATTACAGTATACAGCCCTCAGATGTATTATAAGATAATAGAAATTATGAATTATAGCCATTATATCCATTATTACAGCTACAGGAACTCGGGAGAACGTCATATGAGTCTGCAGGGCAGCTCAGCTGGGCGCAGTCCTGTTGGTCTGCCCTGTTCATTATGTGCGTTCATTATGTGCATTCATTATGCCTAGTAAATAACTAACTCTGGATTCTGCTATTATTGCTTGTTACAACTTTTAAAACATAATGATTTAAATGAGGACTATTTAAGTGTTCAGACTGGTAAGTTGATGTACCTCAACAACATGTATTCGCTGATATATAGACATGTCTTTCACCATGTAAAGTCTATGGGAAAAACGTTACAATTTCACTGTTGTCGCATGGCGCTGGTCCTGGGGGCTTGCTGTTCTCTGCGCAGAATTTGTGAATTTGCGCTTTAAAGTGACGCCAGAGTCACATGAATTCCGATCTGACCAGACTGAGGTTGCATTTTTAAAATATCCGACCTGTAACGGATTTGGACCAAATATGAAAGTGGCCCAAATCAGAACTGGAAAAGATTGGATGCCATGTGACTTAGCTGTGTCATAAAAAAAATCAAATATGAGCCAAAGAAAATTTGGGTCACTTTTGCCTGCAGTCTGAACGTATAGCCTTAGTTCGTTGGAGGTGGAAAGGGCCATGTGTACTGTGGCCTTTAGCTCGCTCCTTGTGCCTTTGCAGGCTTAGCAATAAGCCTACCTACTTACCTAAGAAGATATAGATAAGGGATAAGGAAAAAAAACAATACAGCATTATATCGCAATATTTTCCTTGGCAATACTGTATCGAAACACAGACTTTGCATTGTCACATACAGCTCCTACAATTAGTGTCTAGATAAGTTCAGGGCTGCAGTGCATGTATGAAACGGGCTTGATTGAGAACCTGCCAAGAGATTTTCTGAATAAAGCTTGGTCAACAACACACCCATGGATCATTTGTATAACCAAACTGTCACATCTAAGATTAGACTGAGGGTTGTCTCTGGCCCTGCATCAGTGCCAAGTGTATTTGCTGTCGGCACATGCAGGTATTGTCATGGCACACTGTGTGGCTTTTAGTTACATAATGTTTCAAATATCCAGGTTTCTTTGTACTGCTCTCAGCTATACACTATGCAAACACACAGGCTTGCAGAGGACTGTGCGATCCAGACAGGCTTCGATTGGATAACAGCTTACATAATCAGGCTGCCTGGGAAGAGCACAGCAGAGGGCATAAGCCAAAGACAGCCGGTGTCATCCCAATGAGCTGGTTAGTTAGAACTAGTATTTCAGGAAGATTCAGCAGAATACCTGGCTTCTGACAGGGTGACAGCTGATGTTACATCCCATGTACCACGCACTGTTGTCAAGGGTATTGTCTCTCCAAGGACCTGCATTCAGCCCGTCAGAAATTCACAATGATCTGTCTTATCAGAGACACTACCCAACAAACATGTTGATTAGATGCTGATATGGCAGCTCACAGTAGTGTTGACAACCAGCGTAAATACAATGTCAACCTGAAAGCTGAGAGTTGAACATACTGAAGCTGCTACTGGTTTCATTTTTTGAAATCAAAATTTTGCGTGTGAAAATATACAGTACACTATACAATCTCAAAATGCAATGGATCTCAATGCTCTGAAAGAATATGTGAAAAAAGAAAAGAAATATAGTACCAAATTAAAGTTCAAAAATTGTAGCCCAAAAATTGTAGCCCAAAAATTGTAGCCCAAAAAACGCTTAAACCAACCCTGAACATTAGAGTCCCTCACGTTGCAAATGGTTGCATCATATCTTAAAATATGACACAGTAGAGTTTGCTTTGTTATGCATTTAAAGAATAAAACATTACCAGCTAAATGAATGAAATAAAATTAAAAACAGCTATGCTGAATTACATGCATGCCTTGTTTCCGGTATTCCTTGTGGTAGGTAAGCCAGTGCATGACTAGCAGACTCTGCCACTGGCAATAAGGAAATACATAAAGAGGTAATACAGAATTCAAATACATTTAATGGCTATTGCAGAAAAATTGCCGACCATAAATAGTATTACAAATTTGGGTTTGATTTCATGAACATCTAATGGATTCTAACTTTATACTCTTGTAAAGTGCAAATGGAGTCAATGGGTCAATAAGGGTAAATAGTGGGGCTGTGGATTTGGGGTAGGGGGTGAAAAATAACAGACAATGGATTTATATTGAAAATCAAAGTGTTATGTAATAAAACAATGCTGTCAGACTAAATGCTGGTAAAGCAGTGTAAACGATGAAAAAGAAATGAGTAACAATTGATTCACAAATTTGATTCATTTCGCCTCACTCCACAGGATTCTTTGTGTCAGTACAAAGATCTCTCTGAGCTTCTGAAACTGGAACTGACAGCAACTTTCAATAATGACAGATACATTGTTTGCAAGCTTATGCGTATTTCCTTGTTAGTGAACATGACATCTAAAGGATTTTATTGTATTAGTTTATCGAGTCCTTAGAAATCTACTATTGCGCAACCTCTTATTGCACCCCATGGATAACTGGGGTGCAAAACTCCAACTTGGTATATACCAACATATATACCAAGAATAAAACAGGCTAAAATGCATGGATTAATAGACAGATACATAAATAGATAGATAAAGCTCAATTAAAAGCCAGATTAAAAAGGTAGGTCTTTGGCCAAGTGGACCCTTTTAGTCTATCATCTTTTAGTACCATGATATATTTTGTGAAAATTCCAATTTTTTTTTAAAGCTTTAGAAATATAAGCTCATCATGGGGACAAGGAGAAGTGGAAGTAGTCGTATCAGCTCCACTTCAACATCATCATTTGCTCAATAAAAGCTTTGCCTGTGTCACCAGAGAAAAGCCCTGCTGAGATTCCAGTGAAGGTCCAAACCCATGCTAATGACTGAAACAATCATCTGCAGTCAGATGGTGTTGTCTTTGTCCCGTCTCTGACACTTCTCCCTCTGTCCTCCTCCACCCGGCCCCACCCATCATCTCAATCCCTCTTTGTGTTCCGTAACCACTTCAGAGTTTGTACTGTGTGTGTTGAAGAGACCTTCTGTCTGTTTGATAAAAGGAGGGGGCAAACAGAGACAGAAATGCAGAAAAATGAGAAAGACTAACCGTCTTTTTAGCCGTGTCCTAGCTGATGTAAATATGGGACTGCCGTGAAACATGGCCATATGTCTGGAGGCATCTGCAGCGGATACAAAATATTTGGTCAACGTTTTGGTGAAAACTTAATTGCTGCTTGGATTACAGCAATTTGTTTTTTGTTTTTTCAAATCAATGAAGCAGGTTATGATGGTTATTATAGTCAACTAAAAACGAAAATAAGCAGTGAAAACTATTTTTAGTAAACTAAAACTATATGAAAACTGAAACCTTCAAGAAAAAACAAAATTATATTGCCTGGTTAAAAAGAAACTATTAAAAATAAAATAAAAATGTACGCAAATCATTTTGGTTTTGGTTTTTTACAGAAACTGAACAAACTGGACATTGACAATCCAGGATATGGTGCTGTGCCGCAATTGCCTCAAATCGGACACTGAAGTGCAAAGATTAAACATTAAGCATCATGGCCATTCCTATACAGTTCTCTGACCATGTGATTTGAATAGCTACATATTTCTGAGACATTATACCTGGCCCGGACAAAAACAAACTACTGTAAAACTAAATATATAAAAACTAAAATCATTCTGAAAAACTGAAACTAACCTAAAACTAGCAAACACTCAAACTAAACTAATATGAAAACTCATTGAAATTTCCAATCTATATTAACCTTGCCAAGAAGTGTGACATTTTTATACTGTTCAGAGATCAGTAGAAGAGGTCAGGGTGGATGGTGGGTGGACAAAGCACAGGACACTCTGTCCCGTGTGTTGTTAGGTTTAGAATCCAAAAAATACTTGGTTAATAATGGCTTTTTCCATTGTGGACTGATACATCACTCAAGTGGGGGTGGATCGACCTTAGGACTATAAAGTCAGCAGTGAATTAAATGAAATATCCGGTGGAGGCATTGCTTGTGTGCCCGGCTCAGGCCTTGCTTTTACTACTGTACTGCAGTGAAAACAACATTGCTGCATATTGTTGCCCAAAGCTCCAAATGAGGACACTGAAGCTAACTCTGCCTGGGGCTTACAAGACAACAGGCTGATACTCACCGAAGTACAGTACACAATGTCCAAAAAGAGACTCTTACTGTGCTTATATTAGTCAGGCTGGCCCGCTGGGTTCAGGTACCAGGTTTTTTTTTTTTTGTATCTGAATGGGGATTCAAACTGTTCTTGTGACTCATCACTTTGTTTCAAAACCTTTATTTAACCAGGAAAAAAACCTCAGTGAGATTAAAAAAAGTATCCTGGCCAAGACAGGCAGCAGTACAGTCACACATACACACAATCACAAAGTACACAAACACATTAAAACAAAACAACTCAAGCAGCAAATATCTCCCAAAGCCAACCACGATCATAAATCCATCAGGCAAAATCTTCTACAGCCAGGTGTGTCATTTAGCATCCATAAGACCAGCTCATTACATTTCAAGGTTCTCTATAACTCTTTCCAGGTAAAGGGAGCAGTAAACTTAAACGCCTTTTTTTCCCAGTTCAGTTCTGACCTTTGGAACAGACCGAAGATTGGAAGTCCCCGTACTATATAACATGACGTAAGTCATAAGGTTAGAAGAAGGTAGACCTAAAACAGCCTTGTAAATACAGATATACCAGTCTCTAAGTCTACTTTTGCTATTCTCACATGAATCCACAGTTTTTAGACATCTATATCCCTGAACGACGCCTGTAACAATTATTACATAATTGTCACTTTTTTTACATAATCCCAGTTTCTTTGTTCAACCGCAATTAACTGCTAACAATAGCTAAGTTCTTAAGCGTATGACAAAAATGACAAGGTGGGGATACAGTTAGAAAAATGATAATATATAATATGATAATAAAGAGGCATGGTTTACTTCATAGGCTGTAAACTTGTGTCATATTATCTGGGTCACATGAAAGTGATATATAACCAAAAGACATATCCTGGGATTCGTTTAAAACTTTGATTTTTTAAAGTAATACATAAAAAACTATTTTAAAATTTGACTGAAAGACAATTATATTGTTAATTGAAATTATTTTTGAGACAATTAATTGTACAGCAACATTTGGAATTGTTAAAGCTCTACCGTGATCTCTTCCTTGCCCTGCTCTCTGTTCCTGTTATTACATATTATGGGTCACTTCAGACACAAGCTGCTTGCTATTTTTTTTTTCTCCACAGCAGAGTAGGAGCCAGTGGCCAGTCGTGTCCCGTTACCCGTGACACAGGGCTGTCACAGCGCCCTGACACTGCTTTAGACATGGCCGGTCCGGCTGGTCATGGGAAGACAGCTTGGCTCCTGTCTACACAACGGCAGGCTTTGTACAAAACAACATGGATCAGCTATGAGGAACCTATCGCTGTGAATCGGCTCCTGTGTCCACTACATAAGGGATTGATTCAGCGCGGGTATTCTTTCAACAAAGCCTTTGACAGTGTGGAAGACCCCTGGCTGTGTTGCGGCGGCGGAACACAGCCGTACAGATTGAGAGGGGAATACCGCTCGGTTTGTACAGCACAGAGCAGTGGGTCTAAATATATCCATTTGATTCAGGGCTACAAAAGAAGAAGGACTCGTGCTTCCTCCTTTCTAGCTCTGGCTTCAGTGTGATAGGCGTTCTGTCTTTATCATGACTGACTACTGAATGTATTCCACTGCATATACAGTGGTTAGAAAAAAATAATAATAGACATAACACATTAAAAAGAGCTTAACTTTGAAGTACGGAAATGCATTACAACTACAAAGGCACAGCTGCACAGGCCAGTCATATGAAGATGATTAACAGTATGTGTCAGCTTGAAGAAATCTGTCAGTAATTACTTCTATATGTTTTCAAAGTAACGTGCCGTGTCAGTATGCTGATTTTGGATGTGAAGTATGTATACAACGTTGATTGAAGATTTGAAGCGTGAAGCAGATAGTCCCTAAACAGTTTAAACTGTCCATTACTTTTCTGTGCCGTGTTGTTCACATAGCAACCACATCATGGACGTTAAAGGTGAAACAGCAGCCCATTTTAGCATATAGTTTCCAGTGATATCTACAATGTTTCATGATAATGCCACATCATTTAGGATAGAAAAAGTGGGCCATCCCTATGTTCCCTCAGCCCCATGTTCCCTCAAGGATTTCCCCCCAAATTGGGCCCTGTGTACCCTCAGCACTATGATTCCTCATTTCTATTCAATTTCCCTGCATCAAAATTAGGCCCCATGTTGTCCTTGAATTTTATGTTTTGGTTATGTGACCTTGTATTCATTGCTGCAGTAATACGGATCATCTTGGTTTAGGGTTTAGCATAACACAGGGTTGAGGGAACACAGGGCTGAGGGAACATAAGGCTGAGGGAACACAGGGCTGAGGGAACATAAGGCTGAGGGAACATAAGGCTGAGGGAACATAAGGCTGAGGGAACACAGGGCTGAGGAAACATAAGGCTGAGGGAACATAAGGCTGAGGGAACATAAGGCTGAGGGAACACAGGGCTGAGGAAACATAAGGTTGAGGGAACATAAGGCTGAGGGAACATAAGGCTGAGGGAACACTGGGCTGAGGAAACATAAGGCCTAGGGAACACAAGGCTGAGGGACATAGACGCACTCCCAGAGAAATGATGCCACTTATGAGCATCATTGTAACTCAAGATAATACCAAGATGCCAGCTGCCAGTGTATGTGCATTAGCTTTTCACATATTACTGAACATACAAGCTGTACTAGAGTCAGACGTCTTACTTTTAGTTTTCATATAAGCATTAGGGGGCTGGACATTTAATCGAAAAAGTAATTGAAACCGAAATTCCTCTAACCAACGTAATTGGTTGGAACCCAACCGTCCCGTTTGTCCTGTGTATCATGGAACCGTAAGCCCACCCATGACCTTTTCCTTAACTTAAGGTGCCGTGTTCATTTCACGGAATTCTGTGAGATCAGGTTGTCCAGTGACAGCGACAATGGTCAGATGCCATTGTGGAAGTAATTGAAAACCTATTATGTTGTTTAGGTATGAGGACACAATGGAATTCTACATACTGAGCTGTTAGCCTTGTAGTATGTAGAGTTATAATCGTAGAGTATAATATACAAGTGTGCACTATGTACTAAAATTTCAACCACAGCTAACATTGCTTCATGGTGTCGCTCCGTTTAAAACTACAAGTAGAAGTTTTTATATCACCATTGAAAACATCCAATAAGCATTTTGTGCTTATAAGTTAACATGTTGAAACACTGCTGGAGCTGCTCCCCGCGCGACGCGATACCGGATAAGCGGACGAAGATGGATGGATGGAAGTTAACATGTTAAAACTACACTTTACAATAGTGTAACTTGAACGAAGTTGCGAATTACTTTAAGCAGCATTACTTTAAATGTGCTCTAAGCGATGTGACGCAATTTTTAGGCTACAACATTTTTTGTCACATACAGCAAACATCTCCTCACTATCTGCTAGCTGCATGTCCCCTGAACACACTGTAAAAAAAAAAAAAAAAGTGGTTTCTGTAGACAGCCCAGGCTCCACAAACAGCAACAAAAACAAACTGCGCCAACCTGCACCACTAAACATAACAGTGTTCTAGCCAATAACCAACAAGAAGGATTTGAGGGTGGGGGTTGGGGGGTTAGTGCGCGGAAGCACCGAATGGAGGGGATGAGGAGGAGGGAGGGGCGAGCTAGCCTCCGTTTTGTTTGAAAATACTTTGAACCTCAACAAGTGCTGTCACCCAACATTGCTTAGAGCACCTTTAAGGAAAAGCAACTGTTTTCAGCTATGAAGCACATTTGTACTGGTTTTATTGTAAAGTGTCTTTGGAAAGAGCTATGAATACATTACTTTACTATTATTTCAATTCCAACATGCACACCGTGTAAAAACATCATGCAACCACCCATATTTATGGTAATTATATAAATGCCTCAAAATTAACATGGTAATGATATTTCAGTGTTAAAATGCTGTAGCACCTGCAATGTGACGAAATGCACAGCATGGAGAGTGACAACATATGCCAAACACAATCTGCACACACACTTATCAGCACAGTTGGTTAGCTTCTGGATATGTGCATAGTGCCAGATGTTTACGTATATAGCTAGCTGTTCCATATTTCCGTCCACCCCCTGAATGTTCACAGTGACAGATCTGGCAGAAATGGTAATATGGCTCTTCTCATGCGTCTGTGGTAATGAGATGAGCAGGGATTTGTTACAGTCTGCGGCTTCTGCTGCTGCTGCCATGATCGTTTGTGTCACCAGCTAAGCCTCCCATTGATTAAGACTGTGAACAAGCCCAGCCAAGCTGATTCGCTCGCTCCGGCTGGCATATGTCAATCCTTACGTGACTATGCATGAGACTGTGTTTTTTGTTGTCATCATTGCTCAATACAGAGGCTTCAGTAAAAAAAAATTACTAGACATGAAGGGAACAGTCTGAATCAAAGCTTTTTTATTTAAATAGACAGACACTGTCAGATGCATAATTGGCTCTTTTGCTGCATTCAAGGCTGATTGATAGATTCAGCCCCTCGCTAGCTCATGAAAACATTTGAATTGGCTATTCTAAATGCTGTGTCTGCTGGATCTCAGAGTGAGGCCAGGATTGACATGATGTTACCTTTCTCCCCCACAAATTGGAACTCATTTATAATTCAATTGTACGTGTTTTCGTTGTCAGGGCCTTCAGTAACAAACATCTTGATGTCAGTTAAGATACCTGATTAAAGAGAAATGAATAAGCCATGAGTAACAGAGAATGAATGAGTTAAAGAGCTGTCATTCAGTATTGTCCGTAATCCCTTTTTTTTGTTCTACTGCCCTTCACAGCCCACATTCCTCAGCCAGGCCAAATTTGAAACACAAAAGTCTGACCCCTCCTCCACTTAACACACACACACACACACACACACACACACACACACACACACACACACACACACACACACACACACATCCACTTGCTCTGACAAATCTAATCATCACGCTCTTTTGCAGAGATGTGTAAGGGTATTAATGAATATTGATTTCTTCCTTGTCTTGATGGTTAAGTAATAATCTGTGCCACGTGTATGTCCATTTTGCTTGGGCTCTCAACAGAAAGCCTAAAGGCAGTTCATAACTGTTTTTGGTGCCAGTTGTATTTTAATAATGAGTGAAAAGTGACCCAATGGATCATTCTTTCTGAAGCAAAGTTCATCTAGTTGTCGTGATTGGTTTCAGTGCAATGCTCAAAGCTCCTGTTTGTCAAACTTAATTTTTTCATTCCGGTGTGTGCTGCACAGTCAAGTAATCAATACAGCGGAAGACCACCTGTTACTTTTAATGAATCTGGTGAACAAATCAACCTTAGATATACGCTAGCAAACAATTTGGCTGCAAGTAGGGGGCCTACTTTGAGGCACTTAGGAGAACACATTCTTGCAAAGAATGTGTTAAGATAGGATCTGATATAAATATGAAGCTATTCATGATGATTATTAACAAGTAGTGGAAAAGGGGTAGGATTAAATAAGCTTATGCTTCTTCCTTTTCTTTTTCGGACAGTTAATTTAGTTTTTTTGTTTTTGTTCTTTAAGCTTTCATTGTATTTTTTTTTTTTACATGTTCGAAATAAAGCCTTTATTCAACTAAAGTCACATAGGAGACTTTACTTCTCCTAAAATGTAATTGCTAATGCAAAATAGCTGCATATGAATTTATTTCTCTAAAATATAGTTGTAGAGATCAGTTTTTTTAAAAAATAGAGAAATGTAAGCCAAGGACTTTTGGACATGTGAATTTGGGTTTGATCTGATGTATGGAATACATTTTTATGGAATACAATAAATTTGAATTTGCTATAGCCTATGTAGCTACCTGGCTATACACAAAAAAAAAAAAAAAAAAAAAATATATATATATATATATATATATATACACTTCACAGTGTGGTCCACACAAGCAGACTTAAAGCTGCACTGATAAAAAAAAAAAGTATACTATATAACAATGAATCAAATGACTGTGTAATATTAAAAGCGTCGCTCACAGTGACAAACAAGAATTGTGACGCAAATATGCAGTTGCCCTTAGCTCTAGGTAGCATTTTGCTTTTCAGCGAAAATACTCTGCCAAGCGCCAAACAGCAGACAGGCAAAGTAAGCGACTAGCTGTTGCACATAGTGGAGCATTTAGCAAGCTAGGACAGATATTGTTCTCAAGAGATGGTGGAGACCAAAACAGAGCTTAAAGGAGAGTGAATATGGTACAAGGAAGAGAAAACATGACTCCAATTGAATACTAATGTTACTCTGTATCTGCCGGATAAGTACGATTGAGCGAAATCTGGTTCCAACTTGGAATCGTTTCAAAATTTACGATTCCACTTTATTGGAATCGCTTCAACTCCGATCGGTTCCAAATTGAACACGTGCAAGCTTTGGTTTCCGTAGCTGCCACCGTAGTTCTAGTTCTGTTGCTGTGTTGCAGCCATTGAGCACAGTAAGCGGCCCTCTAAAGTGTGGCTTCATTTTACGTTGAAAAAGCCCGGTAAAACTGTAAATCACCATTGAATCAACATTTTTTAAAAAAGGGTTCAGCTCCACCCCTCCAAGAATCGGCATCGAGAATCGATGAGAACCGGAATCGAAAGGAAGAATCTGAATTGGAATCAGAATTGGTAAAATCAAAACGATGCCCAACCCTAATTATGAGTAAATAATCGTTTGCTAATTGCCATTAACATGTTGTGTTTACAGTTTCCTCCACTACCCCCAATTGGCCAAAGAAAAAAATAAATCAATACAGCTTTAAAATAGTCAGTACTAAAATATTTCACACTGAAAATAAAAAAAAATATATTATTTGAAAACTGAGGATTATGAGAAATGTTTCATGTTGACAACTAGGAGTGGATGCTATTAAATGTAACAATGCTGACAGTTCATTTTCAAGGCCAGTGTGGAAATGCGTCCATGTAAAAAAAAAAATGATATGCATTATAGGGTGTAAGGAAAATAGCTGTCAAACTAAAAAAAAGAAAACTACACAAATATGGACACTATGATTTGTGTTAACAGATAGATATTCCAGAATAGCACTGCAAATTGAGCAGATTGTTCTTATGGCTGCCCGATACAGCCCTCCTATCATTGTGTAAACTAATCCTATGTGTTATCCAAACATGTTAACTGCATGTATAATGATTTGAGTGCTCATATTGTACAGTGGTACATTAAGTATTTGTCATTGTAGCAGCACATTGCCTCTGTCTGTCTAATTCACCGATTTAGCTCTAATCTATTAACCTGGCCTGTGAAATTCTGTCACAACACATCCGCGTGAGACTGATGACCAAATGCATAAGCTAATGCTCAGCTGGCTGCTGTAAATTGGAAGTTCCCTTTCGCACTTCTTCAAAAGGCAATGTAGATTGGAAAACTGAAATCTCCTACACATTGACTAATCACTATTAAATCACAATTTTAATAGATGTTTTTGGTTAATACTGTACACTTTATATCAGTGGCCTCTATTGACCCAAATATGACCCAATTCCGATGCCCCGAGGCTCTTTAGCCTCTGTATAAAACGCACCAGGCTTTCAACTAACTATCCACTTTACTATTAGACACTCAGCAACTGACTCCGTATAAAGAACAAGGTCCACGTGGGGAGGAGGTCAGGGTGGATGGATGGGTCAAACAAACACGTACTTTCACCCAGGAGAATGCTGTCCGTGTCCCGTGTGAAAACAAAAGTCAACGTTGACTTTTTAAAAGTTACGCAAGTTAACTTTCTTACCTAATATTCCCTACGTAACAGTCATAACTAATGCTAGTTATTTTATTTAGTATAGTGGATCATTTTTTATGCGGAAAAAAAGAGATAAATATTTCAAAGTTAATTGCTACTATTTATTTATTATTTTATATTGTATTATTATTTCTTGTATATTCTGTATGGGTGCTGTGTGCATTATGCCTTGCTGCTGTACTATCCATCCACCCAGTATTTCTAAAGGGAGAAAGGTCTTTGGGATATATCAGTAACTGGGCATGAAGAGATCAGGTTTTAAGCTGTTCAATGCACTACACTAGCTGATCAGCTAATAAGCTTGCTTTAACTAGCATACAAACTTAGCAGTGTACCTTTCCCCAAAGGTTTATTGCTTTGAAGCGCAAACATTTGTAAAATTGGTGCTACATGTGGATGATACGAATATGAACACGTCAAGCTCGCCCGTATTGACACAGAATGGTGGCCGGCTTATGTGGCCGCCACCACAGATGCGTCTGGTGAAATTTAGGGGTCAGGCTGCTGTCTGGCTGCTGTAAGCTAAACGTAAAACGATATCCTTCTTTGTGCACGTTCAGGTAAAAACAAAAATCAATTTCAGAATTCTGAAATAAAATGATTTAATTAGCTCTATGAATGTGTACTACGTAGATGGAGAATAACATTCTGAATGGATAATGCACAGACAAGGGGCCAGGTTTAGACAATGTAAAGGTTTGTTTAGTTTTTTTTCATTGTGACTTCTGATCTTTATCACCTTCACGCTGCCAAACGTTGCTCTGCTAACTCCACAGCAACTGTCGCCTCTCTGAATCTCCATCTGTTTTAGTCCCTGCAGGCTCAGTACCTGCTGGAACAAATCAGTCTGCTTAGATAAAGTACTGCCCGACAACACAGTGTTCCTGTGTGTCATTGTTTGGTGCTGCATAACTGCTGCCCTACATTGCCTAAGTGTTTTGAAATTGGAGGTAGAAGTGGGTCACAACACAAACAGAGAGCAGGGACGCTGCCTGTAGATAATCAAGACAGCGCATTGCTGTGGAAAGCAATTAATCAAACAGTGTGCATCTCCTTCTAAATTATTTGCTATTTAACCCTGTGGAAGCATGTTCTACCAAACTTACTGATAAAAGCCATTTATTTACTATATGCCTGGTAAGAAAACAATGTTTCTATTGTTGTAGCTTTAGCAATTGTGTGTGTGTGTGTGTGTGTGTGTGTGTGTGTGTGTGTGCGTGCGCGCATGTATGTGTGCTGAATAGCTTAATGTGAATGAGTACTGGTTACCATAGCTACAAAAACATGCAAAAATATGCAATATGCAATGCAATGCCTGGCATGTGTAAAAACCAATATTATGTGTGAATGTGAGCATCAGAAAAGGTAATATGGGGGGGTGGGGGGTGGGGGGTGAAATGTGATAATTAATTAATTAATTTCCTATAATGTGTATGCTGGTAAAGATGGAAAATATGACTTCGTAGTGTATGTGTTTCTGAAGATTTAGTTACCAATGGATACAAATGGGCAGACAAAAGTAGACAATCAAAGTTAAATCACTACCTGCAAATGACAGAAAAGTTCTAGGTCACTTGAGTAACAGCATAATTGTGAAATGGCATTATTAAAATGTTGTCAAACTGTTATATATATCATGTCACATGACCATCCCTTCAACAACAGCTAGTATGTGCTATAAGAGCAGGTGATAGCATCAACCAGGGCTTCTCAAAGTCTGCATACGGACTGAACGGTAAGTCAATCCAAAACCAGACCATACCTTATGAATACCATATGTTATGTGACAGATATATATATATATATATATATATATATAGATAGATATAGATAGATAGATAGATAGATAAATAGATAGATAGATAGATAGGTAGATAGATAGATAGATAGATAGATAGATAGATAGATAGATAGATAGATAGTGGTGTACAAAAAAATGTATTCACATTTGAATTGCGATTTAAGCTCTACCGATTCAAAATCGATTCATAGAATTTAAAAAAATCTATTCATATTTTTTAATTAAAAAAAATATATATATATATATATATATATATATATATATATATATATATATTATATATATATATATATATTTTTTTTTTTTTTTTTTTTAATTGTGTCTACTGCAATCAGATGGGAAAAATAACTACATTTACATACTGTGAATCGTTTTTTTAATCGAGAATCCTTTTTTAATCGAAAATCGATTTTGAATCGAATCTTGAGCCTGAAAATCGATATTGAGAGAGAGAGAGAGAGAGAGAGAGATAGATAGATAGATAGATAGATAGATAGATAGATAATTGGGAAATTACTGTGTTACAGCAGCAAGTTACAAGGACACACACAAAGAAAATTCAAGAAATATACTAGAAATAAATAAGATAAAAAATAAGATATATATAAAAACTGAACACCTACTCAAAAATAGTATAGATAAATAGGTTTGGACTTAATTTTTGTTTTTTTACAGCGAGAAAGTAGCTTACCGGGGGTAAAAAAGTACCATATAGGTACTGGTATCTGTACAAAAGTTGACCGGTCAACATGAATGTATGCTGCACAAAAGTTATAATTAAGTTGAATAAATGTTATTTATTATCCAGACCTCTGACCTTAAATAAACCCCAATGAGGACCTTTGAGTAATATGTTTGCAAAACCCTTGGCATAAACAATCACAAAACATGACAAACAGCTTGTGACATGTACCAAGATGAACACCTGACCATGATTACGTGGTTTGAGAATGAGCAACTTAATGACTGTATGACTGATGTCACCTTCTGTCATACTAAACAAAAACAAAAAAATCCTGTTAAAGGGTACCTTCGTTTTTTTTTTTTTTTTTTTCAACATGTACCTTATTTTGCCAAGTCTTTGTGTCTAAGTGACTGATGGGAACAACAGTCTCTGAAATTGGTCCAGTATTAAGCAAGACCGATGCAGTCAGCAGCGGGGAAACAAGATACAATGTAATGTTATTGGGCAATTGCGCACCTTTAATTTACGTCCTCTAAAAGTGCTTGTTTTATACTGACAGGCTCAGATTATTATTCCAAGTTTCTGACAACATTATGGAAAGGATCCCTACAGCGGTTGACCTTTTAGTTAAAGAGTAAGATCTTTGTTTACCAGAGGTTGACCTTTTGTTTAACATGAAACAGCCCCGAAATCTCTATCCCCAAAACCACCATATTCCATTTAAAGGTACAGTAATAAAAAACACACTTCATTCAAAGTCGACAGAGACAAAATAAAAAGCCGCCTTGGTTCGTCTAACCACTGTTCCAACAATCACCACTCTGGTTTGATTTAAATAAACACATTATTTATAGATTTAAAGGTGCAGTAGGTAAGACTTCTAAAACTACCTTTCTGTCATATCTGCTGAAACTGACCCTATGTTCCAGTAGAACTACATGAAGCAGGTCATTTAAAATAAATCCAGCTCCTCTGGCTCCACCTACAGTCTGGAGTGAGAGTTACAAAAATCCACAGCTCCCTGTTCAGATGCACCAATCAGGGCCAGGGGGGGTGTCTAACTGCGTGTCAATCACTGCTCATGCACACACATTCATTCTCCCTTGTGGGGGGAGGGGCTTAGGAGACCGTTTTGGGCTTTAGCAGAAAGGGGGGAGGGACTGAGAAGTTGTAAACCTCTATATATGGGCGCCTGCTCTACCAGGTGAGCTAACCAGGCGCCCAAACAAAAAGGATCTTACTCTTTAACAAAAAAGGTCTATCTCTGAAGGAGTCCTTTTGATAATGTTGTCAGAAACTTAGAATAATCGGAGCCAGTCAATGGAAAAAACAGAACTTTTAGTGGATGGCAATGACAATGCACATTGCCCTATAGGATTACACTGCAGCCCGTTTTAGTGGCTGACGATTAGAGCGAACAGTCTGGAAATATCGGCTCCTATAAAGCAAAGTGTTATTTTGACAAGTAACAGCTTATTTACACAGCCCTCAGCTTTCAACTCCCAAACACAACACAGCCAGACCTATAGCTTCAACGTCACTGCAATCAATATAAAAACCCTGAGTGTTGAACTCCCTGCTGCGATGTACATATTTTGGTTGTGTGTGATACGTGCATGTCTAATGAGAGACGACTGTTCTGCCTCTGTCAGATAACGACGGGGAGCAGAGTGTATATAGAAGTCAAGTTGATTTTCTCGGCTGTGATTATATGCAAACAAACCTTAGCTTTATTACTGTCAGCATCACTTCTGTGATTCTGACATTTTTATGTTCTGCTTCAGGACATGCGAACAGTCCGTGTGAATATTTTATAATATATTCTGTGTGAATATTTGACATTCTTTTAGTAATTATATAATATGCAGCCTTTATATCATTTATAATCTATATTTTAATATATGTTGAATGGGGTTGTGCTATTTAAACTTACCTTGAGTGCTCGGCCAGATGGTGCTACTGTGAAGTTGATCCACGTCCTTGGGAAACAAAAACAGGTGGTGCTGGGTGACTTCCTGCTAGCTACCTACATATCAACAAGGCAAAAACTATTTACTGATACGGTTCTTCAAGACTCAAAAGGTATAATATGTAACATTTACTAGGGATTTCCCGATCAGCTTTTTTGACCCCTGATCCGATCTTTTAAACAATAAATATATCTGCCAATACCGAACCTCGATCCAATACTTGTATTTTGCTCAGACAATAGAACCAGAAGTAACCAAAGTAACCAAACTATGTCTTAAGTGCTCATATTATGGTCATTTTCAGGTTCATAATTGTATTTAGAGGTTATATCAGAATAGGTTTACATGGTTTAATTGTCAAAAAGCACCATCTTTTTGTTGTACTGCACATTACCGCAGCTCCTCTTTTCACCCTGTGTGTTGAGCTCTCTGTTTTAGCTACAGAGTGAGACCTCTCACTTCTGTTCCATCTTTGTTGGGAGTCACACATGCTCAGTACCTAGGTAAGGACTACTAGCCAGTCAGAAGCAGAGTATGAGGGCGTGCCCTGACAGTACCTAGGTAAGGACTACTAGCCAGTCAGAAGCAGAGTATGAGGGCGTGCCCTGACAGTACCTAGGTAGGACTACTAGCTAGTCAGAAGCAGAGTATGAGGGCGTGCCCTGACAGTACCTAGGTAGGACTACTAGCCAGTCAGAAGCAGAGTATGAGGGCGCTAGCAGCTAGGCGAGCATTATAACGTGTGTTCCAAAGTGACCACGTTTGTCTCTGAAGTAAAGGCTGGACTACAATAGAGCTGTTTGGAGCAGTTTGTGAACAGTGTTTTCTGTTGGAGATGGTAAGTCCCTTTGGAGTGGACTTTGGGCTTTTTACCTTTGTAAACCTATAACGTGCACAAAAAAGATATATAACACTATAAAGGAAAGGGGAAAAGCCAAAAAGCATAATATGAGCACTTTAAGCTTAATACATTTAACTTGTAGTGCAGTAAATTAATCTTTTCTCTCAACACCAGAACAGTTCTCTTTAGGATCCCAGCAAACCCCCAACCAAAACATATACAGTGTCAAGTTCCCCGCTGGACAACGGAAATTAAACTTTGTGACGCCTCTTGCGCTTAATAGTCAATCTTTGATTGTCTTCTCGTGTTAACCGATGTCGGCTCCAGGGAATAACGGTCTGAAAGCGTGGTTTCCTGGTGGAGTCACGGAAGAAGTGCAGAGAATTAGAGTAATCTGCTCCTGTATAAACGGGTGACTAAGAAAGACTTTTTTACGAGACACTCAAACCAATGGTGAGTTGCCGCGCAATCTTGGTTTGAAAGTGGCGGCATCTGGCGTCTGGCGGTGCGTTTGTGGCGCAGGGCATGTGTGATTAAAGGTAGTGATCACTACAAGCTGATGTACACGATCGGAGAAAAGAAAACGGGATGAATGATGATCCCCGATCAGTTAAAAAATGCCTAAATTGGCTCCAATTCGATACTGTGATTGGGAGATCCCTAACATGACCCATGTTAGATATTTTGTTGAGATGTCATGATGGCCACACAGCCATCTTAAAAAGTTGTAACCTCATTCCCTCACACTTTATTTTCTGTGGCTTATACAGTTCTTTTTTTCTTAAGATTGGTTCTTATATTTTCTTAAACACATTACACAGTACATACATACTTTTGTTTCAAACATTTGCTAATTACAAATAATTTACAGGACACATGGTTTTCATTTCATGTGCATATACTTAATTTATTTAGTTGACAGTGCCAAAGTATATTTTGTACGGGACACATTTATTTACTTCTGTATTGTTGGCTTCTTTCTTACAACCTTTATTTCTTTGAGCTCACCAGTGTTGGAGGTTCCACCTTCTGGGATGGTGCCATGCAGCCTGCTGGGCAAAATGGTGGCACCTGGAGCCAGAGCTGCAAAGGGTGGCCTAATTGGACTATACCGCTGCTCGTCAAGTCTAGGCATGGGCCTGTTACCTGTTTCAAGGTATGCAGACGTTTCAAAAAGTCATGGTTTGAAAACCACTAAAATTTTCGGTCATATCATTCCTAAGGTATGAGTTGTTTTTTACGAGTCGTCATGGACAGAAGGTGCAGTTTAGAAATCCATCTCCCTGCCAGTGTGCAGTGTGTTCAAAATAAAAAAAATACATTGTGTTCAATGGAAAAAAGTTGTTTGTTTTTTACCCAGACATTTGAAAAATAATACATTTATAGCTGTCATTGCAATACCGTAATACCGTGAAACTGTGATATTATTATATTATATTATCGTACCGTCAGAATCTCAGACCGGCCTATGCCTAGTCAAGTCATGGGGGGAGCTTCATTCTTTCGGAAGATATCTTGTCACTTGATACACACTGTACAAGTATTTTGTTTTAGTTAATGTTAAGTGGGAGATTAGCCTGACAAGCCAGACCCACATCCAGATGTTGGGTCTGGGAACTCACCATTGACGGAGCTCGATCCGAGGGGCGAGATAAACGGTTGTCTTTCAAATTCCCTCTGCACGCAATAGGATAGCGCTACAACCAACCAGAGCAACGAAGAAGGTAGAGGAGCTAGTTGATAGATTAAACTTTTGCCGTATCTGGTCGACAAAACTCCGAACACATCTTCCTTTTTTAAGAATGACTTCAGTGCCGTTCTTTGTTCTTTTCTCAAAGAAAAGCTGAACTCCAAGTCTGAGAGAAGAAGACTGCTGTTCCCAGCAGCAGCAGCCATAAGCCCCGCCCACCGACTCTATACACGATGTGATTGGCTTGACTAGAGTTTGGTTTTTCCATCTCGCAAGCCAACGGAGAGTGCCTAGACCCCTCTGGCTGCAAATTACATTTGCTGTCGCTAGGGTGCGGCATACATTTTTTTTAGAAATAAGTGTCTTGTTTTGTTTATGTTATTTGTAGTGTTTTATTGTTAGTTTCCCCTGTGTGTCAGAAACTGATCAACCAGTATATACTGTATGTCCCCTCTGTTTCTTCTTTGTTAGTTCAGTTGTATGTTGAATTTGTTGTGTTAAGTGCTTTGTTGACGTTCTGTTTAGTTGAACTCTTTTATGGGACCAAACTTTATCTTCATTTTAGTTTGTAAACCGCCTAAGTTGCTATTTTGTGTCTAAATAAAATCCTTACTTTTTCAAACTTAACCTGTGACTCCTCATGTCTTACTGCTTGGTCCCTCACAGTTAGGCCTGCATGATTAATCGCAATCTCGATTCACCCCTGTTCGCAATTAAATTTTTAAATGACTTCGATTTTTTATTTATTTTTTTGGGCATTTTCGGCCTTTATTTTGATAAGACAGCTGAAGACATGAAAGGCAAGCAGTTAGAGAGTGTGCTAAGAAATCATTCTGTTTTTGATACTGTACTTAAATCGGCAATTGACAAACTCCATTTCTCTAGAGACTGAAGCTGTAGCTGCAGCATGTTGATTGACATGTTTTAATGATGTAAAGACATGTTCAAGGAGTTCAGATAGAGCCTGTATCAGGGCCATATTTAATTCAATGTGTTATATGTCACTATGTTTGGTAGCCTACTGTACCTAAATGGCCAGTAAGTACTTTATTTTCTTCATTCATTGAAGCCTCTATGTTTACAGGCTTGTGGTGATACACAATGTGCTATAGGTGCCAAAAAAAATCTACAAACAAAGTTTGGTACTGCAAATTTGTTTTGTTTTGTCATGGTTCATGTGTGCAATAAAAATTACACTTAGTAAGAAAAAAAATTGTGGCAGAGAATTGTGATATCAATTCTAAGCTAAAAAATCGTGATTCATACTTTTCCCCGAATCATGCAGGCCTACTCACAGTTGTGGACTTACATTATCGGAAATGTTAAAAATGTGAGAATGATGTCATTTTATTCCAAGCTTGTCAGTTGGTTGCCTGTCAATGGTGACATGTCCCCTTTGCACATGAATCACTGTTGTGGTTGTCTACCAGAAGCTGTCATAAATTGACCTTTTATTCTGTTTTAAGCCATATTTTTACGATACACTTTTTAGATTTTGTAACTATATATTATATATCAAAAGGATTCCAAAAACACTTAACTAAACCTCCCCCTCTCAAACATGATTAGTCTCTCTGCCCAGGCTTCATAATGGAAAACGAGCCTGAATAATGTAGTTGTCTCATGTGTGTACACTGCAATAAATACAGATATCTGTTACCAGAGATAATCAGTGTACATTTGATGGAAAAATTAAAAACCAATGAATGAATAAATTAATATATAAAGCTTTATTGCAGACACAGGTCCATATAACACATAATACAGTATACATAGTATAAAAAGGAGATACAAAAACACATAAAAAATTGCATATTAACCTATAGGATACACAATAATACATAAAAATTACATATGAGCCTATAGGATATAAAGGCTATTGCACCAATGTCGTCTTAACCTAGAAGTGTATCTATAACAGCTTTTCAGAGGGCTGACGAGAGCTTCAATTATGTGGTTAATGAATGAATGTCAGAGATGAAGGTTTTTCACATTCACTTTGCTTCATAGTTGGAAGTGAGATGTTCACTCTGAACAGAAATAAATTAGCAAGTGCTAAGTGGGCAGATGTGTCTTGTTAACTAAACACTTGTAAAAATTGGGTAATGTTTTTACTGCTTTTAAATGGACTAGGAGTGCTCGTCACTGACTGGATTGCCAAACTAAAATTGCTAGAGGAGCTGATATCTCACCTGATAGAATATAATGAGGATGAGCTTCAGTGGAGGGTTTCAATATTCATCATTTTTTTGACATATAAATGTCAATTTAAAGATACTGAATGTCCGCTATTAGCAGCTTTGTTCCAAAAAAACATGAGCTATCAACCCCTTAGAAACATTAATCAGTCAAAGCTGTATTGTGCACAGCACCAACCAGGGGGCTGAGGAGCTTTGTGAAAATGACCCTCTGAAAGAGTAAAGTTTGAAAATGAGCCAGCTGAATGATGACCAGTATGTGCTAGCGAGTCTCGTGTCATCAGCATCAATAGCCAATGTGAAGACCTTCAAACATCCCAGCCGGGCGGCTTATGACCTTTCCCCAGGGATCGCCATGGTGACAGTGTGCTGAAGCAGCAGACCATACTCCCACAGCACTGGGAATTTAAAGTTAGCTTTATTATCTACATGTAAGATCTCCTAAGGCCCTCATTTGAGATATAACACAAAATAGGCAACACTGTCTGTAAATGGAATATGTCGGACAAAATCAATTGTGTTCTATATAAATTCCCAAGTTCATGGGCTTGTTAATGTGAATATACCAGATGTATTTATGATATCAATTAATGTGTGGCTTTATATGTCACTATTCTTCTCATTGTTATGTACACTAAGGCATGCATACAGTTGTATTTTAGCATTTTAAGATTGCTTACCTTCATAACAATGGACTGGAGCCAGGCATGTGGCGGTTGATGGTCAGCAGCTTTACACCTAAGCTACGGGGGCGCCCAGACATTCATGTTTTTTATTTAAATATCTCAACAACTATTGAATATATTGCCATGACATTTAATACACGATTCATGTTGCACTCAGGATGAATTGTAAAAACTTTGGTGATTCTCTGGCTTCAAAACAGTAGCCAACAAACGAGTGGGTGACGTCACAGTGTCTGTGTCCATTATGGTATGGCGCTTTTCCATTACATTTTTAGTACCTCCTCAGTGGAGGTTCCAAGCGAGCTGAGGCGAGCCGAAAAGGTGACGTGAAAGCGACAGACGGGGGTGTCCTGAACAAACCCGCTATTTTTAAACAGTTTAGCCAGCTGTTTTTTTTTTTTTGCTGCCTCCAGCTTCTTCTGAAACAAAATGTGTCTTCTGGCAACACACATCTTCGACGTTCTGTGTGTGTGTGTTGCGTTAGGTCACAGTAGTTTACTGCGGCGCTGCTTGTTTACATTCTGCGGAGGCTCCGGCAGAGCTTTCGCCGTAGCCTAACTACACACACACATGGCCGGCTCCACGCACACACCAGCGCACAAGTATAAACATCAGGCCACTTTTACATAGGCTACACAGGCTATGGAGAAAGCTCTGCGTGGAGCCTCCACAGAACTGTAAAACAAACTCAAGTGGCCTGATGTTTATACTTGTGCGCTGGTGTGTGCATCGATACGGCATAACGACCAGCCACGCTGAGGCGGTACTAAAATCTGCAATGGAAAACGGACGCACAGTGTGTCGAGTCGAGGCGAGTAGAGTCGAGGCGAGTCGAGCAGGTACCATGTAATGGAAAAACGCCATTATTGTTATACAGTCTATGGTTCAGATAGAACACAAAGCCAATTTAAGAGTTGGTAAGAGTGCATACAAAGACAAAGGAAAGACTTGATTACGAGCTAAATCGCCCCAGGGCGGTGCACATTGACACAAAGCGTACGTGCCAAGCGGCAACTCTGTAAAGTGAAGCCAATGCGGAAGCTCCTTAAAACTGCATTCTATCTAATTTCCAGCAGGGGGGTGACTCCACTGGCTCCAAAAAGAAGTCTGTTTCCATAGTCAATGGGGAAATTACACTACTTCTGCCTTTATTTATTACCTCACTAAACATTTTCCTAATGAGTTTATGGTCTCAATCGCTAGTTTCATGTCTTCTTCAACACAGCATGATGTTCATTTTGTAAATTATGGTCACATTTTTTTTTCTTCTAATAGATGATAAAGCAGAGGATGCTTTAGAGGGCGGAGCTACACGCCGACCTGTCAGTCATGATAGATTGAGAATTCATCAAAGTTAATTGGAACCCTTTGGTTGCATAAAAAAGTCTTGTTCAGCGTTCTGCCATCCAAGCTAGCTGGCTAGCACTAGCTGGTTTAAGAAAAGTTCTCAATGCTTCAGTTAACATTTAGGGACCCTTATTATGCTACCGTTGAAGTGTGGTGATATTTTGAGCCTTTTTAGTGGTATAAATACCGATTTATTTTTACTTTCCCTGAGCCTTGAATACTAGCGTTGTAAGCTAATCAGCTAGCTTAACTTGTTTCAAGCTACAAACACATTTGATTAGCATGAAAACATGTCCCAGAGAACAGAGTGGGTACACATTTGTTATTAACCCCTAGGTTCGTTTTGCGCCGGAATTGTCCTTTAAGGTAAACAGTACAGTTTAACCACATTGTGTTATTGTGCAGAGTTGTCCCCAACTCTGTGAAGTTCCTGTCTTCCTGAAGGAGTATTGGCAGTCAATTTGGCGTGAAGGACTTCAAAATTTGCTTTGCTTTCTGTCTGTTCTTAGTATTGTTAAAATGTCTATCCTCACTCATTGCTTACTTCAACTATGTAATTTTAAGAAAAATGTCATGTTGTGGTTATTATTAATACAGATAGTATTCATTTTGTCTTTGTCACAACTTTAGTGCTGTGACTCTGGACAACATTATTATGTCTACAGTTAATCTATTTTTATTTATGTTCCCTATTTCTTGCTTGTGTTTAGGAACTATCTGTTCCTACAGCCACGGATCAAACAAAGGCATATTGTCTTTAAGTGTGTACAGTACTGTATATGGATGTATTGTTGTGAGGTACGTTGCTTGGACACACAGATGTGTTCTGAATGACATGTCCTCTTGTTGTGTGTGCGGGCTGATTCGCAGTCACAGTGAGTCAGCTCTGGTGCTTCAGCTGGCTTTGAGAAAACAACCACAGATGCCTGGTGTGAAGGCTGAACATTGGACTCCTCCTCCGCCTGGACCTGTTTATTTGTCATCCCACAATGCACTGGAAAATAGGAGACAGGAGGGAGGAGGTGGGGTTGTTTAGAAGAACAACAGCAGGGATCCTTCAGCCAAATGGACGTGTTTACTTTGGGATGTTTCACTGTAATAAGAATAAATAAAAAAGGGGACTTTATTCAGCAAACAATCAAACTCTGCCTCTTTAATCTGACAATTTTTCCAAATCATAATGTCTGGGGACAACATATTATTCTCTATTAAATTGTGTACTGTTAGATGTAGTGTCTGTTAGTCAGTTTAGAGGGAACTGTGTTCCTGAACACTCCCTGATGTGATTGTTAGGTTTAAATTGGATTTCAGCACTATCTGTGTGATCTTTGCTCTTGTTTATAATCATAAAGGCCACAAGATTCAATTTGGACTCACATAGGCCTTAGAATACAACACCCATCTGACATTCATGATTTGTATTTTGTTGAAATGAATTTAAAATAACAAGGCTAGACTCTAAACACCTAGTGATCCCAACCATTATAACCATGTATCCTCTATTGTAATTGAGCAAAAACAAAGCAACCAAAGTAATAGTGGGCAGCTTGTGGAAAAACTCCCAGAGCACTGTCAACTTCCGTTTTGACTGTGTGAGACTGAGCCCCCAAAGGAAATGTGTGTATTAATAACTCCTGTTCCTCATCATTATCACCCCGGTGAAAACAAGAGCAGCAACAGCGTCATGAAAATAAGCCCTTCAGGATGATTCATTCACACACTAAGTGTGGAACAAAGCCAGCAAAGGAGCGCAAGGGGAAGTTTCTCAACACTGTTGATGTGTTTGAGGCATGGTGTGAAAACAAGAATGTCCAAGAGGACTGTTATATCCCTTTCCCACCAAAATTAGCACATATAAGCAGGTTTTTTAAACCCAGGTAAACCCACGTTAGATTTGAGAAGACGAGCATGCCTTTCCGTTATTATTTTTCCGGTATGTAAAGTTCAATGTCACAAACAAAAAAACAGGAACTAAACAGCAGAACGCAGCATGGATTCGCGTGACAGTGTTACAGTGGTTACAAATTATTCAGTCGCTCTTTTAAACTCGGTGCCGACTAATTTGGAACGATGTCCAAGCGCTGCTTGGGTGGAGATGGAAGGAATTTGAGGCAGAGATGACAAGTTACCGACGGAGGCAACATGTGCCATAGGATCGCACCGGAAAAGGGGGGCGAAAAATAGCGTGTGCACACGGGTGTCTCGAGTCGAGCCGATTGTAACGCGATTTATTCACACGAGTTATTAGCGTATGGTCTGAAAAGACCTTAAGATAGTTTTCTTCAGGGTCAAGAGTAACCCAGTGATTGTTGTCTGTACATCCTTGGTTACAGTGCAAACAGGAACTTCTATCAGATATTGCAGTATTCAGAATCTAAAAGCCGCAAAGTTGCAAATAGTCTCAGGAAGGAACTTGTTTTGGTGGAACATGTGTACGTTCAAAAGTAGTTTTAGTCGTGCAACAGAAAACTCAGATTGGACAGATAGTCTAGCTAGCTGTCTGGATTTACCCTGCAGAGATCTGAGGAGCAGTTAACCATAGTCCTCACAAATCTACCAGAGGTTAGAATTCCAACACAAACAAAACTGAACGCAACAGACATCCAGCTGGAAAGAGTGAAATCCGGCGGAATTTTCGACGGTAACGGAGCAATCCTGGAAGTGGAACGTGACCAACTGTGTTTACTGTCTGTCTCCTAAAGCATGAGAGGAACTGCAGTTCTCAACTCAGAACATATTTATGAAAAACATTAGGAGTCCATGAAAACATAACTTTTTTTTATTATTATTTACATTTTTTGACATTACTAAGGATCCGAATGTTCCAACAATATGGTTCTCATATCCCTGAAACACTGGCACTCTCTTCTATCCACTTATATACAGATATTTGTCATGTGTTGAAAACTGCAAAAAAATAATTCATCATAGAAACGTCAACATGGGCCTTATTTCACTAGTTTTGCTATCATGCCAATTTATTTTCAATCTTGCCGAGAGTTAGATGAGAAGATACAACTCCCGCGTCTGTACAGTAAATATGAAGCCACTGTCAGAAGCCAGGTAGCTTAGCTTAGCACAAACACTGGTTACAGGGGGAAAGAGCTAGGCTGGTTCTGTCCAAAGGTAACAGAATCTGCCAGCACCTCTACAGCTAACTAATTAACATGTCATGCCTAATGTACTTTTTCAGTACAGAAGAACAAAGTATAGAATATCATGTCGTACTTTTACAGGGGAACAAGACTCTAGAAAGTGTACAAGCTAAGCTAACACTGGGGTCATCCCTATGTACCCCTCAGCCCTATGTTTCCTCAAGGAATCCCCCCCACAAATTAGGCCCTGTGTGCCCTCATTTCTATTAAATGTCCCCTGCATCAAAATTAGGCCCTATGTTCCCTTGGCCCACATACCCCCCAACCTCAGTGGTATTTTATGTTTTGGATATGTGACCTTGTATTCATTTCTGCAGTAAAACTGATCATCTAGGTTTAGGGCTGAGGTCCCCTAACACTGCTAACCGTAGCTTCGTATTTATTTTGATCTTCTGATCTAATTCTCTGCAAGAAAGCAAATATGCGTATAAGCGCATAATATATGAGTCTGTGTTTGGCACATGTGGTTATGAAACAAAGGATCATTCTATTCAGCCGATATGGGGGTTGTCTGTTTTTACATAGAATTGCTTGTTTTTCTCCACAATAAATCATGATATTTAGCCTATTTTGGTATAAATATTAGCCTATTAATAATACTGTTCATAACAATTACATGTAAGTGCCAGTACTCAGTACTGGTGAGTACCAGACCATTTCAGGCACTGTGTATAGTAAATACATGTTGTTTTAGCTTAAGATGGTTGTTTTTGGCAGAAACCTGTATATATACAGTGTGAATGTTCATACTCTGAAGAATGTTGAGCACCCAGAGGCATTTGGAGGGCTGCAGCTGTGCTCACAGAACCACAGTTAATATGTAATCTGGTAATGTAAGTTACTGCTTCAACTGCCACACCTTTAGTTAAGCCATGTCCAACATAAACACAAAGTGTGCAGCAAGTGAAATTGTCAAACCATAAGATATAAAAATGTCAATTGTCTTTGGTTAATGCTAGTTACCTATCATCCTTCAATATAGCATATGCATATTCTAATGGCTGAATGTGGACTTTATGTTGAGCCAATCTTCACAAACCTTGCCAGTAGGAAGCAGATTATATAATGTGTCCACTTTTTAATTGTGTTGTTCTGACATGGGGATCAGAGACGCAGGTGGCTTTCTGATGTAGTTTGCATATTCTCTCTGTGCTTGTGTAGGTTTCCTTTGGGTGTTCCCATTTCCTCTCACGAAACAAACACATACAGGTCAAGTTAAACGGAGACTGTAAATTTCCCACAGGTTGAATAGATCAGGTATTTCCCTACCTGGCACCCAATGCATGCTGGGGCGGCTCCTTGAAATACAATCCTTGTCCATTAGTTTACGAGTGAGAAGAGAATCAGATAAACATTTTTTTTTTTTTGGTTTAGTTCATTTATTCAAATCAAAATTGAGAACAAATAAAATGTAATTTGTTTGGCTTAATTTAGTTTCATGGTTATTAATGTATTTGTATTGATTTCATCTTCTAATTTTTCTCAGGTCCAATGTCAGGGATTGCTTTGTTATGTTTGAAGAAAAAATGGAAAAAGGTCCAAAATTTGGCACAACAAAATTACTCCCACCATACAAAAAGTATCAGGCACAGCACCATCTGATCCAACAACAGGCATTTAAAAGCCTAGAAAATCCAACCAGGAAGAGAGAATTTAAAGAATGTCAGTCTAAATGTTGTCTAAACATGCAGACACCAACACGAAGTAATATAATCCATGCTCTCAAGCTATAGTAATGATGGTAGTATGTTATGAACCTGGAAGGATAATTAATTATGTATCTATCAATCCAAAACAACTCACCACCTCATTTTGGTTTGAATGCATAAAGTGCCGTGCTACATGCTTTGGCCACGGTGTTTGTGATAAACAGTCACGGCAATAAAAGTCACTGGATTGAACTGTGAGTCAGGGAGCGTCTCAGGACGCTTGGCATGTAGCACCATGCTGAGGCGTGGATCCAGGGGGTGGGGGGAGGGGAGCACCGCTCAAACTATCTGTGCTCTGCTGAAGCACACAGTAAAAAAGAGGAAGCCCAGGGAACGCAAACAAAGACGCAGCCCAACGGCTCTCTCTCACCACATTGCCAGGAAACCGGGTTGGGTTTTAGATAGAGGGGGGAGGGGAGCCGCGGAAGAGTGAAGGCAGTAGGAGGAGGAGGAGGAGGAGGAAAGGGAGAAGGAGACCAAAACCCAGCAGGTGTGCTCCGGCAGCATGTAATGTGTCAGCATGGCTCTGTGCCGAACACATTGGAGCCTCTGCACGAATAAAAACCATACAGTGAATTCCCAACAAGGTTACAGTGATGTTGATTTATCACGGAGCTGTTCATTCGCTCAGCCCTAAGCTTTGGCAGAGTCCCAGCATCCAATATCATTTGCTGCCATCCAAATTCTACACTCGCTGATATAAATGATCGAACATTTGTCAGCGTGACAACTGGTTAAACTGAGGTCGCACAACTATCAGCTCAGAGGGGAAATTGGTACAGAATGCTACTCTAATATCATTTTCAATTCAAGTTTCACTTCATCTTACTGTGTTACTGTATGGAGCCGGGCTGCACAGTCAACTGTCAAACCTGTTACATCACATTAGGAACAAGCACTGACAACAATGGATTAAAAACAAATAAAATGGCACCACAATATATAAAAAGTACTACTTGAAGTTTTCTTTAATTAAAGTGATTTTTAAATTTGTGAACAATCTTGCCCCAGCTGTACTTTGTCCATATGTCACAAAAACAAATACTAATAGAAAAGCCACTAGGGCAGAAAATGGCAACTACAGGGTTGCACAGCATAAAACTACTACTAAGTGTTCTGATTTTCATTTGTAGTCCGTTTGTAGTCCAAGTAGTATTGACCAATCCAGTTTGAGCGGGCTTTGTTTGCATACATAGATAAACAGTCTGTAATGACCGAAATGCAAGCTCGGAACCCATTGGCTATTGGCTGACAGAAATGTTGTCTGGACCTGAAACACCTACAAAAAGTATCAACACGGAGTGGAACAATGGACACCTCATGGAAGAGGAAGTCAGCCCAGATTTCCGCTGGCTACACCGGAACCCCAGAAATATTGGCCATGGCCCCCAGAAGCTAAAGCGTCATCAGAGCCAATGGGTTCTGACATTTGGGTCATGTCCTCTGTATTTCTTCTGTACATTTGGTGGTTTTAGCATTAGTTTTAGACTAGATATATTCAAATGTAGCTACTTTTAGACCAATAAAAGGTATTCTACTCCTGGAGGAGTGGAAACTGCTTTGTAACAGCATTTTTCAAAGCTGTTGACTATATTTTTGGTGTTTAGGGGGCTGCATTGGGGGGGGATTTAGATTTGAAAATTTGATAAAGATTTGAAATTATGAATAATTTAGGCTTATATTAAAGGAAGGATAATCACAGAAGGATATATGCCAAAGTTCAGTGAGGATACTGTTTCGAAACATTTTAATTTCTTTTTCAAACGCTAAAAAATTGAACAAAACACCCAAAATTCAATGAAAGTAGAGATCCGATCTGATGTTGTGCTTGCGAAGCGCGTTGTATCGAATCATCCATGTTATTTTTGGGTAATTAAAATTAGGTAGTTTAAAAGAGACCCATATTTCTGATTTAGAAATTTAGAAAACGGGTCAAATTTGACCCGAAGACAACATAAGGGTTAACAAGCTGAGCTAACCTGGTGGTTTCATCAAAACTGTGTCACTTGTATCTCAACAATTAACTACCTACAGTGTTGTTATTACAGATAGGAATAATGGACAAAACTATATACCAAAAATATCCTTTAAAGACAACTGTTACTGTGATCTAGATCTCAGTTATAATGACTGAAAATACTAGCCTCTGCTTTTCTAACAGACGCCATTACTTATCATTCACCACGAACGTGAAGTTATTTGCAACAACAATGGAGCTGTCACATGGGTGTAGTGCTGCTGTTGCAGAGGTGCCTGTTTTCCCCTCGGACAGCCTCCTTCCCCTCCCCTCCCTTCAGTCTTCCCCTGTGCTCCCTCCTCCCCCGTCCACGTGCTCTCGCTCATCTGGATGGGTATGAGCAGGGCTACTTCAAACACGTGCTCTGTGCCACCCTGCCCCCCCCTCTTACCACCTCTCTCACTATCAGCCTCTTTCCTTTGTTCAGCCCATCTTGCTCTGTGTTGTGTGATTTACTCAAGCCTGGGAGACATGTGATCACTCTGCTGGATATCAAGAACTCCAGGCAGCCAGTGTTTTTGGAAGAGGAGGAGGAGGAGGAAGAGAAGGAACAAGGAAAACAATCTGACTCAACCGGCCGACTATCAGGACATTCTGTGCGACCTGAGAACATGTAGACTCTGCCAAAAGACACTGGTTACACTTAACAGGAATTGGTCTCAAATAAAATACTCGAGTACACTACGTAGTGTACACTGGCACAGTTCCCTCGGCCTTAAAAAGGTGCCACTAATGATGCCACTGTTGAGCTGCAAGATGCAACTCAATTTACAACTCACAAACAGTTTAGTTTGCATTTCAAACAGTTTTTTTATATAAACAATAAAAGATTGTACGTGGGTAAAATAAATCTTGAACAGTACTGCACACAGGACACATATAAGGGCAAGCCACACGTGCATAGTGTGACCCTGATATTGTTTTATGACTTAATTGACTGAATAGCTATTTAGCCACAGTTGGGGCGGTGCTCTCGGGTTGGCAATGTTGGTAGGTTGGTTGGTCCATCACTTTGGTCCAGACTGAGCTCTAACAGCAGGGAAGGGTTTTCACTTATAGAATTGCGAAGAGGAAGAAGCTATTTTGGGTGAACAAAAAATTCACAATTGCATAAGAAAATGCTTCTTTCATAAAAATGTAAAGTAAAAATGTAAGAAAGAGGAAGATGAGGGACATCCGGCCGAAATGAGGCAACGGAGCAATCCCTGGACTGGAACGTCGAGGATATAGACTAATATAAATTTATATTATTATTATATATCCAAAACACATGCAATGGTCATGTCATGCATAAATGTTTTTTAGTGGTGTGAATTGTATTATGCTATACCAACAGGTGTTTCTATTATTTAGTCTACCCCATTTATATCAACAAGGGTAGGCTAAATAACAGAAACACCTCTCTGTATCATGGAATATATACTCACTTATAAAGTATACTGGTTCTTTGCAGTGAGTATACAATACATCAACAAACTCACCTGCACAGTGCAAACCCAATCAAAGCACAAATTTATGGCACTGTCAGTTCAAGTTAAGACAGAGACAGCAACATGTTTATTACAGTTATGTTTTGTTTTCCTGGAACTGTTTCACCACCATCAATAATTGATTTTACATTTTTTATGGCTGTGAGCAGTTTCTCCTTTTCCTGGAGCATTGAATTGTGGGAGAACAGTGTGCAGTATATCAACAGCACACTCAAAATCAAAGCAGATGTCGAGTGCATGCTGGAATCTATGGATTTGGGACATAGTTAAATATATAGACTAAATATAACAGAAGTGAATAAGACTCATCCAAGGGCAGCTAACCTTGGTGACTGTATTCCCCTTAAGGACCAATGGTTTCACTTGCTGTAAAAACTATTTTGCTCCCAAGTTAGTTAGTAAGTAAGTTAAGTTCCCAAAGCCAAGAACCTTGTCTGACTATGGATAGATTTTCAAGACACGCAACAATAGATAACATGTTGATGTTAACATGTAAATGTGTCACTATCAGCTGTTTTAAATAAACTATTGAAATGCAAATGAAATGGCCTCCTCTATCGGGGAATTTGAGTTGATTCAAAAAGGTTGTTGACGAGTTTTGTTTCAAGAACTTACAAGTATTATGTAAGATGTTTTGTTCTGTAGTGTCAGGCAATGTTCAAATCATACTATAAGAATATTTTACAGATACAGGTGCATATTCGGATATTCTCTTAGGATGATGAATGTTGTAGAAAATGTCTTGATTGGTGCAGAACACCAGTATATTTTTAACCTTAAGCCATCCAGGGAAAGGAGGGAATCTCTCTTCCAGTAACATTCGTCTTCATTCACATAGCTCCAAACATACACACTTCAGAGCTGCACTACTGTATTTAACCACAGCTACATTGGGGATTTGAGATCTCCACTTTTGAGCAAAATTGAAATGTTGTGTGTCAAACACTTCATTTTCTAAATTCATGGTGATTTTTTTCTGCATCAAGGTATGGTGTAAATGTCTTTATTTATGTAAAGGAAGTTATAATAGGTTTTTGGGGTGGGTTGCACTGGCCAGTTTTGATTATTGGAGATGTTGTAAACTCCCCCCGCTAATTATGCCTATGAGTGGGAGGCTAAAGGCCGTTTTATGGTCCTGAGGAGGCTCCACGCAGAGCTTTCTCCGTAGCCTACGTCAGTGGCCTGATGTTTATACTTGTGCGTTGGTATGTGCGTCGAGTCGGCATGTGTATGTGTGTGTGTGTGTGTGTGTGTATGTGGGGAGTGTGTTAGAGCGAGGGAGAAGTGAGAGAGTGACGGCGATTAGCTTCAGAGCGAGTAGCGACTCTAGAGTCATAGTGAGAGAAACAAAGTGTCTCCCCTGTTCTTTCTGACCACAGTGGGAAATCTGGAGCAGGAAAAGTTAACCCTCTCCTTGATTTCATCTTGTTTATGGAGAAGGAGAACCAGGAAATGACTCGGGGGAAATACAATGCTACCAGCCATGGCCGAGCCACGTGCGTCGCTGTGACGTGTAGTTACATTTTTCGAGAGGTGACGTCAGGCTACGGCGTAGGGTCTGGCGTAGACGCAGAGGGGTCTGTGGGGGTACGCTGTCGATTCTACGCAGAAGCATAAAACGGCCTTGTTTAGTGCCTTGCTTATGGCCATGTCAGTGTTACTCACTCTTTTTCCCACACACCTTTTACTAAGGTGTGTATCCGAATCGGCACTCGTGGGATTGCAATGAAAAATCATCCTGCGACCCAGAGAAGGATTGTCCCCATAAGCCACCACTGAAAAAGAGACAACTGTACAACTGCTGCCAGGACACCTCGAACTGCAAACGAGGTCGGTTATGACTCTTTCTATTGAGAATTTTCAATCCATGGCCTGAAAAACCCCCCCCCCCCCCCGAGCTGAGAAAAGCAATTAAAAAAACTGTGACGTCACGACAATGTAAAGTCTTTGGGCTGAGCAGGAAGTCACGGGCGAGGCCACATGCCCCGGAAGCTTAGAATTTTTTTTGCCATATGCGCCACTGAGCAACTCTCATAGGAATGAATGCTGCTCCGCCTTGAACGCTGTATCCAGGTCTTTTTATACATCCTAACTTGTCATTACCTGCACACACACACACACACACACACACTGCTTCACTACTTCCCCAGAGCATGTCATTATTGACTTTCACTATTAATCAAAAACGTGTTCCCTCATCATGCTCTATCAAAAAAATATCTACCTTAAATTTATTTAGCAGAATTTAGGAAACTAAATCAATTATATCCTAAAAAAAAAACTGGACCTTTTCGTGAGCAAATGTTTAAAGTTTAAAGAGGACACAATGAATTACATGTAGTCTTAATAATATCCAGGGACTTCCTTTAAAAAGTAACCACCCGGCAGCTTGTTATTCACCTTATCATGACTCTTCTTCTCCACAACAGTTCAGCAGCACGTCACAGGCCTCGGGGGCCGGTTGTTATCCTGGCTAAGAGCAGCCAGGCCAAACACAAGTTTCCTAACATGACCAAAGTGATGAGAGCGCAATCTAAATAACAGGGCGGAGAAACAGCATTCCAAGAGTGCTAAGAATAGCAAACTGGACCCTGTGCTCCAGGCACTAAGTTCACAACTAGTCTTAGGCAACAACAAACAAAGTGAGTCTAAGTACATTGCCAAAACTTTGCCAGGTCGATATGTGTGCTGAGCTATGGACTTTTGTAACTGAAGCTCCAGACCAAGCTCATTTAAAGGTGCAAATAAAAGTTAAAGCTTTTTAAGGTTTAAAGGTTAGGGTTATGGGGTTAGGGTTTGTAAAAGCAGGTAAAAATTATAAAGCAAGTCTAGGCGCTATATAAATACTGTGAAAGTGTTAAAATGCTCACTCCAGAGCAGAATGGGCTTTTTAGGAAAGGTGGGGCTTAAAGAGACAGGCGCTAAAACAGAGCGTGGAATACAGGTATATTCAGACAGCACGAGGAAAATAATGTGTTGTATGTAATGTGTGTGAACATTAAAGTGTGTAAACATGTTCTAGTAGAAATCCCAAATACAAGTATGACCTTAATATTCGCATAATTTGGGACCTTTAAATTGCAGGCCATAACACCACAGCAATGGCTCATTAATCACTGGAAATTACATTTTAATACATGTAGAAATTGCTTACATCATATAGAAATCTGCAAGTAAAACAGTGCTTCTAGCAGTATTTATATTGGCATTTTGAAAAATTGAACAGCTGCTAGAGGTGAAAGATAAAGTAGATAAAAGAAGAGATCTTCCGTATACCATCTACATTGATTTATCCTCCACACAGGGAGGGACGTTCATCAAAGAAAGTGACTGCGCTGAGCCTGTAAAGAGTGATTCTGGCAGCAGAAGTGTCTGTGCTGAGTTTTATTGACTTGCTGGATCTGGAAAACTGCATCCCCTACAATTTGATAAAAAAAAAGGCAAAAGCTAAAAAAGATCAATTGCATAATAGGTTAATCAGTTTTCTTTTCCATGCAGTGTCATACATCTTATGTGTGCACTGCCACGCACCACCTAATGCTTTGTCCACACCGAACATGAAGTGAATTTTTCACCAACGCAGTCAATGGATAGAGGAAATAAATATTGTAGCTGTCTGTGGGCCGTGAAATTCACTGAGCTGTGTGCGCCTCTGGATGATTTAAAGGACAATTCCGGCGCAAAACGAACCTAGGGGTTAATAACAGATGTGTACCCACTCGATCGTTCTCTGGGACATGTTTTCATGCTAATCGGATGTGTTTGTAGCTTGAAAGAAGCTAGCGTGGACCGCTGATTAGCTTACAACGCTAGGGAAAGTAAAAATAAATCACTATTTTGTACCACTAAAAAAGCTCAAAATATCACCAAACTTCAACGGTAGTATAATGAAGGTCCCTACATGTTAACCGAAGCATTGAGAACGTTGTAAGTGTACAGACAGTTTACTGAACGAAGAGCTGCGGGAGCTCCGTGAAAGGGCTACGAGAGAGAGAGAACTATCAGTAGTCAATGCCGCAACACAGCCTCGTACTTCGGGAAACTGGTGGTGTACCTGCAGACATTGTGAAGCTACGGCCACCGAACAGGAGTGTCTGTGTTGCAAGGAGTTCCCAAGAGACGCAGTGTTTTGTACAGTCTGAAGATTTCCCCTCTCTGATAAACAGGGCTGTACTTACCTCCTACTACTACTACTACTACTACTACCGCTCTCTCTCTCGTAGCCCTTTCACGTGGCTCCCGCAGCTCTTCATTCAATAAACTGTCTATACACTTACAAAGTTCTCAATGCTTCGGTTAACATGTAGGGACCCTCATTATGCTACCGTTGAAGTTTGGTGATATTTTGAGACTTTTTAGTGGTACAAAATAGCGATTTATTTTTACTTTCCCTGTGCCCCGAATACTAGCGTTATAAGCTAATCAGCAAATTGTCCTTTAATGAACCCAGAGATGACGGTGTACGGTTAACCGACGTATCTGGGACTTCCACAACCTGCACAAAGCTGCAATAGTGCGAATTTTGGCCACTGTTGATAACGGAAAGAAACGTTATCTACATGGAGCCCCTCTCCTCTTCGTCGAATATAAAGAAAATTCCTAAGGTGGACAGAGCTGCTTTATAAGCTGGACTACACCTGTGAAGAAAGAATCAACTTTGTTTTTTATTAGCTTTTCATTCTTTATTATTGGCAAATCAATGCTAAAATACATATGTTTTATGCTGGGTTTGTGTATGTGCTACATTGGAAACAAGATAAACCCCAATAAAAGAAGCAAATACAGATGTATCTTGTATCTAATGTATTTGATGTATTTTGTTACTTTAAAGGAACACGCCGACTTATTGGGAATTTAGCTTATTCACCGTAACCCCCAGAGTTAGATAAGTCCATACATACCCTTCTCATCTCCGTGCGTGTTGTAACGCTGTCTGACGGCTCCAGCGGCAGCAGGCCAGCACAGAACATGCAGGTGAATGGTTCCAGTAATCCTACTGCTCCCAATAAGTGACAAAATAACGCCAACATATTCCTATTTACATGTTGTGATTTGTATAGTCACAGCGTGTACAAATAACAACGTAACATGAGACACAGCCATCTTCTAACCGTAAACAAACCGGGAACTATATTCTCAGACAGGTTTGCTGCAAAGCAAATCATTCCGTCCAAGTACTATATTCTTCCGCCTGAGAATATAGTTCCCGGTTTGTTTACGGTTAGAAGATGGCTGTGTCTCATGTTACATTGTTTTTTGTACACGCTGTGACTCTACAAATCACAACATGTAAATAGGAACATGTTGGCGTTATTTTGTCACTTTTGTCACAATTCGGAGAAGTAGCATTACTGGAACCATTCACCTGCATGTTCTGTGCTAGGCTAAGCTACCGGTGGAGCCGTCAGACAGCGTTACAGCACGTACGGAGATGAGAAGGGTATGTATGGACTTATCTAACTCTGGGGGTTACGGTGAATAAGCTAAATTCCCAATAAGTCGGCGTGTTCCTTTAAGATAAAATAAGATAATTGGTTAAAATGACAGGTCCTATTCATGCAATTATTTCATCACATACGTGGTGAAGGGACATAATCTTCACATACTTATACCGCATTGCCATTCACACCGACACATGGACGAGGGTTAAACCTGCAGAGTTGTTAAATCAGTCAGTCGATGCGTGTTCTCAGCCCTTCACACACCTGTCCATTATCTAATTGTTTTCATTAGGGAAGGGAATTGGAATTGAATATTATTGACATGTAAACATGTAACCAACTACAACATTTATCTTTATATCTTTAAAAAAACAAAACAAGAGAAAGAGAGAGAGAGAGAGTGCAGAGTTAAGCGTGATTTATGCTTCTGCGTTAAATCTACACCATGGCTACACAGAGACACGGACCCTACGCCAGACCCTACGCCAGACCATACGCCGTAGCCTGCTGTGCACCTCGTGAAAAATGTAACTACATGTCGCTCGGCCGTGGCTTGATAGTGTTGCATTTCCCCCGACTCATTTCCTGGTTCTCCTTCTCCATAAACAACATGAAATCAAGGAGAGGGTTAACTTTTCCTGCTCCAGATTTCCCACCGTGGTCAGAAAGAACAGAGGAGACACTTTGTTTCTCTCACTATGACTCTAGAGTCGCTACTCGCTCCGAAGCTAATCACGTCACTCTCACACACACTCCCCACACACACACACATGCTGACCCTGGTATTCTCTTAACCCATTTAGGCCTAAAACGCCTGCTAAAAAAGGCCTTATAAGTACTTTTCTGTAAACCCCCTCCCAAAACCTAAGGGTTTCCAAAAACCTACTAAACGCCTACTAAAACCTTAATTTCTCAGGCTCTATAGCAGATAAAAATATGGAATAAAAAGCATTTGAGAGCTTACTTCTTTGGCTTTCAACTTGACTGACTTGCTTGGCCATAATCTTCAACTGCATTTTTTTTTTTTAAATCAATAAACAACAAAAACATCAAGAATATTTTGAAAATCAGTACAGATTTATTTTTATTTCATTATTTTATACTTTTGAGTGAACATCATTAGGAGGTTGAGACTGATGGGAATGTCATTAATATTGCAGATATTTTGTCATAAAAGTACTGGACAAATTACTGAAAAAAAAAAAATAACGAAGGAAAAAAAATAATAATAATCAATATAGATATGCTGGACTTTTGTGCTGCTTATGGATGTTCGAACGAAAGAAAAACAGCAAAGGATAACATTTCGCAAGTGAGAATGTGTTTTATGATATATATGCCGCCTTTGACCTGCAATCTGAGCTCCAGTGGCAGCGGGAGGCGGAGAGTTCCATGGCCGGCGGCAGCGTCTCTTCCCCCGGGAAACATCGCTCGGATCCACTGCTCTCTAACTACGCGATTGGCTGGTACATCAAAATCATCTTGGATATCATTTAAATCTGGTCCTGTATCATCCTCCGTAACTTCATCAATATCACTTCCTTCACTTGAGTCAGCCATGACGGATCGGTAGCATGGTATTTAAAAATGTCGACCAAAACCATAGACGGTAAAAGAAAACGTGCTGTACGTGTAGGCTTATTTCGACCAATCACAAAGCATTTTATTAGTCACATGTGTTTTAAATAAAATCCCTAAGCATCTCTGTCACTCATCCTATCAATATTTCAGCCAATCACAGTGCATATAATTGGCCATGTGCCTTGAAAAAGATGACACCGCTCAAAATGACGCAGATGCGTTTGCCGGGCTTAATGGTGACTACGCATAGATGCGTGATCCGGTCTTAAAGGTAAACACACACAGATGTGTGATCCGGTCTGAATGGGTTAAGGCAGTTACACACTAACCAAACAGCCGACCGTCGGCAGAAAAGGCAGTTGGACTGATCAGTCTCCCCGAGTCGGTCAAAAAAAGTGCCTCGGAACACACCAAAGCGAAGAGACGTAATACGTCTCCATAACAGCAGGCGACGCTAATCTGTATTGTCGCCCAAAAATGAAAACCGGCAGCTGATTGGATGAATGAGTCACATGGGTTTGTTTTGTCCAGAAATTCAAAGCCAGACTGTCATGGCGGCTTGTTCAGAATACGATCTCATATTGTACTAAAATAGTTCAATGAAACGTGTTTCTGAAAACATTTTAAGAGAGAAATAGGCCGTGCAGTTGCTGAATCTGTCTTCATTTGAGATCGACAAAGGTCAGTTTAAAAGATTTTCGTCAGATTTTGAGAGACTCTAGTCACGCTCATTCCGCTCGCTGTTTCTCTGTGAGTCCCGACTGCCCTGTCTCCAACTGAACACGTCAGGTCGGCCAAAATGAAGGAATGACGGCCCTTCTGACGGACGACGGCACGGAACACACCGAACAGACTCGAGTCACCGACTTCGCCAGATTGTCCAACGGCCGATTATCGGCCCGGTGTGTAGCTGTCTTTAAAGAGATTGACGCACACACCAACGCACAAGTATAAACTTCAGGCCTTACGTAGGCTACAGAGAAAGCTCTGTGTGGAGCCTGCGCAGAACCATAAATCACGCTGTAGGCGATGAGAGAAAACAAAAGCCTTAGACTGAATTTGCTTATGTAACGTCATTCTGTGCAATTCTATGGTTTTGCAGTATGAAACTACAATTGCAGACTGGAGTGTGAAAAATGACAACACAGGAGGTTAACCTGTGACAGTAGTGTCATATGAATGAGTCAGACACAAGCGTAACCAACGTTTATTAGACAGACGCCGTACATTATGTCTGTCTTCTAACAGCATCTTCGCCATTCTCTTGGAAACGTATTTCAACAGAGGAGACCATGCAGCAGTGACTCATAGGGCATTAACACAACTCACTATGAACAGACAGTCTTGAGTATAAACAGACACATTGTGCCACTATTATTACACTGTAAAAAAAAATCCCATCTGAGCAAGTAATTCAGTCAGTATTTACACTGAAACTGCCAAAAACCCACTTCCTGTTTTCCCTGTTGTGTTAAGGCCTGATCACACCAGCTTTTAAAACGATACTTTTTTTTTTATGGCAAATTCAATTAATTCCAGTGGAATTGCAGTGATTTGTGGATTTGCAAAAAAAAAAAAGGTAAAGTAAATCTGCATTCATTTTTCTCTGCATTCACACTAAAATGTGTGCTTGGAATTGGGCAAAAACGCACTGATTTCAAACTTTCGAAAATGGCAGACTTCCTGTTGCATTAAGGGTATGGTTCCAATGACGTTTTTTGTACTTCTTGATATGATACATATGTATACCAGATTTCGTAAGTCTACGTAAAATGTACTGCAGGGGCTCAATTCTTTAATGTTTGTAGGGGGCGCTAGCAAGCCATTTTCACCAGGCCTGATACGACCGCCAATTTTGGTGAGTTTTTGAGTATGTTAAGCCCCCTCAAAAAGAATGATGGAAAGAAATCCAGACATGTATGATTGGTATGTGGGCTAACACTTTAAATCAGTCAATACTTTTTTATAAACAAGGTCTGTTGGACCTTGCTGTCAGCTCCTATTGGTATCAGATATGAGTTGTGTCCTAGAATAGATTTGAATGGTCATCCAAAAGAATCAGACGGAAGCAGTGAAGGCCCGCAGTGTCAACAGAGCCACAGGCACTTATCAATGTTAAACCTTATTTTTCTCAATTTAAGTGAAAATACAAGTGCCAGTAGGGATGTGATCATTCTCAACAGGTCCTTTTCAAAAATGACCCACATGACTATTCCAAAAATCGAAGAAATTCAATAATTTAGCAGCTAGCTATTTTGGTCCAGGCTATTTCTGAAAGTTCTAGAATTTCCGAAAGTTGCATTACTGATGCTTGAAATGTTTGAGTTTGCTACAATTTGACATCTCCGGTCTCTCTTTTTGCATCTGATCTTGAATGTAATGAAGCGTGCGATGAAGAGCGAGCTTTACCACATGCCGTTCGGTGGTCTAACAGTTAATAGGGGACCTCTCTCTACACTACACAGCGTGTACATAACGCACTACTAATAAATATGTTGCGTCGATCTCAAGAGCTTTAACGGTTGCCGAGAAAATTGAAGGACAGACCGACAGAGACTCCTGCCATTTTAGTTACATAAGGAAAGAGTTAATAGGATCAGACCTGATCTTGGCAGGCAGGGCTTGTAAAGGTTGTCTAATGGGTGTTAGGGGTTGGTGTGTGGGGATGGGGTGGGGGTGTTGTTGGCCAAATGGAACTGCTGGAGCACAACACAGCTCACACCAAGAGAACCAGGAATCTGAGAGCCGACCCTCCCCCTCCCATGCAAACACAGACATTAGGGGAGAAACAGCACCTCCAGCACCCATGCATGAACGCACGTGGTTGCACACACACAAACACCGACTAATAAAACAACATATGCTCCTGTTTCTACTACCTGGAGCAGCAGGTGGGACGCCCCTCCCTACTGAGGATAGCAGGAGGAGGGTAAGGGAAGAAGAGAGGAGGCCCCCTCTATTGTTGGACACTCAACAAGGAAGCGAAGACTGTGGTTAGACGGATAAAGGCTCATATTGTCATTTTTGTCCTCTGTTGATGTGATGGTTGGAATGCACGTACATTTTTCAATTCCAAATCTTTTCAATCAGGTTAAATATATGCAACATTATTACGGGTTGAATCACGTGTCAGCAGTGGAGGTTTAGTGTCTTAATATTTTATTTCACAGAGACACTTGTATAAGTGAGCTCAGTAATGGTTTTTTAGTGTTTTGTAGGGCTGGGTACCGAATTCATTTTTAGGCACCGACCGAATTGCCTCTAAAGTATTGAAAATGTTCTCCTCATTTAATACCCAATTTCAATACCTAATGAGTAAATCTCATCAGCGTCAGTGAGCAGCATGCTATACCAAGATCTAATAATGCAGCTGATTGGCTGTTTAACATCACGTCATAGAGGCAGGCAGCGCCGGATATTATGGCGATAATCAGGTAAATGATCTGCCGTTGATCCAGACAACATATAATGTGAACATGCCGTATGATTTGGGCATTGGGCATTGATTTTGTTAGTTGTGGTTGTTTCTTTTTTCAGCATTATTAAAAAAACATTTAAATAGCATCCTAGCTCATAATGTATAACATTAAATTAAGCAGGACTTCAGCCTCCTATCTGTTTTCCACAAATATCCTATGTAAATATAAAACCCAAGTCGACACACCAGCTAATTACCACCAAGCAACTTTCACTGTTGTGTTGCTACAGAATAGAATAATAAAATATATCCTGACTGATGTACTTAAGAAGTTCCCATTGCATAGACAAATGTGAAAACACCTGTAATCTTCTTATTGATCATAAATGTCATACACAGACTGTCTAATGAATATGCCACTCATACAGCTCAATGACTTGTGAGAGGCTGTTTGAGTCGCCGGAGTACACATAGAAACACATTTTACTGTACCTAAGAGGCAATTTATTCCAATGACCTTTTTACAAATCTATTTCACGACGCTCTCTGTCTGGATGAGGGCAAGTGGCAGAGCGGGGGCTGCAGCTCGTGCACTGGTCTGTTGTGATTACCTCGTGTGTGGCTTTGCCCTTCTACTGGCAATAATTGCCTTTTGCAAAAACTGCATTAATCATGTTGTGACAATACATAAAGCCCTTATTGGAATAAGCATTCAAAGTAGAGACAGTGTAAATGGAGCGGGGTGGACTGCGGGGGCGGGAAGAACGGGGAACAAGAAGCAGTGAGTAATATGAAACCTGGATGTGTACGGTGTGAGGGGGTACAACAAGTAAACGAGTAGGCTTCATAGAAAGAGAGAATTAGTGCTGTTGTTGTCTTTGTTCTAGCAGTTGCACATAAACAAATGACATCCAAGCCGTCCTCCTACCTTTGCATAGAAGCTGTGGTCATTACATAATGTGGCACGCAGTCCAAAACACTTGACAGCATGTGCTGCGAAAGATTAGTATGTAGGACCACAGAGTCATGAGTAATGATCAATAACCAAGAGAAACAGTTGCATTGGTTAACTGCCAGAACACATTTTCTATCTCGCTCGGACCAGCAAGTAACTCTCAGACAAGCAAATGAGGTCAAATAAGCAGAGTAGTCTGAAGGGTTGTCACATTATTACACGCAGCCATGTCTGATAGCACATGACAGCGTTCAACAAAGCAGTGCAGAGATGACTGATGTGTTGTCTTATAGAATCTAGGAACATACTTGTAACATTACATGTAGAAACATGCATTTAAAAATTACATTTAAAGGACACCTGGTTGAAGCTGGCCCCCCATGTCATCCAAAAATTATTAAAAAAACGATTGAGACCATTTTGGGGAGATTCGGACATTAATGGGGAAAAATATTTTTTACGGCACAAACCGGCACAAACGTAGCACAAACGAATAACAGTGTTTTTAATAATTTTTGGATGACATAGGGGGCCAGCTTCACGCAGGTTTAAAGGACAGGTTCGACATTTTGAGAAATATGCCCACTCGCTTTCTTACCACGAGCAGCTGGCTAGCTTAGCTTAGCACAAAGGTGATGCTAGAATGGATGGTCCGGAGGGACGGGCGAAGGTATGACCCGCCTCTGGTTGGTTGATTGATTGGTTAGGTTTTAGTCTTAATCAACGGAAGGTTAAAGCCTGACATCCGGCGGGTAAGATGTCAGACTTTGACCCTCACCTTTCGCTCTCTCTGTGTCGCCATTCTTATAACCCTTCGCTATGGGAAACAAAAAAAACAAAAAAACTTTGAGCTAGCAAGCTATATGCTGGAAATGGCAAGTTTTGAAGAAAATGGATCGTGCAATAAGGCAGGCCTGCCTGGTTCTTTCAGGGAATAATTGTAAAGATTTGCAAAGAATATGTTTAGGGCATTTCCTTTCTAACTGGGAGGTTTTGGGACTGATTGGTGGGATTACTGTGGACGAAGTACACACGGAGATACACTGGTAAGACCAAATTGCGTTTAATCATGTCTAAAGCTAATGTAAATAGCTCACATTACTGTATTGTGTAAACCGTTAACTTCATTGTTTTTTTGTGGCATTTTCTTTTGCGGGGTGCAAATGTTCCACTAAAACAAGTTCCGTCCCGAGACGATTTAGCAGAGCCATCATCGCTGCGTCCGGAGCTTAGCGCCGCCCAAGACGATTGTGATTGGTTCAAAGAAATGCCAATAAACCCAGAGTGTTTCTTTTCTCCTATCCTAGAATGTACTGTATCTGTCTTGTAGCCAGACCTTACTCCACAGCGCTGTGGAGATAGGCCCGGCAATGCGAGACTCGTTAGGTTTAAGGCATGAGGAGTGAGATTGGTTAAGCTTAGGGTAAGAATATCAGGTCAGCCAATCAGAGGCAGAGTAGGGCGCATCGCTGACTGAAAAACCACAAATTCAAAGTCCAGCTGTATTTGGCAGAACAAACAACATGAGCCTGACCCAAGAACTGCTGAGAACAACTGCTAATTGCAAATAAATGGATGAGGCTGTTGCCGCAGATCAAAACACACAGCGTTGACCCAAAAGAGAACAACCAAAAAACACAATGGTCAAGTGAATAACGCATTAGAACGAGCCTGGAAGTCTGGCTGACTTTAGGGGCCCAAAAATAGGACACATTCCTCTGCAGCAGAGGGTGTGTGAGTGTGTGTGTGTATGTCAACAGGAATACATACCAAGCTCCTGCTGAGGGGGTTTGACTTTCTCCACACAGGGAGGGAGGCCAAAACAAAAGGACTGGCTGGTTTGTGCTCGCTCCAGAGCTGGATGGAGGTGGTTTGATTTCATTGTGCTGCAAAGAACAAGGCATAATGTTTATAACACATGCTTCAGTAGAGTGTACTGTAGCTTTTGCACTGAAAGATTGTCAAATTGTACCTTGTAGTTTTGACCAATGTAAATAAGGTCAAAGAGGATCAATAAATACGAACATTAGTAAATCAAAAAAAAAAATATTGACTGGGAAATTCATACTAAAAATAAACGTCCTATTTATCATCTGAAAAGGTGTGGACATTATGGACTTTTACAGTAAAACCTGGAGGAGAACTTTACCTCTATCTTGACTAAATGACTGTAGCTACCTGTTATCCCAAAACGAGCTATGTCACTTTTGCTAAACAGCAGCTACTGTTGGTATTTACAGAATACATGCATACAGTATTAAATTATATTTTATCACTTGTTTCATCACTAGCAATAGTTTTCTTGGGGCAGAGGACCCAGGGCCCAGACTCAAGGTGCCCAATTAAGGAGCCCATAAATTCATTCCATTCTTTCTTTCCTATTTTTTTAACCACAAATTTAAATCTCACTGTTTTTTTGTTTTTTTTACTGATTTAAAACACTCACTACTGTATTCTGCAGGGCAGAATATATATATATTTTGCCGTGGGCTTGGGCTATGCACCTGCCGTCTTCCTGTACTGGTGTTCCTACAGTGTTGTCTGTCTGGTACCCCTTGAAGGGGCCCCTGGCCTTTGAACTTTGTTCAGCAGAAAGATTTTATAATTGATTTAGTTTGACATAAATGAGTCTGTTCCATACATTTCAGAATATATTTGACATTTGAATTAGCGCTGACAGAATGTTTTTAGGTATGGTTGGCTCCACTGTGCTACAGTGTACAGGGCTACGCTTCTGCTAAATGGAATGAGAACAAAGAGTAGAGTCATTGGCATGTTAGCCAGCATGAAACAGAACCATGGACATCTAAAGCTAGACATTAGCTTGTATTTGTTGTTTGAGGAACTAAACAATCCATTTTCTTGGAGTTTAAGAGAGAAAAACATAGAGCTAGGTAAAGAAAAATATATTGTTGTGTGCATTTATTTTTGTTTGTGAGAGTAAGAGATAAACTAGTTTAGTGTGGTGGGTTTATGACTGTAAAACTGTGCTGCTAATCTCAGTTTAAAGGCTTAGCTGTTGATGTTTTAATACTGTCAAATAGTTGACAGTGAGGATGGTCATTTTTCACAGAGTAAAATCACTCTCCTTGTTACTAAAGAGATGTTGATGTTGTGCCCGCAGATTACTGTGTGGATTACAGCCTTGCATGGCCTCTTGTTACTTGGTTGTAAACTAGTGTTAAAGGCCAGTAGCACCAGGCTGGGTGTGGGGATCCTGATGGGAGTGTATCCACTCTGTTCAACGTTGACTCCTGCAGCAGCACCTGTGACTGGCAGACAAAGGATAGTAAAAAAAAAAACTACATTGATTAGCAGAACCAAAGATATTGTCACTTTGTTTTTCTGCATTCTTCTTTCTAGTCAAAACCTGGGGCTTACATTACCCACAGTGCAACTCAACCGTTTTTACTTGCATTTTTTGAGTTTGTGTTATGTGATGAATGTGAAAATGAACTGCTACCTCCTCTGTCAGCTCTAGCCACTGAAAAGAAATAAGCGGAGAAATGAGGCCAATTAAGTCAAGCAGCTTAGCTCGTTGAATATTAACGAGAACTGGCACAAATCGAGCTGACTCTTCCTGCGGGCTTTCTATACCACGCTAGAATGGCTTGAAACAAGGTAACCACGGCATTTCTTTCCACAAAAATGTTACAGAGTCCATGGTAGAACGTCAGACATGACCACAAAGTAATGAAATATGTGTGGCAGGGCACCTTTAAGCCTCTAGCCTGCTAACCTGATGCGCCAGATGGTTTGTTAACACAGGACCGTATGAGAAGCTGTCTTTGGAAACTGGAAAAGGGCAGACACTTTCAAAAAAATACCTGGCAGGTGATTGAATGAGCGATCTGTCTATCACGTCCGCCATTGTTGTTTTGAACAGTCGAGGACGTCACACACACACACCTTGGTCTATATCCACGACATTTTACTTCCGGGATTGTTCAGGTGCCGGCGGAAATTCCGCCAGATGTCCCTCATTTCAGCCGGATGTCCATTACCTTCCTCTTTCTTTGTGTTGGCATTTTAACAGACGTGTATAAAGTACTAGAGACCCAGACTTGAGTAAAAGTACAAGTGTTCTATCAAAAACGTGACTTGAGTAGAAGTTGAAGAGCTCTTTAAGCACCACACTTAAGTGGAAGTACTTAAATATTCAACATTTTTTGTACTTAAGTATTGCAAGTAGTTTATTTAAAAATGTACTACTGAAGTAGGGTTGGGTATCGTTTGGATTTTTACGATTCCGATTCCATAGTGGAACCGGGTTTCGGTACCCAACCCTATACTCAAGTACTGAAAGTAAAAGTACAAGTATTGTGTTATGTAGCTATTAAAGAAAGAGAATGAAAAGTTCAAAAGTTTGAATATCATATTGTTTATATTATTTCAAATGTTTAGCCTAAAGGACACTCACAATTGCTTTGGCTGTAGCAGCAGTACAAGGACAGGAATGTACAACACTGCAGCATGTCATGAACTGCGGGTAGCTAGTTAGCTAGCGCTTACTGATAGCTCAAGCTGGTGTGCCATTTGTGTATTATGTTTGTAACTTACCTTGATATGTTTCTTCAGATTCGACGGTGAATTTTTGAAGGCCATTATTTCGCAATCTTTCAGGAGGCAGAGTAGGCACTTCATTCTATATGAATTGTCTTTCACTCCAACAAATGAAAACATGGAGTCTAAGTAGGGCCAGGGGTGGTCTCCTTCCTCACCCTCACCGCCACGATCACTTGAAGTTGAAGGTGTTGAAGGTGGTGTTTCTGGTTCTTCCATCTCGAAACAAACTAACAAAGCTCAAGTGTTCTCAATGCAGGCAGGCAGCAGAGTGAAAGGCAGAACGGGAGCACGCGCGGTCTTCTTATAAGGCAAGGCAAGGCAGCTTTATTTGTATAGCACATTTCAGCAACAGGGCAATTCACAGTGCTTTACATAAAACATTAAAGAGCATTTAAAAACGATGAAAAAAAGACAAGAATAAAACTGACAGTGCAGTATAAGAAATTAACAATTATTTAAAGAAAGGCAACATCAAAAAGAAAGGTCTTCAGCCTTAATTTGAAAGAACTGAAAGTTGCGGCAGACCTACAGTTTTCTGGTAGTTTGTTCCAGATATGTGGAGCATAAAAACTGAATGCTGCTTCCCCCTGTTTAGTTCTGACTCTGGGGACAACAAGCAGACCTGTCCCAGACGACCTGAGAGGTCTGGGTGGTGCATAGTTTACTAGCAGATCAGAAATGTATTTTGGCCCTAAACCGTTTAGTGATTTATAAACCAGTAGAAGTATTTTGAAATCTATTCTTTGGGGCACTGGAAACCAGTGTAAAGGCTTCAGAACTGGATTGATGTGATCCACTTTCTTGGTGTTAGTGAGGACTCGAGCAGCAGCATTCTGAATCAGCTGCAGCTGTCTGATTGATTTTTTAGGGAGACCTGTAAAGACACCATTACAGTAGTCAAGTCTACTGAAGATAAAAGCATGGACAAGTTTTTCCAAATCCTGCTGAGACATAAGTCCTTTAACCCTTGATATATTCTTAAGGTGATAATAGGCTGACTTTGTAATTGTCTTAATGTGGCTGTTAAAATTCAGGTCTGAGTCTATGACTACACCAAGATTTCTGGCTTTGTCTGTTGTTTTTAACATTTTCGTTTTAAGCTGAGCGCTGACTTTTAATCGTTCCTCTTTTGCTCCAAAAACAACCACCTCGGTTTTTTCTTCATTTAATTTAAGAAAGTTCTGGCACATCCAGTCGTTAATTTGTTCAATGCACTTAGTCAGTTTTTGTATTGGACTATAGTCCCCTGGCGATAAGGTTATGTAACTTTGTGTGTCGTCCGCATAACTATGGTAACTTATTTTGTTGTTTTCCATAATCTGAGCCAGTGGAAGCATGTAGATGTTAAACAGAAGAGGCCCCAGAACGGAGCCTTGGGGAACTCCACACATCATATTTGTATGCTCAGATACATAATTACCTATAGACACAAAGTAGTTCCTATTCCTTAAGTAGGATTCAAACCAGTTTAGTACTGAGCCAGAAATGCCAACCCTCAATAAGGGGGTTTGAGGAGTGTTGGACGGGTAAAAAAGAAGGGTTGAGATTTCTCATCTCCGCTCTGTGGTCTCCCATGGTCAAATCTTTGCTCAGGGCTGTGGTGGATCCCTGCCGCACTTTGTTGTGTCTTCCTCTTGTTTTGATTCATCTTGTCTCGTGTCCTTAGCCGAGGGAGCAGATGTGTGGCGCAGAAAGTAAAGTAGGCTAGAGGTGAACAGCTTTACTTCTGGCTTGTTAAGGAAAAGTCCATCTGCTTTAAAAAGATGTCTGCGGTCCCAGAAGATGTTAAAAAAAGATGTTATAGGACAGCTTGATGGCTTGATTCACTCAATGATGAGCCAGCTTCATCAAACCTGGTAACAGAGCCATCTACCGCTCTGGCAGTGATGATGTGGGTTTGGAATGATTCCTAACATTTTTATAATTGTAACGAGCAACGATGCAAAGTAAGAGTAAAAGTATTAAACTCATCGAAAATATGTACTGAAGTAAAAGTGGAAGTAGAAAAAAAAAATAATACTCCAGTAGAGTACAGACACAGCCTTTTAGTACTTAAGTACAGTAGTGAAGTAGTTCTACTTCGTTAATATACATCTCTGCATTTTAAACTCCAGTGGATTTCTGAGGACTATGGTTAACTGCTCCTCAGATCTCTGCAGGGTAAATCCAGACAGCTAGCTAGACTATCTGTCCAACCTGAGTTTTCTGTTGCACGACTAAAACTACTTTTGAACGTACACGTTCCATCAAAACAAGTTCCTTCCCGAGGCTATTTAGCAGAGGCACCATCATTGAGTCTGACACTTATCACCGCCCAAGACGATTGTGATTGGTTTAAAGAAATGCCAATAAACCAGAGCACGTTTTTCTCCAATCCCAGAATGCTGTGTGGACTAGCCAGATCCTCCTCCGCAGCGCTGTGGAGGAAGGTCTGGCAATGCGAGACTACACACACATAAACCACGCCGTAGCTGCTAGTAGCTCCTCACCGGACGCTGATTGGTTTGCCTGCTGCTGTTAGACACAAACGCATTACTTAAAGCCTGACAAGATGAATTTTAGTGTGATATTTAGTGTGATATTTATCGTGATATCGCAAGAATCCAGCTGCTGTGCAAAGTAACTAGCATGCAGCACCAACTGATCACTTTAGGAAATTAATCAGACTTCATACAGCTCCCTCTGGAGACACTACATGCTTTATACAACTGTTATGCAATAGTACTCCCCAACACCTGGAAACACACATTGATGTGTAAAATCGCCTTATCTTTAAGAGAGCTGGATACAGCATGGCAATTTATTCTTGTGCTAGTTTATTCCAGTGGCCAACCGTCGTACTGTGACTTAAAGTGCTCTTATTATTAAGAAATCACTTTTTCTGGGATTTGGGGTGTTATTTTGTGTCTCTGGTGCTTCCACATACATACAAACTTTGAAAGACTTTGTGTCCTGCCTTCAGTCTCCGGGTGAGCTGTTCAAAATCTACAAGGCTTTCTACGTAACTAGCCGAGACGAGGGGCCTAGGGGGCTAACGATAGCTAATGCTAGCTCGTTAAAACACGCTACAACACACATGAATTCGCCCTTATCTACAAAATAAATTGTATAGAACTACTTACATGTCCCTGTTCTGCAGGTATTCCATGCAAAGTTGGAAGTGCGCCCTCATTTAGAAGAAGTCTCCCGGCTAATCCTGCCTTGTACAAGCCAAAGTTGGAGAAACAGCTAGCTAGCTCATGTAATCCTTACCTAGCTACTGAGCATGTGCACCTGACAACAAATATGTTACAGCAGTGAGAGGTCTCACTCTGTAGCTAAAACAGAGACCTGAACACAGGGTGAAAATCTCTGCAGCAATGTGCAGTACAACAAAAATATGGTGTTTTTAGAAAATTAAACCATGTAAACCTATTCTGATATAATCTCAAATTGCAATTATGAACCTGAAAATGAGCATAATACATTTAAAATCCTCTGGACCAACATTGTAAAAGAGACATCTGTAAAACTGTTGACAAGACACCATCACCTGCAAACAAGGTTAATTATTACTTTCTGTAACGTGAATTTTTAAACCATGACGGTTTAATATGTGTCAAACTTTACCTACAGCCTTGAAAAGCAATTTTAGTACTATTGACCAAGGGGCATTTTATTGCTTATGAATTTGACTTTTTATTTTTACTTTCAAAAATAACATAGTATTGCTTTAAACCCCTGAAAATGAACTAAGCTAACAAAACATGTTGGTACTATTTAGAAAACCCCCATTATATGTTATTTATATTATTAAAGTATATAATCATGAGATGTTGTAAATTGTAATTTCGGTAAAAATCCCCAGGACATATCGAGGATGTCCTCTTGGGTAATATCATACCATTCTGTAACTTGGGTTTTATTGTTGGGAATACTGATGTCATCACATTTTTGGTTTTGGCTCCTAGTAGACTTGTGCAATCCTGTCTTCTAAAAACAACATAATATACTACTACACCAAGTGGTTTTGCCTATACATGTTGAGGGGAGTGTAATTGCTAAATCCATGAGGTTGTTTCTTTTATACCTGTATGGATTTTTTTTTGTACATTACATTTCCACCCGACGAGTATTCGATCCATCTCCCATTCACTTTAATTGAAGCCAACACCTTTGCATGTGTCTGCAGCCATACGCTTACTAATAACACCCTTCTTTCCATAGACCTGCAAAGAAGCATCATTGGAGAGCCACTTTGGTTAAGGCTGTACTTATCAATATTATATTATAACATTGGATCACATGAATGCGTGTAATGTGAAAGGAGTCGTTCATAGTGACAAACCCAAAGAGAATTATCACCAAACATTTAGTCTTGCATTGCCAGACCTTCCTCCACAGAGCTGCCGAGGAGGGTCTGCCTAGTCCACACAGCATTCCTGGATGGGAGAAAAACGTGCTCTGATTTATTGGCATTTCTTTAAACCAATCACAATCGTCTTGGGTGGCACTAAACGCCGGATGGAGCCACGGAGCCACTGGAAAATAGCCTCGGGAAGGAACTTGTTTTGGTGGAACATGTGTACGTTCAAAAGTAGTTTTAGTCGTGTAACAGAAAACTCAGATTGGACAGATAGTCTAGCTAGCTGTCTGGATTTACCCTGCAGAGATCTGAGGAGCAGTTAACCATAGTTCTCAGAAATGCACTGAAGTTTAGAACGCCAACACAAAGGAAGAGGAAGGTGATGGACATCCATTGTTTTCATCCTACATATAAAGCCTATATAGGCTGTCGTCAATTAAAGACGTTCTTAGTCCACTAACACTCATATGATTTTGTCGACTAATCGATTAAATTGTGTTTTTACCAGAGATGGACTCATAGTCTTTTTTTAGAAATAATTAATTCAGCATGAAAAAAAACATAAAAATGACTAACGTCTAAAGAAATCTTAGTCGACTAAGACCAAAACAACCGATTAGGGGACAACCCTAGGCTATATATATGTTAAAATAATATGATGTGAATATATGATGTGCCAGCAGCCTGAAAAATCCTTCCCAGCTGCACTTTCAGTTAAGAGAGTGTGGTTCATTACGGATTATAGTGTAAGGGTGATGAAGGCTGCCGGCGGTGAAATCTTCCCGGGACACACAGAGCGCGGCTCGGCTGAGCGGGGCTCTGCTGCTCCGGTGGATCAGCGGAGGTAGTTAGTGAATGTTTCTTTGCACAGTGATTAAGGGGGAGGACCAATGGCAACAAAGGAGACGGAAAGGACGGTAGCTCCCCCTCTCTCTCTCTCTCTCTCTCTCTCTCTCTCTCTCTCTCTCTCCCTCCCTCCCTCCCTCCCTCTCTCCCTGTGCTTTATAGATGCATATAATCCCTGAATTGACCCAGAAAACAAACTCCTCCGACTGCCGAGACGCCGCAGAGTTTGTATCCGCCGCAGGGCTGCATGTAGCCGGAGCATCAGCTGGAGAAACAACCCCAGCATTGATCCAACTTCTCCGTACGGACGGACTCGACATTAATCCATCGGGTAGGTGTCGTCTTCTGTTACTCACTAAACAGGTTACAGGTAGAGAGGCTGCACTTTCCCTTTGTACTGCTGGTTATTTAATATTCCTTTACGTAATAAAAAAAAAAAAAACCCGCTGATTACATTATCCGATTTCACCTTGTCACATTGCTTACTTGCAGCGTTAGTGCCTGTTGTATTTGTGGCATCGAATGTCAATCCCCGAGGATAAAAAAATAGCTTAAGATAAAAGAAGGTTTCATGCTTGTGTAATAATGTCAGCAGTTATTATCCTCCCTCAGACTATCTATTTACAAAGTGGCATTTGGCTGAATGGTTATCCAGATCTGCACAGAAGCTCCACTGATTATTACAGAGTATAATTAGGTAACACAAGAGAAGGATTTGAAGGAGGATTTAGGCTATTGGGGAAAGTGTCTTGTTTTATCAGCACTAAAAAGGCTTGAATTGCCACAAGCAACCAGGGGCACCACCAGAGTTCAATTTTGGGGGATTTAAAAGCCTCAACTGTCTTTGTTTTTCACAGACAGAAGGAGACATTTATTCGATTGCTTGCTCTAGCTGGCTGTCTTTTCATGATAATCCCATTAACGGATAAAATAATGCCATTGCCATCAATTTTAACAAGCCAATCACGTTGACAGCAAATTACAATTTCAGCTTGGATGGGGTCTGTTTATCATGTGTAGGTTATCTTTTAGTTGATGGTCTTTTGTAATGACTGTGTGAAGACAGAGGCAGTGTGCTGTGTGTTGAGGGGGGAGAGGTGTGTGTGGTCTGGAGAAGCATTCCTCTGCGTCCTTTTGGCTGCAAGGGTATTGCTGCCCTCCCTCGTCGGTGAGATATCCAGCGGGAAGTCTCGGATGGTGTCATTTTGGAGCTTTGAGATGGACACTTTCAATGTGACTGGGAGCGTTCAAATAAAGAAAGAGAAACTGGAGGAGGAAGGAGAGTTTCAACAGAGAGACAGGGCTTGTTCTCATGCGATTGTTTCAAAGGGTTACTCCAGCAATTTAGTATTGCACTGCTATAAAATGAAGCGGACTCACAAGAGTCTTTATGGAAGCAGAGACTGAGATATCATGACTTTAAGTATCAATAATGGGCCAAAATCCCCAAAACACTAGATCCTACTTTTCCTATAATGCATGCTAGTTTCTTTGGTTAGACCGTCCCTGCTTCCTAAATGCTTACATCTGTCAATCCCACACCTCCAGTTAGTAATGAAGACTTTATATAAAATAACACCCATAAAAAAAAGCCCAATCCAAGACAACCCATCAGGGTTAGGCTGGGCGATAGAATGAATTAGATTAATTCAATTTTGTATTTTTGAGTCTAAATCATGAAAATGGAATCATTAAACATGCACTAAAAGGTTACCTTGAGTTGATGCTAGCGGGCTATGTCAGCCATCTGCAGTAACAACCGTCCAAAGGGTACTTCTGCAGTTGTCAGGGGGTATGTGGAAAGATAATAGAAGAAAAAAAAGATAAATTATCATTTGATTAAAAGAATATATCCACATATTAACATTAAGTCAACGGTAACACCTGAACACTACATGCAGTTATGTAAGAGTGTGTGAAATCTAGTTAGCAAGCGAGCACAGAATTACAGGTAGCTAAAAGTAATGAATACATGGTATAATAGTTAAAAGTAAGGATTTAACTGTTCAAATAATTAGCTTAAAGTAATGGAGAAATGGTTAAAATAGTTAGCTAACAGTAACGTGAATGGATAAATGGTTGAAACATTCAGCTTTACTCTAAGTAGCAGTAGCCTAGCCTTGAGTAGTAGTCTTACAATTGCTAACCAAACCAACGTTAATATTGAGAGTTCAATTGTATTAAAAATAACAATATCCACTTTTATATAATAATTAATGTTACATACATACAATACATTTGGAACATACATTGGGAATCGATGAAGGGGTGCGTGAGTTCATCTGACAGGGCTGTGGGGGGACCCTGGACCAAAAAGTTTGTGAACCACTGCTGTAGGTGGCTAGCTGGCTCTGCTATCTGAATCTAACCCTGCATTTATGAGACTGAAAAAAGACTCCATGGCAGTCGATGGAACAGTTAGTTTGTCTAGCTGCTGGGTCGCTAACACTAGCTGGCTGTAAATATCAGGTTCATGCTCTTTCAACAAACACAAACAACAGGAGCAAAGAAATTCATTTTATTAAAGTGGATTCAAGCAACTTGTACTTATGTATAACAATAACAGCCTTGCAGGTGCTGCAGGTCTTTATGATTCTTGCTTAACTGTCTTATACTATATATATACTATATATTTAGGCTCTCTTTTTGGGAAAAATAAGAAAACTAATAGTGATTTGTCCAAAAACTTGGAAATAAATTTGATAATATGTTTTGGCCATATTGCCCAGCCTTACTTCAATGGCATTATTCAGGCTGAGTAGCACTAGAAGTAGTAGTAGTAGTGAGGAGTAAACTAAACTTCATGTGTAAAGTGGTGGATTGCTCCTTTAAATTCTGGGTATTTTAAGTGTATTTAGGTTGTAATGACAAAGGGTCGTATAAAAGAGCATCTAATTTGATGTGTTATATGTTCCCACATATGTTTTTCAGGGCGATAGAGGCCATGGCTGAACACATGATGATGCCCATGACCCACGGCTTCAGGATGGGCATGAACGGACCTCCGCAGCACAACGGCCAGCCCGGCATGCGCACTCTGCCCAACGGCCAGGTGATGCACTACGGCAGGAACCCTCAGAACAGCATGGAGGCTGCCATGAGACAGAGGCAGGGCATGGTGGGACCTGGCGGGATGGCCGGCCCTGTGAACGGAGTTCCCATGGCCAACCACCACCACCAGATGATGTCTGGAAACATGATGTACAATGGCCAGGGTCCGCAGCAGCAGCAGCAGCACCACCACATGCACCCCCAGCAGCAGCAGCAGCAGCATCATCAGCAGCAGCAGCAGGGTGGACACCCACAGCAGTATCTCCCTGGTAACCTCACCTCTCAGCAGCTTATGGCCAGTATGCATCTGCAGAAACTCAACACTCAGTATCATGGACACCCGCTGGTCTCAGCCAACGGCCACCATATGCCCAATGGTGCTCAGTATCGGGTGGGTCCGGCCCAGCTATCAGGCATGCAGCACATCGGCGGCCCTTTGGGACTAAACGGCATGGACATGGATCTGATCGACGAGGAGGTTCTGACTTCACTAGTGCTGGAGCTTGGGTTGGATCGCATTCAAGAGCTGCCCGAGCTCTTCCTGGGACAGAATGAGTTTGACTTCATATCGGACTTTGTGTGCAAACAGCAGCCGAGCACGGTGAGCTGTTGAGCGAAGCGTCCGGAAGCCGGTCGGGTTTGTTTGGACTGGACATCACCCCCCCAAAGAATGACTGAGCGGTCACAGTAGCACAGCGAGAGGAGACAATCTCTCTGTTCTGTTTGGGTGTTTCTGTGTATTTGACAGTGTCTAGTACACCCTCACACTGACCTGCCTGTGAGTTGATAAAGAATTGCGAGAGAGAAAACGCAGCAAAAGCACCAGGTTTCCTTTCTTTGAGCCGGATCTGTCGTCTTTGGTCAAATGGAGGCATCTGTCTGTACCCATCTGGCCCTCAGCACATGTGCCTGCATTGTCAAGGCTTTGGGATGATTGTAAACTTAACAAACACAATGGGGGAAGGCCTGGAAAGACTATCCATCTGGGTCTGCTAGATTTTGTGGCATCCCAAAATCTTTTTAAGCAGCAGGCGTTTTACAAATTTATAAAAGGTAGTCCTCTGAATTTGTTTATACAAGGATGAAGGGATTAAGAACAAGTTGTTTTCTTTCTGACATGCATGTTGAAGGCTGGCTCTTCAAAACTGAGTTCCTACAAAAAAATGTACACATTTCCTTGAAGAGCAGGAGAGTGAGGTTGTGCAGCATTCCTGGGTGATGTGATGGGGTTTACCTTGGTTTGGTCGGGGTGAAATGTGCTACATTGATTCTTCAGCTTTCAGCGTCATTTACCTGACTCTGATTTAAATCTGCAATCATTAAATGTATCGCATCTGTTCCCCCTCTAGTTAACTGTGATTGAATCATTGCCAAAGTAGCGCATTGCTTAGAGTGTCGGCTTAAACAAAGCATTTACCTGTAGAAAATGACTTGGAAGTCTCTGTGCTCCAAGAGATTTAGATGCTCGTTGCAAGCACATTTTGGGTTACTGCTTCGTAGAATTGCTTAGGGAGGGAGAAACGTGATAGTATCTATGAGAAACGCCATAACTGTGGCATGTTGCAAGATCCAACAGAAGCCAAACAAAAAAAACAGCCATCAGAGGGTGAAGGTGTTGGTGAAAGATCTGAGGTGGAAAAAACAGGATTGGTTTAAAGAAAAAAGAAGTGCACGATTGCAGAATTTGCCTCTGTGTGTTGTTTGTGTACGTCTGTGTGTGGTCAGTGCAGTGAGGCATTTAAAACCCACTGAATGGCCTCCTCCTCCCTACCAACCATGGCCCTGTGTGCTGAACATGATTGGAGGCTGAGCGGGGGAGAGAGGGGTGAGAGATTCTGATGTGTGGACACAGCACTCCCCGGCAGCACTTAGTTTAATCATTATTTAAATCTGCTACCTGTGGCATTGATTTCACTCGGCAGGAGCGAGGAGCACAAAGCGTGCAAAGTTGTTGTTTTTGCCATAGATCAGCTTACTCTGCTGCTTTTCTACTGATTAGATTTAAATTACATGTCCTCACACGCTAGTCTTAATTGAGGTCGGCTTGCACATTCTCCAATGACTCAATAATTATAAAAACGGACATGTTCTGTGGCGTTTGTTTTTGTTTTGCGCAGTTGGTAATTAGGTTTTTGTCAAGGTTGCTGCTTTGCCGCTGCAGGCTGGTTGAGAGAGAACTTCCTGCACTCATAATGCTATTTGTGGAGCTGTCATGAGGGGTCAGGGCTGCGCGAGTGCACTGTGTTAATCTGTTCCAGTACAACGGCGCTGCTGTCCCTGACTGTCTCTCTGGAGATCTGCCACCTCCCAAGCTCTCGACTCAAACAACGGGCTTTGAAAACGCTGCTGTAAAAGGCAGAAACCGCTCACGCTCTGTTTCACTTCATGCCCGGCAAACTGCAGCCGGACAAACTCACGAGCTCACTGTTGAAATGAAACATACTTCTGGCCTCTTATTATTGCTATATCAATAAGCGCAGCCTTCTTGTGTATTGTATCTTTGTACTGTAGACTAGAGGTGAAGTTGATCTAGACACATTTAAGGTACTTTTCCGAGAAACATTGTCAGATGTAAATGTAAATCAGTGGCTGATTTTGATGTGTTGACAAGAGATTATATCCTGCTTTTTTTTTTTTTTTTTTTTTACAAACGAGTGTGTAGATACAGTATGAGTACACCAGTGGTTTTTGGGTGCGGGGCCTGAAGCTTTAAGACCAAGTAGACTGCATGTTAAAGCAAGCGCAAAGGGACGCCACCACTTTTCCACAAAGCAGCTGAGAATGTACAGTCCAACACATTGTGGGAACTTGTCTTAAGATGGTAGATAAACATGTGAGATTGTACTTCTTGTTCCAAATTACACATCATTCATTTGGGTAAACCCCTTATTCAAACCCCCCTACCCCCCCTCCACCCCCGCCCCCCTCCCTACTTCTTTCCCACTTCCCCCAAAGCTTTTGTAATGTTATTGATTCTATTTTAAGAAAATGTATTTATTTTCAAATAAAATATTTATTTAAAGAAATGTTTTCTTTGTACGTACAGTGATTAGCCGTCATAAAGAGCACAACGTGATACATTGCAGCTTTGTCGAGTCGCAGACTGTCGAGTCCCAGTCAAGTCTCGAGTCCTTAGGGTTCCAGTCTGAGTCCAAGTACGAGTCACCAAAGAAGAGTCAAGAGTCGAGTCCAAATCGAGTCACCATTACCTGAGTTTGTGTCCGAGTCGAGTCACGAGTCCAAAGAATAGCAACTCGAGTCCGAGTCCAGGACTCAAGTATCAAGTATCACTGCATAAAACACATACAAGTAGTCAGAAACTTCATTTAACTTCCGAGTCCTATTACATCAATGCTCCAGTACGATTTCATAAATCCTCGAGTTCGAGTCCAAGTCATCAGTGCGCGAGTCCGAGTCGAGTCACGAGTCCAGAGAATAGCGTCTCAAGTCCTCCATCTCAGGACTTGATACATGGATAATACTATAATGTTGCTTTCTACTTGTGTTAGCAGTCTGAACCACCGAGGCCTTGACATGCTGTCCATTCATCCTATTTGAGTTTTATTCTCTTGTTGACTTCTCGACTCCCAAAAGAAGTGATGAGCAAACACAAGAGCAAAGTACAAACTTCTTATCCTAAACAGTCGTGAGTCAGCACTCTGTCAACACAACGCTGGACCCACAAACATGTTTTTAAGTTCATTGTTTGTATTATAAATAGAAAATTTGACCTTTGAAAAACATTGCAAAGTGACAGCAGTGAAGTCATGTGCTGATTAGTTACCAATAACAGCGGCTGTATTCTAATTTTTTTTTAACTATTTACTGTGATGAAACACATATCTGTCTACTGTCTTGTTTAGGGACGCCGGTTTTCAAAAATCTATTCCAAGCAGTTCACTGACTAATCAATCATCTGAAATGACATGTCTTTTTTTCTTCTAAGACCATATAGTGCCGTCATCTTACTGGAGTAAGAGCTCACTGCGCATCTCCAGCTAACAGTGGTGGGATGTAACTAAGTACATTTACTCAAGTGCTGTACTTGTAAGTACAAATGTTGAGGTACTTGTCTTTTCTTTTCATGACACTTTCTACTTCTACTCCGCTACATTTCAGAGAGAAATATTGTACTTTTTACTCCACTACATTCATCTGACAGCTTTAGTTACTAGTTACTTTACAAATTAAGATTTTTGCACACAAAACACATGTAGTTTATAAAATCTGATGTTTTATTCTAAATGAAACTAGCCAACAATATAACGGCTACAAGTCCAGCTGTGCTGATGATGATTAGACCATTAAGCACACCTTTACACTTTCTAAAATGGGAGGAAAAGTTGTACTTTTAATACTTTAAATACATTTTCCTGATGATACTTACATACTTTTACGTAAGTTACATTTCCAATGCAGGACTTTTACTTGTAACAGAGTATTTTTATAGTGTGGTATTAGTACTCTTACTTAAGTAAAGGATCTGAATACTTCTTCCACCACTGCCAGCTAGTTTAGTTTTACCATTAGAAGAACATTTCTGTGGGGATTTATTGGGGAAAATTATGAAAGCGGTCTCATTAAAAGTCTAATTAGCTGTGCAGTAAAGTCACATTAAGGAGACCTGAAATACTCATGCTGCTCTACATGATGTGAGTCAAGGCAGCATTTTGTCCTTGAGCAGTTTTTAGGCTAAGCCATAGCCAAAATGCTGTGTCTCCCCCCCCCCCCCCTCCTTTTTTAAAGTACAAACATTTTAAAGAAACCATTTTTATATTGGCTACACGATTAAAACAAAACCGAGATCCACTCCACACAGGTGTTCCTCAGGGTCAACAAACCACACACTAATGAAACCCAGACTAGTAAACACAGACTGCAGTCACACACATGAGAATTTGTGCACTTTCATTACACCTGTAACCACTTGTGTGACACATGTGTTGCATTTTTAAGCAATATATGACAAGTAAAGGAGGAACATGTGAAATCAAATCAAATCAAATGCAGAAAGAAGAAATATGTATGAAATAAGTAATGAGAAAAAAGTGAGAGAAAACAATTGAAAAAAGTTAGAGGTAAGGAAATAATGAAAAAGTGTGCCATTCATCTAAATGTGATTCCTATGTGCCATTTTCCGTGAGTGCTACTATGGCGTCTCACACCTGTTTCCTGCTGTGAGTAGAATGCACCACTTACTGTATCAACACTTGCAACTTCAGTGCAACTTGCAGTTGTGCAGCATACTAGAGCCCCTTTCACAAATGCACTGCAAACCTGAAACTATTTAGACATTACCTAACAGAGCGGTATAAGAGAAGGCAAATATCCAAATTAGTTGGATCGGACATCAAATCGTCAGTGTAATGTCTTATTGAGCCCAAACTGTGAGAATTCACAATTGATGACGTTATTATCGACTCAAGCATAACCGGAAGAAGAAAAACACTCAAGAGTGAAGAAGAAGGGTCATTTACGGAGTATTTCCAGTAAATGAGAATGCGTCTGACACAGACAATCTCCTGTTGTGTGCTACATGTTTGAAACGGGAGTTCATATGTGAAATAGGCTTAGGATAAATATAAGGGTTTTGGTAGTTAGCCGACTGTTTTCTGAACAATGGCTATTGGGGCCAAGAGTAACAATTTTGGAATAATGGCAAATGATAAAATAGTAGAATACCATACAGGGCCGTAGTGGGACTCATTTTCAGCCCTGGAGTTACATGCCTTAGACCGGCCCACTTTACTTGATGATTGACTATATTAAAATAACGTAGTTAAAACTTTAGTATTTACGTCTGCAATAGCGCACTGTTCTCTACAGCCTTGTAATTCAGTGTATTTTTGTAACATATCACCATTTCCAATTCAGCAACAAAAGTGTTGCTGCATCTTTACAGCACAGTGATAACAACACTATCAAAATCTAATTTGAATATAGATCAGGTCTATACCATACTCTTCATAAATATTAATTCTTATAATATTCACTCAATGAGCAATCCTACCTGCTCACTCTGGAGTTCTGGGCTCATGGCTGCTGCTTGGCCCTTCATTGTCACTGCTAGCAGCAAACTGGACTAGTGTGCAGTAGACAGCTGCTGCTGAGGATCTACAAGAAAAGGTTTGATTCATAAACATGAACGCTGGTTTGCAGGCAACGTTGTATTATGTTTAGCACGGGCGCTAGCATCCGAGTTGCCCCTGATGCTGCGCAATTGGAGTGTAAATGTGTGTGAATGTTTATCTGATGAGCAGGTGGCACCTTGTACGGCAGCCTCAGCCACAGTGTGTGAATGGTGAATGGTTCCTGTACTATGTAAAAGTGCTTTGAGTAGTCGTTAAGACTATATAAAAAACAGTCCATTTAAAACAGTCCATCTTGCACTGCTCGTAACTACTACAGTATAGCTTACCCGTCTCATCTTCTTCATTTGGCGATTCACTCTCAAACTGCGAGGAGGAAATGGGAGCACCCAAAGGAAACCTACACAAGCACAGAGAGAATATGCAAACTACATCAGAAAGCCACCTGCGTCGCTGATCCCCATGTCAGAACAACACAATTAAAAAGTGGACACATTATATAATCTGCTTCCTACTGGCAAGGTTTGTGAAGATTGGCTCAACATAAAGTCCACATTCAGCCATTAGAATATGCATATGCTATATTAAGGGATGATAGGTAACTAGCATTAACCAAAGACAGTTGAGATGTTTACATCTTATGGTATGAGAATTTCACTTGCTGCACACTTTGTGTTGGGAAGGGTTAGCCCTCCAAATTGTCTGAACATTCTTCAGAGCATGAACATTTATATATGTACAGGTTTCTGCCAAAAATAACCATCTTAACCGTTGTAAGGTGTTTGGGTCTGTGGGACCTGTTTTCAATGTTTGCTAAAAGAAAAATGATGCTATTTATTATTTCTTCTAACTCAAACTCATTGGCCTTGGCTCATTTTCTGTGAAGAACATAACAAATAACTTATTTTCAATGACTGCACACGGTACAACCCCCCCCCCCTACACATACCTATTACATATGAGGAGTTCAGGTCTACAGGACCCGAGTGTAATAATTATAGGTGCTATGAAACTTAACTGTGTCCTCCTCCTAACTGGGCCTGCTGTGTGTGTGTGTGTGTGTGTGTGTGTGTGTGTGTGTGTGTGTGTGTGTGTGTGTGTGTGTGTGTGTATGTGTGTGTGTGTGTGTGTGTGTGTGTTTGTGTGTGTGTGTGTGTCTGTGTGTCTCTGTGTGTGTCTGTGCGTCTGTATGTGTGTGTGTCTGAGTGTAGGTGTCTGTGTGTTGTCTTTCTGAATGTTGTCTTTCTGCACCTGCTATTCCCACACAAAGTTACACAATTACATTGCAAGAACTTTCACCTTTTTTTTGATTAAGTTCTAAGAAATAAGCACCAATAGTGATCAAAAATCTTGTTTCAATTTTTATACCTTATATTATAATTGAATTTCCTTGTTTTCTCATAAAAAAACAAAAATGATCATATGATCATAAATGTGATCTCACAGGGGTAAATGGCAAATATGAACCATAAATGATGTATGCATCATTGGTAATTGAGCTAAAGTAAACATCTGTTTTTACATAAATTGTTATGGCTGTATTGATTTAAAAGCCTAATAATGTGGTGGGTCCACCAGACCGGGAACATTGGCTGTGTAACAAAAATATGAACACCACACAAGGGTTAAGCTATAACAACATGTTCTTCTGATTAGCCAATCCGGGGCTGATACCATAACAGTGTATAGTGAGTATGATAAGCTGACTGTAATGTCAGTTACACAGCACTTACATTTGCTAAAGTTAGCCAACATCAGGTATGACCACAATCTGCTGTTCATACCAGGCCAAGTAAGGCTGTAGCAGCAAAACCAGTAGGCGTTCAATTGAGCAATGGTGCTTTTTGCTGCTTAGTAATTCAACGTTTCATTTGTTCAAGGAACGATGAGTTATTTCTTCTGCTGAAAACTGTATAGCGTTAAATGTGTGTCACACACACAGATAGATGACACCAATGTCATCTTGTTTCTGCTGTGGTCTGTAAGAGCTCCACAAATCTGTACAAACTTAAGTTTGAGCACAATCCCAAGATAAGCTTATCTCCCCTAAATATAAACAGGAAACTGTAGCATTGGGCCACTTCCTAAAGCAAGGCAGGGAGGTTGATATCCACTCTCAGAATAGCCCTTCTGGCTGTAAGCATACCAAACATGAGAGCCTGCTGGGTCTCATATGGTAGCTCAAAGGCCTACTCAGGGCAGCCCATGAAATCAAGAGCACAGTCAAGGGTGATTTTTTTCTCCAATTATTAGGCTGGCCAATTAAAATATTTTCTTTAAAATTAATTTTAGGTGCAACCAAAAATCGATGACTCAAAGCCCGGTCCATGTGGATGAAATATACGGAATCCTATTCAGATTTTTTTCTGAAAATGCATAACCTGGAACTGTATGAGCTCACTTATTCCTTATCTTCATTACATTACAAGACATGTCATTTAGCTGACGCTTTTTTTCCAAAGCGACTTCCAATACAGGGCCCTATCTTGCACAGCGCAAAGCCCGACGCAAGTGTCTTTGCTAGTTTAAGACCGACGCAGTTGTCAATTTCTCGTCCAGCGCCCGCGTTGTTTAAACAGCAAATTCACCTGCAGCCATCTTTGCGCCCATGGGCGTGCTGGTCTTACAGGGAGGTGTGTTCAGGTGCATTCTGGGCGTATTGCTAGCTTGAGGCAGCGGGAAGTGATCGCACCATTGACCAACAAAAACCTGGTCTAAAGTCAATAACGCAGCATTTCATTGTTATTTTAACAGCAAATTAGTAAAATGTGCCTAGGCTCGTGGGTCCGTGTACTTGGCGGCCAACGGATTTTCGTTTTGAAAGGAAAAAAACAAAAACGAAAAACGGCCAGTTTCCCAATTACCATTAGTAAATAGGAAAACAAAAAACGGAAACAACCCATTATTCGTTTTTTGTTTTGATATTAAAAAACGGAAAACGAAAAACAATCTCGTTATCCAATTGTCTTTGATGTATTTGTAGATGGAACTCGGAAATTAAAATGTGTGTATAAATCTTATTCCTTTGTCAGTACCAGATCCGTACCGCCTGTAAAATCCGTTCTGTGCACTGCCTGATCAGTTCTACGCTTGCGCGAATACCGGCAAATTTCACAGCTCTATGCACGCATTGGCGTAAGGATGTTTGGACATTCCCGGTTACCGGAAGAAAACATTAGACAGTGACAGTAGACCGTTATGATGGCAGAGATGAAGTTTACAAGGTGTTTGCTGGAGTTGCCTAAAGTATCTGTTAATGATATACGGAGGGTCGTCTGGCCATCCAGTACAACACCATGTAGCAAATTAAATAAAGGCTTCAAATTTTACGTTTCATCATTTCTTTGCAACTTTGAAGGTAATTTGTTAACGCTAGCTAGCCTGAGCTAGAAGCCTTGCTTTGGTGTTTTAAGTTATGACTCCGTCCTGCTTCAGGTTAACCATGCTTTTAATAAAGTTTAAGCATGTGTATACCTCTCACTTCATGTGTTTGTACTTTTATGAAAGTATCGGGTAAAACAGGGCTACAAATGAGATGTGAGAGACCAGCTAACTCCTAGCAAACTATTATGTAGCTCAATGCTGGACATTTCACCCCTAATTCCAGTCACTTTACTGTATTTGTATTTGTTTAGTATTTGGTTTAGAAGCCTTTATTGGTGATTTTTACGGTACAAAGTCCTGCTACATACGTACATAGCTAGCTATATGCTCCGCTATGTCGCGTTAGCATGCAGCTACAATAGTTAGCTATGAGTATGCTAATGTTAGATTGTAGTGGAACGAAGCAGCACTTTCTAATGTCAAAAATCACAGATAAAGGCTTCTGAACCAAACACTACACAATCGGACATGTTTCAGCAGGAATGTGACCCGGAATTGGGGAGAATTTAACAACATTGCCAGCTAAGATGACCGTTAGCATGTAGCTACTATCTACCATCTTCAAAAGGACACTTATGTACGTTTACACTTCATCGCATTAATAATAGACAGTCTATGGTTATTAGTCAAGACGAAGTATTAAAGGTAAAAACATTAACGTAAACAACACAACAACGATGTCGCTACACGGTTTTGGATCAGTGACAAGTTTCGAATGTTTGTAGCTATGACTATTGTATAATAAAGATTTAATAAAAAAAGATTTAATAAAAAAGTTGTAATGTTTGGTCGTAAAGTGTTGACACATGGTACAAACCGTAAACTGTAAATCGCACAGGGACATTGTTAGTTTTCTACTACGTAATTATGCGCATGCACAGAACGGATCTTACAGGCGGTACTGGCCAATAAATGCTATTGAAGGGCGGGTCTTGGCATGGCGGGAGTAACTTCCGGGTCACGAAAAAATACCAATGCAAAATTAAGGAATACGACTTATACACACGTATTTTAATTTCCGAGTTCCGTCTACAAATACATCAAAGACAATGAGATTGTTTTTCTTTTTCCGTTTTTTAATATCAAAACAAAAAACGAATAATGGGTTGTTTTCCTTTTTTGTTTTCCTATTTACTAATGGTAATTGGGAAACTGGCTGTTTTTCGTTTTTGTTTTTTTCCTTTCAAAACGAAAATCCGTTGGCCACCAAGTACACGGACCCTCGTGCACAGCACACACACACTATGCTTGTTACACACACAGGGACGTGCAGCAGCACACAAACATACAAAAGATTAAAAATAAAAATATTACGGTGCTAATCCGCCATCAAAATAGCAATTCTCCAAGGTCCAAATGCGCCTGGCTTTTAAAGGTAATGGGAGATGACACTCTGATTGGTTTATTGCAAAACACCCCTCTGATTAATGAAGACACTAAGTACAACCCTTTTGAACCAAGTGCCCGGCACGCGGACCCTTTTTTCCGCCATCAAACTAACAAAAGTGGATTTGGACACACCCTAAACGCACTTGCGCCAGGCGCTTCACACCGTGCGCTTAGATCGTTAAAATAAGGCCCTAGGTGATTTTAGCCATATAACCCTTCTTCCCAAAGCTCGTCTGATACTTTGCTGCCAATCTCCTCTGTGCCTCCATAGGCTATCTCCTGTGTGTTTTGACATGTTTATGATACTTCATATTTTTCTGAGTCAATGAATCATTAAATCATTTCCCAAAATGTTGAACTCAGTAGCTCAGTTAATAGGGACTAGGCTTGGGAACCGGAGGGTGGCTGGTTCAAGTCCCTGTACGGACCAAGTATGGAGTGTGGACTGGTAGCTAGGTGCCAGCTCGCCTCTAGGGCACTGCTGAGGTGCCCTTGAGCAAGGCACCGAACCCCCAAACTACTCCAGGGGAGCCGTAACCTACTACGGCTGACCCTGCGCGATGACCCCTCTGAAAAACTGCATGTGTGTGGTGTAGTATCTAGGAGGGATATGCAAAGAGATGCATTTCAACTGCCTCGTTTGAAAAAAAAAAATGTTGATTGACCAATAATGCTTTCTTTCTTTGTTTATTTGTTTCTCTTTAAACTGGTCACACTGTTCACTATGAAGTAAAAGAGAAATCCACAAACCATAGAGTCACACCTTTCTGTGGACAGTGTACACAGGAATGTGCCATATGTTCCCTGACTGTGTTTTGTAAAATATCATTCTGTCCCTTTCTGTCTTCCGAACAAACTGGTTTACTTCAAACAGTACAGCGTTACTGTCAACTGCTTCTGCGTTTGCAACCATCTCTTAGCTCCAATCTCTTTGTTATGTCTGCCAGCCAAGTCTAATCCAGGACACGAGAGCGGGCCTGGCACTGCCAAGTCCACCTGCTGGGACAGCAGGGTGGCTCTGCGGGCCACATCTGCTCTGACATGGTAATACTTTAAAGCACTGCTGACAGACCCACAGCACAAGATGCTGATGTAATGGCCGGGTACAGCAGAGTCTGTTTTAATAAATGCTTTTTTAAATGTGAGAATAGGTTCTGTGAGTCATAAAAGTCAGAATGATTTAAGGATAACGTCACATAGATAATTTACACAACAGTCAGTCTGGCCTTTGCAGCAATAACAAGCACACAGTGACATGCCCAGGCGTGTCTAGGATTACCATGTCTTGTTTGCTTGTGTACTAAGGAAGAATACACCAACATGCAATTGAAGTATTATGTGAATTTCCCCATTGTGGGATTAATAAGGGATTTTAAATTTTTGAAAGTAGTATTACTATAAGTATCTTGTTTTTAAGATTATTTTTTGGGTTTTATTTTTTTGATATTATTAGATAGTGATAGATAGACAGGAAAGGGGGGGGGGTAGAGAGAGGGGACGACACGCAGTAAAGGGTGGCATATTGAGTGTGAAAGTATATTTACTTACTAGTTACTAGTGGTGTATGATACTGCAATATTTGGTATTGATCCGATACCAAGTAAATACAGGGCCAGTATCTGAATGCATTTTTATGACCTTAAGTGCTTTTGTGATTTTACCTTTGGATTATGAATTAATTTAAACCCAGGCCATAGTTTTCACATGCTTGAATACATTTGTTGTGTTACCACTGTATCTTACAGCCTTTTTACAAATTATACAGCTTGCTGTTGTTTCATCTTCGGCCTGAAAATATAGCCACACGGCGCTCCTCTTCCTCTCTGCCATTCTTCTGCCCCGTCTCTGTCCTGTATGTGTGTGTGTGCTGCTGGCCGCCACCGGGCCTGGCTGCTTGCTTGTTTGCCTGGCGCCACTGAGTCACGTGACATCAAATCAGAAGAGGGGGGAGGAGGAGCAAAGTGTACCTGCTCCGCGCTGTGACAGGAGCGGTATTTGAAAGCAGCGGTCAGCCAGGTTGCCTCTCTGATGAAATCGCAGCGGTGCATACTGGAGAGAAACTGAAACTAAAGTATTGATCTCATTACGCTGGTATTGATTAATATCAATACCAACGTTGGTATCGATATTATCGATATTTGGATCGATCTGCCCACCACTGGTAGTTACGTTTTCACAAAAAACAGAAAAGTTGCAGAAAATAGTTAAAAGCTCAGGGGCAACAAGCTAGCAATGGTCCTTGGGTGATTTATTTTTGTCGTGCAATGGTTATTGTTTTAAAAAAGGTATAGTACAAGTCAGTGGCGCCGGCAGGATTCTATTTCATAGTACGCACAACAACCGCCCGCCCGGCAGAAATCAGCTGTTCTTATAATATTTAATGTGTATGTGAGTGTGCTCCTAGTGTACTTTTATCACATCATAATGACCATGAAAATATTTGACTGAAGCATTTTGTAAGAGAGAATGGGGGGGTGCTCTCAGAGCAGACAGCTGTCAGCGAGCCTGTACGGAGATATGAATAACATGATTTCTCTGTGTGCCATGTAAACATCATATAATATCAAACGAATATGATCAAAACGGGATAAGCTTCATAACCGCAATATTCATGTCCATGTTAACACACATGATTCAAACAACATGCTAGCTCCGTACGTGGGTTTAGTGATACTCAGCGTCCATAGCAACCAGTTTATCTACGGATCGAGTCAAAAAAATGAACATTCTGATTAATAGCGGATGGGTTGTTGGTGAAATAAGGTATAATTAATGAGACAATGATGACTGTGAATAGAGCAGAGAGCAGAACAGAGCTGCTGTCGGCTGCTGCTTCTTGTGCACATTTACACATTGTTATCTTTAGATGCCTTGCATGTCTCACAGAAAACAATTTACACAGTGCATACAGGCTTACAGCACCACTGGTACAAGTTTATTCTAATTACACTACACCACAGGAATAATGGACCTTTAAGTATATTTATGTTTATGTTATTTTTTTAATGTCAACGTCTCGGGAAATACACTTATTGGCTTTCAAGACTTTAGATGAGAAGATTGATACCACTCTCATATTGGGTGTTAGGCACAGAGCTGAAGTCAGGACACCCCCAACCGGCACCATCAGACACCGCCTACCCAGACCCTGGGTCTGTCCGAGGTTTCTCCCTAAAAGGGAGTTTTCCTCACCACCCAAGGTTTCTCCCTAAAAGGGAGTTTTCCTCACCACCCAAGGTTTCTCCCTAAAAGGGAGTTTTCCTCACCACCCGAGGTTTCTCCCTAAAAGGAAGTTTTTCCTCGCCACTGTCACACTAACTGCTTGCTCTTGGGGGAATTACTGGAATTGTTGGGTCTCTGTAAATTATAGAGTGTGGTCTAGACCTACTCTATCTGTAAAGTGTCTTGAGATAACTCTTGTTATGGTTTGATACTATAAATAAAATTGAATTGAATTGAAGTGACATGATTAGCCTAGCTTAGCTTAAAGACTGGACGCAGAGAGAAACAGTCAGCCTGGCTCTATCCAAAGTTGTCACTTATTAACATGTAGTATCTTGCCTGTATCCATATTGAAACAGAAAATTAAAAAATGACAATTTGTGGTTACATAAAAAGCTAGCGTGAGAACTTTTTCTTGGCGAACCCTGGGGCTAGATGATTGCAGTCTTGTAATCACAGTGTGCTTTCCAGGTTTGGTACCATCTTGCCTCTACCTTTACTCAAGCCTCTAATGATCACTGACTGGTAACCCTACTAGAGACGCTGAGTGCTATAGGCAGTTAGGTAAACTATTGTATTCCAAGAAATAGTTCCAACTGGTGAACCCCCCCTTGAAGCAACGTTTATGTGCAACCACTGATGGAACAAGGTCAAACAATATGTTAATCCCAATCATGTGACACTGTTTGCCCCAGCCCAGTGTCTCCTTTCATAACCACCAGTTAAATACCTGGTATAGCAGAGGACTTTAGCACTTAAACACAGCTTTCTGCAGATTAATGATAGTTCGGTGTGACATCTTTAAATGTTTTGTTCCCCAGTGATACTAAACTGCTAAAAGCACAAGTTCAAAATAAAATCCAAGATGTCACTGTTTGTAAAGGACAGTACAAGACAAGAATACCAGAGAATGAACCTCGCCCTTTCCCAAGCTCCAATGTCATCAGCTGCACATTTTCCTGTAAACACTTTTGACAGTCACGGTAGATATCATTCACTTCTCTCTTGCCCTAAAGCAACAGTGACGCATACAAGTGTCCACCTCAGTGATTTGTTCACGTCTGTTTTTCACTCCAGTCCTATGAGTCTCGCCGTCTGAGAAAGTTGGCCTCATCGTCATTACCTTGCACTCTTGCTCACCAGATGACGCACCTCGGCATTCTAGTGAAAAGGGCACTGGGTTAAAGACAAAAGGAAAGTAATGATGTACAAGTATCCAAGGTATGTGCAACAAGATTAATGTACAGTGTAAAACCACATTAGAAATTGCTCAAGTTTTATTTGGAGACTTGAAACCCTGTCTTTTAAGATCCATTTACAGATTTCTTTTTGCCCCAATACAAATGATCATCGTTTGATAAGTCAGTCTCTCAGTTAGGTGATCTATTGGTTCATACAGGACTTTGGTCCTAAGCTAAATATGTCGACAATCACTGGCCAAATTGTCATTAAGCCTAGTATTATTATGATCCTTGATGGTTTTAGAGACCCCGTGACCTTTCATATTTTCCTACTCTGGGCCAAGTTGTCATAACTACTCTCCTTTCTACGGAAGAATCATAAGAGATGATTTCCTGATCTTTTCTTTAGAGCCACCATAAGCCCAGCAAGACTAGTCTACAGCCACTAGGGGCCCTGTGAGGTTGTACTTCCTGCTGGCTGGCCATCATGAATAACAACTTCCCATGGTTACTGACTTGGTTTACCATGTTAGCATGCTAACCTTTGCTAATTAGCACTAAACACAAAGTACAGCTAAAGATTAATGCCATGGATGCCATTTTAGTTTATGACCAAATTAAGCCTTAATTAATTAAATTAAGGCAAAGTATGACCACCAGATGCGCTACACAATATGTAGAAGAAAGAAAGAAATAAGAGACATTAAGAAAAACATGGGTGTGCAAAACTTTCTTAACACTACGTTAGTTGTGTAGAGTCTCTGAGCATACAATGCATGTAATTAGCACTTTTTTAAAGTATATAATTGTTACCCTGACAGCCTTATGGTTGAAGGCCTAGAAACCATCAAAAAGAACATTCAGGGTGGTGTGCGACTAAAATCATGATTGCAGAGAGACATCTTCTATAGGCCACAGCTTACCCAGTTGTAGTTGTTGTGATATATGCTTGCTCAGGTGTTTGCAATCATCTTGTATCTACAAATGGGGAAACTGTGTGCTGAGGGCTACACCCTGAAGAAGGCTGTTTGTGCCGCCACGCGTGGGTTGTTACTAGAGATGTACCAATACCAGTATCGGAAAAGCCTCCAATTCTGCATAAAATGCTGGTATCGGCAAGGACCCGGAGTTTATGCACCGATTTGATACCACGTAATTTAGCGCCAAAGATAACCTACTTTAAAGGCACACTATGCAAGATTTGTACCTTAATATAACAGCTTCTAAGTCATTTCGATGGTAAACAAACTCGTAGTAGGGAAAATCATCCCGATAGCAAAGCAGGGAAGGGCGCCGCTGAGAAAACCAGCAATGCAAGTTTGGGAGGTGGCGCCCCGCTAAATCTCGCGAGAATCCCAAATTGCTTTACTACTATCGGTTCTGCGAACATCCACTACACCTGCTAGAACCTTTTGGACATCGGTGACCAGCACCAGATATCTATTTCGATTGTCTTTCATTATACGCACAACATCCCAGACGACATACCGCCGGGCTCTCCGTGGATTGTTGTCGGGTCCAGGAGGCGGCGCAGACGGAGGAGGGAGAGGAAGCATAACCGCAGGTCCGGTGTTATGCTAAGGCTAGCATAGCACACAAGTCACGTCTACTGAGCCTGTATCTCTCCAATGCCAGATCCCTGGTGCATAAAACGGACGACTTGGAATTACAACTCGCTGGAAATAGCTATGTTTGTGACTGCTGTGTTTTGATTATCACTGAAACCTGGCTTCACCCGGGGATACTGGATGCTAGCATGCAGCTAGCAGGTCGCACTCTGCTCCGCTGGGACAGGACTGAGGACTTCAGTAAGAGCAGAGGGGGGGGCTCTGTATGTACGTGCATGAGAACTGGTGTAATAACGGGACAATTATAGATAAACACTGTTCCCCTGACCTCGAGTACATGTCTAAAAGATGCCGGCCTTTTTTTCTACCGAGAGAGCTAACAGTAGTGATCGTCACGGCTGTGTATATTCCACCAGACGCCAATGTAAACACGGCGCTCTCTCTCCTGCTGAACACCATAAAGGAACAGCAGCGGACCCACCCCGACGGTGTTCACATAATCACAAGAGACTTTAATAAGAAGACTGTACTCACGACATTTTATCAACATATTAAGTAAACTTGCTTGCGTTCTATGTTGTATGTTGTTGCACTTGCTTGTTGCATGCCAGTTTTTTATCACTTTTTAAAAAATGGCATCCATGGCATTATCACTTTTTATTTCATTGTCTTTGTACTTGTACTCTGCACAATGATAATAAAGTTGAATCTAATCTAATCTAATTTACGAAGTTGTTGATTCATCCATTGTTGATAATAAGACCAGTCCTACAGGGGGGAGGGGATCAGGCTGTGAGTGCAGAGACGGCTCTGTGTGAGTGGTATTTACGACAGTTACGTTAAATACAAGTACTCCACAGCGACTCTAGTGGTAGCGGTTTGACAAAAACGGAAACTGCATAGTATGCCTTTAAAGTAGTTTATTTATGTTCTTTTTCCGTTATGAATTCTACGGCGACCATTATTTGTGTTTGTTCATGTTTCACAAAGAGTTTCACAACAATGATAGCAATCTTATATGTACGGGGTAAGCAATATTCAGCTGTTAAAACATTATAAAATATGTATTTTTTAACACACTCATATTGGATCAGTTATCGGTATCAGCCGATACACAAGTACAGGTATCGGAAACGGTATCTCATGTTACTCAGCTCTATTAATGTATTAACAATTTCAATATTAAATGGCAATCTAAATAAAGTTTTTTTTTTAACTTTTTGCCGGAAGAGTGCCTTGGACCTTTCTTCTTTTTTGAACTTTTGTGTTACCTTCCATTATCTGTTTGAACTTATGAGTAATTCGGACCTTTTCTATTCTAAAAAATACTCCTAATAAAATTGAATTAGTCGTGTTCCCAAAGGATTTTATACAGTCACTTGCTGTGACTGAAGATCTGTCTGTCCACAGGCAGAAGGACAGACAATCTTATGTTCTTCTTTGATAACTCCCTGCCCATTCAGGTGCAGCCATGACTCAGACACAAACATAATTGCAGGTTTTTGTACACATTAGTATCACCTGAAGGTGCTGTCTGATCATTATACCTAAACTGGAACTCAAACAAATACCTTCACGTCAGTGAATCTACTATAATGCGTTGTAGATTTTAAGTAAAAATGAAGGTTTGTGGAAAATAACACAAATTGCACATCGAGGGACCCGCTGGGGATGGATTATTTTCTCCACAAATTGATTTGTCTTGGTGATCCAATCAGCCCATTTACCCAGTGAAAGAATGAGGTGAGAATGGTGTGAATAAATAAGAGGTAAAGTTAAAACGCCCAGTGTGTATATGCCCAAGGCCATGCATACAACGCTTAGCTAATCACACAATGCTTTAAACCAGTTTTAGGTGGTGACGCATTGGAGGAAATTCTGTCATTTTCACACAGTGTAGCAATTGTAGCCAAATGTGGCACTGCTTTTTGGTCGCAAAACCCAACATATTGTCTGTGTTTGTGAACACGCCAATTTGGATTTTGTTGTAAATTCCTGCCAGTTTAAGAAAAGCCAAATATTCAGCATGTTGCTGTTCTGTTCAATGTGTGCTGTTGTGAATATTACATACTTGAGAAGGTGCTAGCACCCTTGTCAGAATTAAATCAGGAAGAAACAACATTAATGGCACAGTGAGTTTGTTTGCATGACCACAATTCTCTGATTAATAAGTGTCTCCAGTTGGGGAACACTGCTCATTAATATACTGTGCCTACATTGTGCTTCTGCACTCATTAAAAAGTGATTCACTACATTTTTGCTTCATTTTTTTAATTAAGGATGGCTGTCATGCAAACATGCAAATACAAAAACTGTCAAAAACATGCTCAAAGGGTTCTTTTGTTCCTGAAAAACTGGATTTCCAGGTGGTTTCCAAAGACAGACCACCCTATATGATTCAAAATGTGGCAATAAATACACCACACTGATCACAGAAGGCCAATGAGAGGCCAATGTATCTTGTCCAATAGAGAGACACAAGTCCTTGGTGACATGGTGAAATTGAAATCCTGGCATGGCTGATTGCTGAAGAAGTGGAAGCACCGTAAACAGGATAATCCTGGGTAACAATTGGGTCTTGTAATCAGCAGTTGCTGAGATCTGGGATCTGGCAACATTTCTACATCTAAGTCCAAAGTGGCAAGAGACACAATTGTAAACAAGCCGAAAGTGTATCTAGATTCCCTAAACCTAAACAAATAGGTTTAACTGAAAAGTGAGTGCAGCCATACTGTTGGTTATAATCTGCAATTGCAAATAAAAAACTGTGTGTCCTGCGGCAAGTACTGTGGGTCAAAGTTAAACCAGGAAGTTTTCCTGTAAACTGTGATGGACACTTACAACGTTATGACAGTTTGTAATTATAGTATTAATCCTACTTTTTGCCATTATTTTTTCTTCTAAATAAATTTGGATAACCTGTCTGATCGATGGCTGCTTGTGTTTCTTGTCTGACCTCTTTATGTGTTTGCATTTTAATATCTCAGCAATTAACTTGTTTAGTACAATGTCAGGGTAAGGAATAGGAATCAAAACTAAATCAAGTTGTAATAAGAATTTTAATACCAGCGGCTAGCTCCAAGAAAACACATCTGTATTGGAGTGATTGGGAAAACCCCTTACTTCTTAAAGTCAAAGTTAGAATACATGTTTCACTAATTTCACTTCCTATAATGAGTGTTATATAGGTGACTTGTAAAGCTACTCTTAAGTTGAGCCTCAAAGAGGGGTCTTTTGGGGGAAATTATGCTTCATTGACAGGTGTCAGGTGTAGAGTATTAGCCTATCACAGCCTATGGCTGTTTGTTTACCCCAAATTAGTAGTTTTCCATAATACTTAAAATATCTAGTCCCGGTAGCTGAAATTGAATTTAAACCCAAATATTCGGAACATCTGCTTCGGAGAATTGTAGGGACACAATTTGTACATATTTTCTGCAGTGTATATGTCCAACACATTCTCACTCCCAACTCGTCACATACAGATGCTTGGTCAGAACCCTTTGGTGTCATTTTTCAACTTACATGGTATGGTTAAGTTTAGACAACAAAACTACTTGGTTGGTTTTGGAAAAAGATCGTGGTTTAGGTTAAAATAAGTATGTTGGTTACATAACTTACGTACATGAATTTAGTTAAGTGGGTTACGTACATAACCTACGTGAGATAAGTTACATACGCAATAAACAACCTAAGTAATAAAATAAGTCAACGTTGACTTTTGGTTTCACACAGGACATGAACATTGGTCTCCTGAAAAGTAGTCTATATTGACGACGTATAATTTCTGGGATTGTTCAGGTGCCGCCAGATATTCCGCTGGATGTCCCTCATTTCTTTGTGTTGGCACTCCGGTGGATTTATGGTTAACTGCTCCTCAGATCTCTGCAGGGTAAATCCAGACAGCTAGCTAGACTATCTGTCCAATCTGAGTTTTCTGTTGCAAGACTAAAACTACTTTTGAACGTACACGTTCCAACAAAACAAGTTCCTTCCAGAGGCTATTTTGCAGAGGCGCCTAGATGATTGTGATTGGTGTAAAGAAATGCCAATAAACCAGAGCACGTTTTTCTCCCATCCCAGAGTGCTGTGTGGACTAGCCAGACCATCCTCCGCAGAGCTGTGGAGGAAGGTCTGGCAATGCGAGACTACCTGAAAAGTAAAAGTCCTGTGTTTGTTTTAAAGATAATTTTTTTTGGGCTTTTCCGCCTTTAATTTTGACAGGACACCTAGGTGAGAAAGGGGTAAGACATGCAGGAAATTGTCACAGGTCGGATTTGAACCCTGGACCTCTGCATCGAGGCATAAACCTCTCAGTATATGTGCGCCTGCTCTACCACTGAGCGAACCCAGCCACATCCTGTTTGTTTGACCCATCCATCCACCTCGACCTCCTCCCTAAGCGGACTTTCGCGCTCTTTATATTACATAATCTCACAGTGCCGTGGTCGAGCAGTTGAAAGCCCGGTGCGTCTCATACAGACACTAAAGGGTGCCTTTGTGTCAGTATCTGATGCTGAAGGCCACTGACCACACTGGTGTTTTTGATGAGCTGGGAGTAAGAGTGGGTTGATATGTCACACTGTTCCTATTAAAAGAAAGAGAAAGGCATAATAATTGGAATGTCAAACTTGTCAAAGCCATCAAAAAAATCACATACATGTAATTGCGGTTCGAAACTTGAAACTGATACTTGGACATAATGAATAAGTGCCATGACAAGAATAGTATTTTGATCACTTTGTTTAAATTTTCGTTTTTTCCGTCGATGTATCTTTAGTTCTTCAGCTTAAAAAGATCCGCATGCAGAATGGTGTCATTTAGACAATGACTGCAGCAACAAGCTGCAATTGTCCTAATAATAATGTGGACTGGGCTAATCTGGTCGAAACAAGACATGGTCTGGGTGCTTGGGGAAATGGGATTTGTGTTTGTTGGTGTGATTGCATGCCAACACAGATCACAGAGTGTTTCTTCACACTGCCGCAAACTCTTTATTACTATAGACGTGATTTCATATTAAAATAAATGCCCATCTACTACTTTCAGTTGATCTAGCATACAGTATTTGACTAAAAATGACTTCATGGAAGCTTTTTACATTTGATTTTAACAACTAGCTGTTTACTTTCTAGGATGAAACTCTTCATTAGACTTGGCGCTTGGTAAACACCCATGTCTTGCCCAAGTAGAGACAACCATGATGAAATCACTACGACCTCATCAGGGTATTTTATTTTTTCAGATTTTTGAAAGCTTCCTCTATATCCACAGAAACTAGATTGTGTAGTACTCCCTGTGATGAGTAAACTAAACACTGATTAAAATGGCCCTGTTATCATTGAAGTACTTGTTACCCTGAGTTTGTGCTGATGGAACAAAGAGAAAACAAAGAGTCATGGTATCTGGGATGGTTTGTTAGATCTACGATATTTCTTATCATACCATACACACGTCATTGGTTTCATAACATGATTTCTGATCTGAACGTATAAAACATGTAAAGCTTATTTATTATCCATGAAGAAGCAGGAAGTTCTCAGCTATTGAGGTGACCCAGTGCAGCCTTGTATGATGAAGGGAATGTGTGAAAAAGTACACTGCAGTTGTGAAATGTTCCTAAGAATTGTTCCACTGGCTTTATTTTAGTCTCACACACACACACACACACACACACACACACACACACACACACACACACACACACACACACACACACACACACACACACACATCACCTCATACAAAGTCTTCAGAGAACTTTGCAGTATGTTCAACATTTATTCAAAATGTCACATGATAGAGATAAGTGGTTTAATACAGATTTTTATATTATGGTCTGTGCGAATACTCAATTCTGATTGGCTGCAGGGTGTACATTAAAAAGAGATATAGGGAGGTCACATGAGCAACAATCGCATTGGTCGCTCAGGGCTAGAGCTCCTCACCCACCTCTGTATTTTCATTGAAAAATCAGTTCTATTTTTTCTTCTTCAATCTTTTTATTTGTTGCCACAGTGACTCAATGAAATGCCTGGAGGCGCAAAAAAGCAGTTCTCGTTGTCATCTACCAGACACAGAAATCCTGGTATGGCGGCGGCTAACAGGACTACTGATGCTGGCGCGGACCTAAACATGGAAAACGTTAGCAGAAATTGATACCTCACTGCAACATATCAGGACAGAGCTTGAGAGACAGGGAGCTACGGTACGTGAGCTGATGCAACGAATGGACAAGACACAGGTGGATAACAGGCAGATGAGAAACATGGTGAGTGCCTGTGTTGATGACCAGAAGAAATTTGAGTATAAGCTAGCCGAAATGGAAGACAGATCCCGATGCAACAATGTACGCATCACTGGACTAAAAGAGGGCAGCAAAAAGGATGACCCAGTTGTGTTCCTGCAAAAGCAGTTACCGGTGTGGCTCCCCTCCTTACAGAACAGGGCTATCATTCGAGATTGACAGAGCACACAGAATCTACAACAAGTACTTTTTCAGGTGTTTGAGATATCAAGACCGCCAAGCAATCCTTCCGGGGGCAAGACATATACAGCAGAAAGGCCCGATTCGTGATTCCAAAGCAACACAACGCTTTAAGCCTGACTACAGCGCATTCAATGTCCAGCGACACCAAGAATTTATAGGAGCTCAGCGTAAGCTACGTGCTAAAGGCGTCTCAAACTTCCTTATTTATCTGGCCACCCTGAGAGTGACACACAGAGGGAGAGTGATTACCTGTTCATGTTAAATATAAGAGTTCACAAGACCTGTTTCGATTAACCTGTAACTTTAGACAGTAGGGACAGTTTTGAGCTGGAGTTTTGCGCAAGCTGCGTTTGATGTGGCCACGTATGAAGGTAAATATGGTGCAAAAAGGGAGAGCTTGTAGAATACAATGTGAGAACTTGCAGAACAAAAAATCTGAACTTGTATGTTAAAATTTGCACTTGTAAAAATTTAATTTGCACTTGTAAAAATAAAATTTGCACTTGTAAAAAATATTCACACACATGTGATCTGAATTTGAAGTCATACAAAGAAAAAAAACATGAGAGCTTGTAAAAAAAATCTGAACTTGTAAGTTGAAATTTGCACTTGTAGAAAATGTTCACACACCTGTATTCTGAATGTGAAGTTACAGAAAAAATATTCACAAATGTGTAGATTGATATTTACATGAACACAATGACAGCTGCAAACTTATGATGCAACATTTACTCCTATACTTTTTTTTACTCTGGTTCATTTTCCATCACAACCACAACTCAGTGATTACAACCTCTGGAATCTGTCACTGCAACTTCACATATGTGCTCTCTCGCATCACAAAGTGGCCAATCTGCGCACCTCGACTTTCACAACACTCTTGACGATACATTTGGTGCAAAACTAATTTGTACCTGTGGACTTAGGCTGTGGAGCTCTGAGCCAACAGAACGGGAAAAGCCTTCTTATATACAGTCTATGGGAAAAGCAGGGTTTCTATCGCCAGATGAGGGACAACTCTGTCCGGCTTATTTATGTAGCATGGAAACTTGGTGGAATAGCATGCTAGCGTTAGCTAACTAGCAGCCAGCCCGCTTCTAAATAAATACCTTTTAATTGTCTAAACACTTTTTAACAGTCAAACTAAAACACTGGCGGTGAGCTCCACGGCCTGCAGCCGCAGACGGACCGTCATCAGTGGGTAACAGGTGCCAAGTTTCGCATCCCTGCCGAGAAGTTTTGGGACAACATTTTCCACTGTTCCAAGAACCCAAATCCCCAGTATATCCACTTCAAAAAATGTCATAGGACATACTGGACTCCTCAGAAGAGATACGTCTCTAAAGTCATTCCCACTCCCTATTGCACGTTCTGTCAACCTGAACAAACTGGAACTTTCCTGCATAGGTGTGTGAACAGGTGCAGGAGTTCTGGAATAAAACATCAAAAATATCTGAGGTGATAGGATGTCGAGTTCCTACTGACCCGATTGTTTTGTTACTTAATGACGACTCTAAATTACACCTGCTTGAGAGACTATAAGTATATAGTATAAAACAGTGATTGGCGTATTTTCTGGACATAGTTATGCTTGAGCTCTCTACAGCAATGATTAACAAAGCCAAATTATCAACTACCAGCCTATGGGAAAGCGCAGCAGCACAAATATAAAACAGACTTAATGACCTCAACCCCATGAGAGGAGAGTGATTAGGCAAGGTGTGGTTTCTGTTTGTTTGTTTGTTTTGTTTTCCTCGAGACCGCAGAGGGTGGGGGTGGGAGAGGGTTTTTGTTCTTGTTCAATTTGTTTTTCTGTTCTGTGCGCCATCTGACATTGCCTGTCAGGTATTGTGGAATTTGCTTTGTATGTCTGAAGGTGCTAATAAAAAGTTGATCGCAAAAACAAAGAAGAGATATAGGACACCTACTAATGACTTCCGGTCAAACTGACTGTTTACCATTCTAAATTAATGCGCTACATTAAAGGAAGAAGAAAATCTGAATATTTTATTTCCAACACGGAGCGTAGTCCTACAGTGCCTCATCCTCTGAACACCACAGGATGGCGCTAACACTAAAGCTGCAAGAAGTTACACTGCTCCTCTGAACTGACCTTGTTTCACAGCGATCATCTCTCATCCCGTTCACTGTTCAAGTCTCTACTTCAGGTTGCGGCCGATAGTACACATGGACAATTATTTGTTTATGAAAGTCCTGATATTGATTTGGGCACAATGACATGGCTGGATAGCTAGCTTGTCTTGTTGGTAAACATACTGTCAAGTTATATTTACTGATTGTCAGCCGTACACAATGTTATTGACATTAAATTGTGCAACCATGACGTTTTCGCTTTCTGGCTTGTAGCTGTCTGAGCCAAAGGGTTCTATGAGCTGAGCGGACTAGAAATATCTGTATCTACAAAGTCTGTCCTATTTACTGGAGCAGTAGTCTCGCATTGCCAGACCTTCCTCCACAGCGCTGCGGAGGAGGATCTGGCTAGTCCAAAAGCATTCCTGGATGGGAGAAAAATCTGCTCTGGTTTATTGGCATTTCTTTAAACCAATCACAATCGTCTTGGGCGGTGCAAAGCGCCAGACAGAGCCACGGTGCCTCTGCAAAATAGTCTCTGGAAGGAACTTGTTTTGGTGGAACGTGTACGTTCAAAAGTAGTTTTAGTCGTGCAACAGAAAACTCAGATTGGACAGATAGTCTAGCTAGCTGTCTGGATTTACCCTGCAGAGATCTGAGGAGCAGTTAACCATAGTCCTCACAAATCCACCGGAGGTTACAACGCCAACACAAAGAAAGAGGAAGGGGACGGACATCTGGCCGCAAAGAAGGACTTTCGGCGAATTTACGGTGGAGTGTCGTGCGTATAGACTACTGGAGCAGTGAACAACATTTGCATTGCATAAAAACCATATGAGATGGGAATGATTGTTCCAGGTATTAGTCATATTACAAAACTTTAGATTTTGTTTGTAAAAAGCATTAAATTATAAATGAATGGTCTTAAAAAATGTCATTTTGCAAGTGACCATGGTTAATAAACTGGAGGAGATAAACTATAGCCTGAATTTCCAGTTCTTCATGCACATTACATGGTGTTTATATCAGTTCCATACTATCTATTATGTAAGGGTAAATGCCCTTCGAGGTGTCCCTTGTGTAGTAACTAATGGACTTTAGCGGAGGAAACTGTCCTCCACCGCCGTCGGACAGTTCTGGCCTCTCCATCGTCCATTAATTCCTAATAATGGACACCTTGACGGGCATTAACCCTTACATAATGGATAGTATGGAACTGATATAAAACCGATATAAACACTTTGCAATGTTTATGGAGAATAGGAAATTCAGACTATAATTTATGTCCTCCAGTTGCAGTCAGAGGCAATGAAGAAGCACTATTTGCTCTATGAGCCTTGAACTTGGGAAGCATTTTCACATGCATAGTTAAACATGTCAATATTTGACATGGTGAGGCTTCTGCAGGCTGACAGGGCTTTCAGGTTTGAATTGTCTGATGCCATAATGGTATCTCAGCACCCAATCTTCTATCAATATTCAATCTGAAATATAATATATACTCACATGCTTTAAGACAACCATCACATTATGCTGCATGTGAATCCTGGTGGGAAGGTTCACGTTGACTGTGATTTGACTATCTAGACATTGTTAATGGACTCTTTCCAGGACGTTCTCTGCTTGTGTAAAATTAGTCTGTATTAACCCTTACAGTATGTTTAATGTGATCTAGTCTCTTAGAATGGATGTGAACTATACCTGTAAAACAAGTTTGTATTATCACCAAACATCTGTGACATCTGTAGCCTATTACTACAGGAAATGTAGCATCATACAGTATGTCCACTTTGATATATTTCTGGAGAGAAAAATGTCTCTTGAGACAACTTTAGAAACCCAGTTTCATGAGCAAAAGGAAAGGCATGACAGGTGTTTTTCTACTGATGGGTGCATTGGACTGATGCTCTTCTGGTTCACTGTGAAACTAACATGATCTGAAACATTTAACTGACACTTTTTAAGCCACTAACCTTTTTTGTTTGTTTGGTGAAGCACATCGCACTATGCAAGGATCTTTAATTTGGAACTTACACAAGCATATGTTTTGCTTTTCCAATGCACAGACAGACAGGGCCATTTTAGGCACAAGCAAGCTTGGCGGTCATTGAAGGCGCCATCAGCTGGAGGCACGCCAATATATATAATTTCATAATATATAAACCCTTTACTACTTTTTATTCAGTCATTCATCTTCTACCTCAAATGTTACTACATGTGTGACTGTGAAGTAGTGCTAACAGCTCTGCATCACCATCAGGTACTTCTGGGTCTGGTACTTCTTGTTCTGTCTGTTTTGTTTGTGTGTTGGAAACAAAATGCACACTGTGCTACCGTCTTTGTGCTTTAGAAAAGCTAAGCATGGTTTACTGTTATCTGTGTCCAAACCTCCCCTTGTCAAGATGCTGCTCTTCACTTAAGTGGACCGCTCTCTGAGAAGCACTGAGCAGCACTGCCAAACAGCGAGAGAAAGAAATCCAAACTTTCGTTCAAGCCTCCCTATTGCTTCATTTCATCTTCAGCCAGAAATCGCCACGGTTCACCGGGCACAATTTGGACCATGGCCATCTCCTTGGTTTCCTAGATTTGCATGGCTGTCCAGACGTCAGCAACCCTCCCGCCTCCCCCCTCCTCATCCCTCCACCAGCTTCTACATGCGTCAGCAATCATCCTCCCCCCTCCTCCTCTTATCCACGCTGTCTCACTACAACACCTCAGCCAGGCTTCAACAGCACACTGTGTCCTTGAGGACTCACTAACCATAGGCTCCCCTCCCCCCGCCCATGCCCTCTCTTCTCATTCTTATTCAACGTGTTTACATGTGCACTAAAAGTTCAGCTATAATCCGTTTGATACAATACTCTGATTTCTGCCACTAAACACCCCCAACCACAGGTTATTGTTGTTCAAATAGGATTGATCTGAATGACAATAAGCTAATTAACAGATGAGGATTACTGGTCAGTCTTCTAAATGTCTCTGGCATTAACACACCTCACGTCTGATGTGTCTCTGCTCAAACAGCAGAATAGTTAGTGGTGGTCAACCAATAATAAGTAAATTCATTACTGAGAAAAACAATGAACACAAACTAGTTCCTTTCTAGTTTTCCTTTGCCATTAAAGATGGGTCATGTAGGATAACACACAATAACCTGATTATCAAAGAGACTCTTTCTTAGGAAAATTTGGTTAGTTTAAACTTTTAATGAAGCATATCAGCTATTTTTTTTATTGTAACCTAATGCATTGGTTATGTAAGTGTTGTATTGGGATTGCATCTGCTCTGGCACCATTATAAAAATCCATTTTAAACATGTCTGTGTGCAAAAAAACGCTTAAATATGAAGTATGACCACCTGATGTTGCAAACCACCAAGCTATTTTAAAAATCAGCCTATGTAACTTTTGCCATACAGCAACCACTGTGGGCATAAGTGACAGTTATGTAATTGTATGTAATGTTTATGTAAGGGCCCTGTTCATGTTGCACAGTTGCACAAAGGCACTCTTTATCTTATGCCCCCATAACTGCCGTTTTAGCTAAGTGGGAGCTCTCGGCATTAGCTGCAGCAGCTCCAAGTTGCTAGCACCAATTCGGCTCGTTTTTTTTGCTATAGACAGTACTCACATAGGTATAGCGATCAAGATTAACGTAAAAATTTTCCTAAGAGTTCTCATTTAACTAAGTAGTTTTGGTGCCTTAACGTGCCAAACTGCGACCATTTTACAACATTAAAAACGTGTTTAAAACCACGACCGACGTTGTCTGATTTAGCTATTTGGTTGTATTTCTGCCAACGCTATGGATGATGTTTTATGAAAAACTCCCGTGGGTCGTATTAGAGAGAGGGTTTGGAGGGCTTCTTATGTAATTTTGGTCTATCCTGTACAGTACACACAACATTTAAAGGATTGCATGTCTGTCCATCCTGAGAGGGATCCCTCCTCAGTTGCTCTTCCTAACAACAGGAAAACACCGCACGCTGAATCGCCGTGAAGTTTAGATCGTGCGCCTGGCTGTTCATACCAGACTCGCATTTCTCCACGCCGGTCACAAAACGATCGTTCTTTCCACACAGCTCTTTCTCTCTCTCTCTCTCCCTCCCAGTGTGTGTGTCACTCTGTCTGTCCGTCGGTCTCTCCCCGTGTGCCTAATCGCGTGTCTCGCTGTAGACACAGCTGAGAAGTCAAGACATCCAAAATCACCATAAACCTGGGTGTTTTATTTTGAAATTGGTTTATTTTGTAAAGTATCCAGCGGCAATTGTGGCCTTCCTGTATGTGATTACCTGCCTGGCTTGACACATTCGCCCACGGCTCCGCGCCTGATCGCAGCCGCTCCGCACCTGATCACAGCCGGTGTGGCCGGACAGATTGAATAACATGGGCGCCGAATTGAAAATAGCTCCTCTTTACAGTGTTTTGCAGCTATTCACGGTGCTTCAGTGTGTGGTGTGTTTCTGGCCTAAGATTTTGTACATTTCTCCCGTTTATGTTTTTTTTCTGATCAGAATTAAGGGTCAAAGGACAGATCACACAAATTGACTTGACTGTTCCAATGAAGTGTCCCAGAAAACCAATTTAAAAAAAAGCCTGACAAAGCCAAAATCAATGATCCAGCATGCACAGTACCAGGTCAGTGCTACTGACTCACCTAAATGGAATGCAGCCATTAATTATGTTACTAATTACACCTGTGCTTTTCCTGCATTGACATAAAGCTGTGGCTGATGGTGTCAGAATGCTCCCACATCTGTGCGGTAAAATTGGTGAGTAAAACAGTAGCAATAGCAATGATGGACAAAGTTACAAAAAAAAAGACCAAGGTTTAAGCAGCTTACCATGTGTTGATATTTGTAACACTAGCTTTTGTTAGCCAACAAGCTAATATGAGCCACTAATACTGCATTCTTGAAATATTGACAGAACAGAAAGACTTGGGAGGATTTAAATACTAAATTTTGGTCCAAATAAAACAATCTGTAGTCCGCTGACAGTCTGGGTGTTTTCGGGTTTGGTATTTTATCTTTTGCCTTTCTATAGATAAATATATCTACCACTTCCTCTCAGTCTCAGCTCAGTATAGGCTCTAACCAAACATGGAGCATTCAAGATGTCAGCTGCTGGTCAAAGTGTGTTGAAGAGATGATGGAACATGGCATACAGTATGGCAAAAGTCTTCCATTTGTTTTGGCATACGCAATGGAAATAAAAGTATTGATACTGTTTGATGCTTCATCAAGTGGTGAGCACATAATGCTATCAAATCACTCTTGATTTCTTCTCTTTGCTTTGGCTGACTGGTGGTAGTGGATGGAGCTTATCTTTTACAGGCATTTTCCACTGGGCATCTCTGCTGCATTCCGGATGTGTTCCACTTTTGTTCCGTCCTCCATCACGCCACCATACCACACCAGGAGCGTCTCAGAAGCGGAGCGTCTTGCTGCCAAATTGCAGATTTTATTGTCTCTACAAGTACTTTACAGAACAATCCCGTGTTTATTAAACTAGTATCTACCTTCCACTCCAAGCACTCCAGCAGTGAAACTCCATGCCTTCTCTTTTCTGGTGTTGTCCTGATAAAAGGATCTGTGATGTTGTATTATTTTTTCCACCTCCAAGATGAATCTCTTGTTGTCCGTGGTGTTGTAGAGGAGACATACGATATTGGGGGGTGTGTTTTGGTAAACTGACTGGATGCTCTCGCTGTTCCACTTCCTGCCCGGCTTTGCGCGGCTGGTCGAATATCCAGTCCCTCCAGGATTTCGTGGCCTTTTTTAAAGATTGTTGCGGCCCAAAATGCCTGATTTTGCGGGAGACAGTAAAAGTTGCAAAAAAAGTTGTGATTTTTTTTTTTTTTTTTATAGTTCTTTAAAAATAAAAAGGAAACTTGTTTCGGGGAGAATAAAACTACTCTGGGCTGTTTTCCTAGTAACCTTACCAAAAAGGCTCAGGATGCTGCAAATGTTGGTATAATATGAAAATGGCTGGTAGATTTAAGACAAAAAAATAATAATTTATTGAATTAATCAAATTTGAACATATCAGTGGCTTGTTGATCTTTACATTGTTAGTTAATTTCCTATCCTGGCCTGGGACACACATTCATACGGTTTGATAAAGTACTTATTGGACTTTGACTTATCATTGCACTTACAACAACGAGCGCAGCTGTCCTCAATTTAGGTCATCGTGTCATCTCATCTCCGGTTTTTCCTGCATCCACCGTGTGTGTTTGTGTGTGTGCGCGTCAGTAGCAGGGGGGAACTGCATGAGCAGCAGCCCCGCCCCCGCCCGCTGCAGAGAGCCGACAGGATTGAAACAGCAGCCGCTTCAGCGACTTTAGAATGAAAAAACGTTACAGCGTACATTGATGTTAAAAGGTTGGCAGGACGGTCTGAAATGCTTTGCACGGTCTTTCGCTGTACGTTTTGTTGGTAAATGTGAGATGTTCAGGACTCGTCTTCATATCGGAAACAAGCTCTCTCTCACTCCCACTTGGTCAGTGGCACTCAGAGTCTCACTGACGTAAAGTCTGGCACGTGGGACTGCTGGGATTGGTTGAAGTTGCGGGAAACTCCGGTTACTGGTCGAATTTGCGCAAAAGTTGCGGTGATTGGTCAAAATTGCGAGTCGCACCATAGTCACGGTGATTGGTTGAATTTGTGTGAATTGGCGCGACCGCGACATCGCGAAATCCTGGAGGGACTGAATATCAAACATTGACTTGAATGGCAGCGATTGCTCGCGGGGGCCGCGGCGCCTCCGGAACGCAGCAGAGATGCACCCAGTGGAAAATGCCTGTTAGGCTCAGGGGAGACCAGGTGTGTTTGATTGTTAAATGCATTTAAAGGCAACAACATACCTGATATAGACAAACAACTGCAACGCTAGCAGCATTGTTCACGTACTTTGTGTGCACTTGGGACGATTAGTATGTATACCCAACATATTCACGACACACCCCATGTAGTCTTAACAATCCTTTTGTTAACTTTGAGATCGCTGCAGAAATGTCATCCTAAGTACTGTAATTGCGGAACAGCTTTATTACTTTCTGTTCAGTCTACTTGTGATTATATGTCGCTACTCGCTACCCCCTCTATCCATGTCCTTAATAATTTGGTTTGGTTGGTAGCACAGTTGGTCAGGTAGCGTTAATTTGAGCAGACGCGCACAACTACCACTCTGAAGGAATGTAGGATTTGTGGGGTTGCCATCATACAAACATGGTTAAAAGCAAGTATATAAGATATTTTAAAACTGCTATGTTGGACTGACCTTCGGAACCTGCGTTCTAATTGTCTACCAAGTGTTTGTGGAGAACGGTCAACCGGCTTATTCATGAGTGAGAGTAAAATGAATTGGTGTGGCCTCTGCAGCAATGCAGGTATTTTACTGGACTGTTGTGGTGAAAAGGGAGTAGAGCCAGTTGGGGTTGTTTGGGCATCTGATGTGGATGCTTCCTGGGCGCCTTCCTCTGGATGTTTTCTAGGCATGTTCAATTGGAAGGAGACCCCCAGGGTAGAGCCAGAACACGCTGGAGAGATTATTTATCTCGTCTGGCTTGGGAAAACCTTGGGATCCCCCAGGAGGAGGTGGAATGTAGCTGGGGAGAGGGACGTGACCTGTCCCAGGAAGATTGTCCTCTCCTGAAAAAAAACGCCTCCATAAGTCTTTTGTTCAAGCAGCAATTACGACTCATATTTACGTCTATAGTGGCGCCGTCCTCTAGTGGCCAAATTCAGCATAAGGGGGCAGGTAAGGGTGGTTGATGGGTTCAAACAAACACAGGGCTTTCACCCAGGAGACCGGGTTTAGTGTATAAAATAAAAGTAAACAGAGAGTTTTCTTTACTTTAAGGAACAAATGGAACTGTGTCACGTTCTGCGGCACATGCGTAACCGAAAGTTGAGGGACTTAACAGATGATTTTGATCCAACCCACAATCTTTTTCTTAACTAAGTTGTTTTTGTGTCTAAACCTAACCAAACTACGACCGTTTTGCAGTGTTAACAATGTGTCTAAAACCTTGGCTTTCATGTTCTCTGGTTTAAATATGAGGACGGAAAAGGCTCCTGTGGGTCATATTAGAGGGTAGGAATAAACAACCTATATCATCGGTTTGGAGGACTTGTTGGGACCAGGATAAGCAGCTGAAAAGGGATGGATGGGTGGATTGTCAACCGACTACAGATTGTTTTATTGGGACCGATTTCAACAACAAAACATGAATGAGGAGGCTGTTTGGGCTAGGGGCTGGCAGTGCTAGTCGCGCCTACCACTGTCTTGCAAACCAGCGTTCTTTCCCCAGCAACCTTTATGACTAATGGTATTCGTACTAGAGCTGATAGTCTTTCATACTTGCGAAACATTGAGCAACAATCAAATGAAAAAGATCATCCAACAACAGCTCCCCAAACACCTTGGAGACCTGATTTCAGTAGTTGAGTCAGGCTCTCTTTCCCCAGCCCCCCAGTGTGCAAAGAAAGGCCTTTTATTGACACGGCTTTAAAAAGAGACTCGTCAAAGAAGCAAGTGATGGGAAGCAGTCAATCCCCCATCTCCACTCCCTCAGCTGAGAGGCCTGATTGTCTCATGAGCTCTGTTCTGTAAACAGGCATCTCTAAAGAAGCCAGGCAGCCAGTGTTGGGCCATAAATAACGTTTAAAAAAAAACAAGAGAAGACAGGAAAAAGAGCATCCCTGTGAGAACGTCTGGCTAAAATTATATCCTCTCTTTGCCTCTCCAAGGTCACTCTGTCATTTTGATTTGATTGGAACACAGCAGCCACAGCCATCTTCCTCCTGAGCCTCACTAACAAGCATGGCTTTACTCTGCCAGCCACTGCTCAAACAGCTACCCTATCTGAAGATGTTATTGTCCTCTTAGATTCATTTTGCTTCATTGCCTGAGCCATAACTCACGTCATCTCTTGGCCAGGTAAACTGGAGGACAACCGACGTAGTGAATCATTTGCACAATACTGCAGACTTGATCCCCTTTTCAATCAAATATAATGTACAATAATGCTGCAAAATATGTTGGTTTTTTTACCGTCATCGCAATATCAACTGGCGCAATAAACACATCCCGAAAGGCTGTGACATATCGCGAAAGACACTCGGAGATATTAAGAAAATATTAGCAGAAAACTGCACTTTGAATTGTAACTGTCATTTTTTTTTAGCGGAGCCTTTTTTATTCAATTCAATGTTCAATTTGTTCAAGAAAAGAAGGTCCGAAATGATTTCCTTTCATTTGTTTTTAATTTAATTTGCGAGTTGTATTAAAAATTTTACATACAAAACATATGTTGTTAAAAAATTAAAATTGTTAATCACAACAACAACAAAAAAACAGATGTAGTGAATCATTTGCAGAGTCGTGCAGACTGTTCTGTTCAGTTTTATGTCGTGGTGTTACATGAGGACAGCATTTTGAGGGAACTAACTAATGCTTCCCTGTAGATGTCCTTGGTGTTTGTTTACACTGGTGGCTGTCTGCCTGCTGGTGATCATCAGCTGCAGGTCATAGTCTACCTGGAGTTTTATTGAACACATCACCTAGTAAATATATGACAGGTTTTTCTCGACTGACTCACTGTTGCCACAAGAGAACGTCTCCAACACTTAAAAAGCTGTGACGCTCCTGTGTAAATATTAGCAGAGAAAAAAAAGGCTGCAGAATCAGAAGCTTCTGAAACTGAAATGCTTTTGTTGAAAAGACGCGTTCGACAGCTGCAGGACCCATATGAGCGTAAAAAAACAGTAGACGGGGGTTTCTCAGATATTTCTTTGAGGCGTGATACACATGTTGACTCAGGCATATATACTGTAAGTTCACGCCGCTGGTGCGCAGGAATAAACCTGTAGGTTTTGGGAAATTGAACAAAAAAAATTATATTTTTAAAAAGAGACACGTCAGGTTATTTACATGTGACACGCATAAAACTGGATAGGATTTGGAAGGAGTGTACACATCTAACATATGTGGAGATATTCCCCTGCATGACTCAGACACATGTACACACACACACACACACTGTCACCTGTTGTCTCATCAGGCTGACATTAGCAAAGTTTGCGTTTGCTGTTTAGGAGGTTGTGTAATCATGAATTCATGAGAAAGATTGCTCGGTTAATCTTTTACTGCCTAAGTACCCTTGAGCAAGATCCCATGTACATAATCCTGGGAAGTCTTTTACTGGGAAGACTGTAAACATATACCTGTTACAAGGTTGTAACAGAGTATGTTTACAGTCTGGTATTAGTACTTTTACTCCTGCATTGAAAATGTTACTTAAGTAAAAGCATGGGTATCATCAGGAGAATTACTACCCAAACTATTACTACTTAAATTATTAGAAGTAAGAGTAATCAATGCACATTTTAGAAAGTGTAAAGGATCCAAACAGTTGTGTGTTTAACGGTCTAATCATTTCAGCTGGACTTGTAGCCGTTATATTGTTGGCTAGTTTCATTCAGAATAAAACATCAGATTTTATAAACTACATGTGTTCTGTGTGCAGTAATCTTAATGTGTAAAGTAACTAGTAACTAAAGCTGTCAGATGAATGTAGTGGAGTAAAAAGTACAATATTTCTCTCTGAAATGTAGCGGAGTAGAAGTAGAAAGTGGCATGAAAAGAAAAGACTTAAGTAGAGTACAAGTACCTCAACATTTCTACTTAAGTACAGTGCTTGAGTAAATGCACTTAGTTACATTCCACCACTGAACCCTGTAACAACTCCATTCAGATTCTTCCTGTGGATGTATAGATTGTATACTGTATGTGCATTTTTGATTCCTCCACTGTGACGACAGCCGGCCACAAGAACAAAAAAACACAACGTGACGGTCCGTGTTTGGGCAGGCTGGGAGGAGGGAAGCAAAGTTTCCTCATGGTAAGAAGACTTAGTCAGCCACCCCCGTGCAGCTTAGCTGGCTGATCGACACTAACTCACAGCTGCTGCTGCTGCTGCTGCTGAAGCGTGCGCAGTTCTGCTTGAGCTATGTCAACCGCACAAATTAAACATGTGAGATAAGAAGTGAAAAAAAAACAAAAAAACTCCACAGATGTTTGTCACAGGGCTGAAAGACCAAAAGAACCGGATATGTGACATAAACATTCAAATCACAAAGGGGAAGCAGGCTATGAACTGTGTTGGATGGATTGAAAAAGTGAAACCTCGTCTCTAAAGTTGAGTTTTGAGTATAAAATGTACACTAAACAATCCCTGTAAACTGTAATAATCTGATGTGGAATGTTTTTACCTTCATAACTGAGACCAAAGATCAAACAGGTCTCAAAACTAAAAATTGCAAGTCACATCATCAAACATAAAAATGCCTACTGTGAAAGAAAGAAGTGGCAGGAGCGTTTCTGGTACCCATTTAACCACTGGTGCTCATGGAAGGGAATAAAATTAATGGAGAGGAGGAAGAGTCATAAAAAAAACATATCTGTGTCGGCTTGAGCGTTGGTGAACTTTTAAATGTCTTGCCAAATGTATTATAGGCCTTTTATTAATTTTCTTATGTTTTTTTTTTTATGACATTTTGGGTCATAACTCTTCCTCCTTTAATTAAAGGAATACGCCACTTTGTTGAAATAGGGTTATTCACCGTCTCCTCTATATTTATATAGCTGGGCAAACACATTTTTGTCTCAGTGCATGCATTGTCTTAGTCCGACAGCGCCGCCGCTATCTTAGCTTAGCGTAGTGAATGGAATCCGATGTTGCCGGTTAGCATGTCGTGAGTAAAAGTGAGCCAACAACAATAAAAACAAAACCTAATTACTTCTTGTGGCCTGCGTATTCACAACAAGTACAAATAGCAATGCAGATTAAGACTAGACGATTTCCTAGGCAGATATTGACTTGGGACTATATTGGATGGAATTAGGCTACAGCCGAAGCACATCGGATTCCATTCACTACGCTAAGCTAAGCTAGCGGCGGCGCTGCCGGACTAAGATAATGCATGCACTGAGACAAAAATGAGCCCAGGTGGGCAAAATCATTTTTGTCTCAGTGCATGCATTGTCTTATGAATGAATAACCCTATTTCATGCCTGCTGTTTGCCTAAAGTGTCACTCTTTCTTATCATAATTCCTATAATTTCCCCCCCATATATTAAATCCATTTATTTAAGAGTATCTGGAAGATGTTGTTGGCAAATACTATTAAATACCACCCCCCTCCCTGAATGCAGAGTACTCGTGCATGTTGTGAATGGATGTGTGCTGCAGATAAATGGCCAGCCAGAGACCCTGGCAGCAGAACACAGAGCACGCAGATTCACGGCCGTACAGTAGAAATCTGTCAGCCTCCTGGCAACGTGAGAGGACACCTGGAGGTAATGCAAGCAGCTGCCCCCCCCGTCCCCGTCCCCCCTCCCCCAACCCCACACCTCCCTCTCTTTTCTCCTTCTTCCTCTCCATTGCTGTCCCATCCCCCCCCTCCCACCCCCTCCTCCGTGACTCATCACCAGAACCTTAATCACCAGTGAGTGGGCCCTGCCTCCACTTTCCAGGAGGCACAAATGCAGAGATAAGAAATAAATAAATGTGCTGATACTCTGTTGCCCCCTGCTGGACGCTGTCACACATTGCATTCAGACCCACATTGTTTAAATAAGACATGGATCTTCAACAGGGGGTCTGGGACCTTTAGGGGGGCCTCAGAGTCAATGCAGGGGGGGTCTTAACATGAATCCAACATATTATAAGCAAATCAGTTAAGGGGTCCTTGGCTTAAAAACCGTTAAAGACCCCTGGTTTAAGAGATTTGTGCTGTTTTTTTTATAGGAACAAAGTAGCTTGGTATGAGCTTACTGTCTGCATTTATGCACTTTAAAGTGGCATTCCACTTAGAGCGGCGCGATATGGAGAAAATCAAATATCAAGATATTTTTGACCAAATACATGGATCTATTCAATGTTTTTAGACCAAGGACCCCCTAGCTGAAAGAGAGATGGAGCAGGGACCCCCTGCTACATATTTTATTAAATGTAGTTGAATACTAACCTGGGCCAGATGGTTAAAAATGGATGTAAAGATATTCATGTATTATTTATAAATCATGTTTTGATGTTAAACATACATGTGGCACAGTAAATCCTTCAGCTTAACTGTATCTGTGGATGACTACCATAGTGGCTACCTTACCTGAAGTAAGCCTATTATAAATGTTATAATTCTATTTCTTTTTCATGAATAGGCCGATTCATCTTTGCTAATAATATGTTGGATTAAAGTTCATGTATATTTTCAGACATGGAAGACTTTCAAAAAAATGATCAAACAATGTTAGAAGAGTAACAACTTTTAGACCGTGACTGTGCTTTTGTTTGCTTCTTTGAGTTTATTTTGCTACGGCGTGCATCTCAGCCAAACCTCCCGGCCAGATGAGCTCAGGCGTGGCTCGGTTCTGGAGGCGGAGTGGATACCAGAGCCCGATCCAGCAGTGAGCTGGCCTGGCATCTGGAGTTCTCACAGCTGGCTGCTGAGGTTTGATCTCCGGTTCCACCTCAGACTGCTCCTCCTGTGCCTGTGCCGTTGCTGCCTCTGCGGTAGTGATGTTGCGATCTGCTGCAGCGGACCGATAGCCAAGCGTAAAGTGTGGAGCTGCCCGGCTAAGAACCACTTCTCAGATGTCGCTTCGCACACGTGCTGCTCCAGCTGCTTCACCTTACCCGCCCACATCTGGAACATGCACAGTATTAGGGCTGGGACCATATGCTTTTGTTGATTCGAGTCTTTCATGATACATGGGTGCCGATTGGATTGCGATTTTCATTTATTGCGGTTCGATAGTATTGGAGTATTGCGATTTTCTTTTCCTTCTTTAACAAAAACAAAAGTTGAATAATTCACTTCTAGAGACAATATATCATTAGACATTTCTAATTGTTTTCTAAAAAAGAATGTATTTTTTGCCCATATACAGAGGTCAGTTCTCGACACAAAGGGTCCTTTGCTGCACGTCATCCCCCTTCTCTCTCCCCTTTTAAGTCTAAGCTTTCCTATTTTTTTTTTATAATAATGTTGAGAAGAATTGGAATGATGATGGATTTTCTCACCTGTCTGGACCACTCCAGGATGACGGAGACACCCAAGGGCCCCTGCACACTCCCATCCCGCCTCATGTACACCTGGCCCTCGCCAACCTGATACAGGGTTGGCTCTGCGAAGGCCGGAGGCGCTCGGAAGGTGAGGCACAGCACCTTGAGGCAATGTTCTCGCCTGCCAGGTGTTATCACAGGCAGGAAGCGCAGGCTGTAGTTGTGGGGAAAGAGCGGAGGGTCGAATTGCTTGACCGTGTCGTCCACTTGCAGGCGGGTCCGGTCCTCCTTCTTATGGTCGAAGAACACACCGCAGACCACTCCGTTGTCCCGCACCCCGACCAGCAGACTCCCTCCCCCGCTGTTCAGGAAGGCACAGCCGTACTTCAAAACCTGTGTGCTGAAAATCTTCTCCATATATTTTCCTGGAGGAAGTTGAAGAAATCAGACACACTTGTAAGCTTCCAGGTTGGTTGGAGAGCGATTCAGCCATGTTGACAACACAACAGGACTGGACCAAGTTAGGAAAATGCATCTCAACTACAAAATACAGCAGTGAATACATATGTGCAGAAAGCTAATGAACAAATAACACATGTTGAATGTTGATTTGTAACTCTTTCTTACAAATGACATTCATATACCAATGTTGTATATTGCCAAATATTTTTTGAACGTATTTGAGGCCCGGATTATGATCTGGGAAATGTTTTTTCACATGCTTTCTTTGCTGAGTGAAGTTCAAGGAACAAAAGCATTTTAGTTTGGGGGAAATGTTGGGTTTTGATTAAATATTAATATAGAAACACATTGTGTTTTGTGCTTCAGTCCCTGCTGACTTTTAAGGCGCTGACACACCAAGCCGACAATCGGCCGTTGGACAGTCTGGCGAGGTCAGTGACTTGAGTCATCCGTCCGAGGGGCGTCGGCCTTAATTTTGGCCGATTTGACATGTATAATCGGCGGGATGGGCAGTGCCGGCAGTCGGACTCAAATGACCCATCTGAAAGGTGAACTATTTTAGTACAATATGAGATTGTATTCTGAACAAGCCGCCATGACAGTCTGTCTTTGAATTTCCGGGGAAACCAGACCCACGTGACGCGTTCGTCCAATCAGCTGCCGGTTTTAATTTTTGGGCGACAATACAGATTAGTGCCTGCTGTTATGGAGACGTATTACGTCTCGTCACTTTGGTGTGTTCTGAGGCACTTTTTGAACAACTCAGGGAGACTGATCAGTCTAACTGCCTTTTCTGCTGAGGGTCGGCCGTCTGGTCTGTGTGTCTGCAGCTTTACAGTATTAAACCAAGAACATGATCTTAATCCAGCAATAATTTTTTGGGCCACTTGGCGGAAGCGGAGACTAAAGTAGTGAACTTTAGTAGTGAAACTGTCATGAAGGGGTTCGTATGAAAACTCGCACAACAATTCGTACAATGTCTGACGAAATTAGGCGACCGCCAGCCGGTTGCGTGATGACAGGTCACATGACAGTTAAGATTTGCGCCTTTACAGTTAAATTTAGCCGAGAAAACGTTACTGTGAGCCGGTTACAGGGCACCAGAAGGTGCCATTCGTTTCAGAGGTTGTTGCAGTTGAGTTTAGCTGACAAAAGGTGACAGTTAAGTTTAGGCACCAAAACGACTAGTTAAGAATAGAAAAAAAAGACTGTGTTTTGGGTTAAAACACAATGGTGCTCTTTGGATGCTTTTATATAGACCTAAGTGGTCCCCTAATACTGTATCTGAAGTCTCTTTTATATAGACCTAAGTGGTCCCCTAATACTGTATCTGAAGTCTCTTTTATATAGACCTTAGTGGTCCCCTAATACTGTATCTGAAGTCTATCTTATATAGACCTTAGTGGTCCCCTAATACTGTATCTGAAGTCTATTTTATATAGACCTTAGTGGTCCACTAATACTGTATCTGAAGTCTCTTTATATAGACCTTAGTGGTCCCCTAATACTGTATCTGAAGTCTCTTTTATATAGACCTTAGTGGTCCCCTAATACTGTATCTGAAGTCTCTTTCCCGAAATTCAGCCTTGGTGCAGAATTACAGCCACTAGAGCCAGTCCCACAATGCGCTTTCCTTAGGATGTGCCATTTCTGTGTTTGTAGCTATTGAGGAGGAGAGAGGGGGGGGGGGGGCAAGGTGGAGAGTGGGGGTGTCCCCTTATGACGTCATAAAGGGAAGATTCCAGATCGGTCCATCTGAGCTTTCATTTTCTCAAAGGCAGAGCAGGATACCCAGGGCTCGGTTTACACCTATCACCATTTCTAGCCACTGGGGGACCATAGGCAGGCTGGGGGAACTCATATTAATGTTAAAAAACCATAAAGTGAATTTTTATGCCATGGGAGCTTTAAGTATGGCTCCCGGGACACAAACACCCATTTACTGGGTGAAAGTCTTATGTTTTCCCCTAAACCTTTTTTCGGGACACAAACTCCAAAGGATCAGTGTGTAGGAATTTAGAAAATAAGATTGTTAAGTTTAGCTGTAAATTGTGTTGTAACCCTTACCTCCGCCTAGTTTGAACTCGATGCTGCGTGTCTCATTGCCAATGTATGCTCCGTTTCGGAGCAACTGGCAGCAACTGATGTCCTGTTCACTGACCCTGGGAATATCCTGCGTCACACAGCGGGAACAGAGCAACCTGGGTCAGTGGCATTAGGTCACAGAAGTGACATATAGTTGCTCAAGTTACAAAAGATAGGCTTAATATCTCCTCAGAGTGTAATCATCACAATCATAGTAATCATTCACTGTAGATCTGTTTCTATAATCATCACTGTCGGTGCCAGAGACTGACCGGCACTGAGGCTCATCTCAATATCAATACTAGAGAATTACATTTGGATAATATTCATATTAGTTTTTTTTATTATATATAAACAATTAAAAAAATAAACAATACAATTTTAAAATAAAATAAAAAACGTATTTCAATCCTTTAAGACTGCCTACAACCGTACATAATCAAGAAATGGCAGTGGAGTAGTGTGTGTGTGTGTGTGTGTGTGTGTGTGTGTGTGTGTTAATACATTTTGTGTGTGTGCAAAAACCTGTATCAATATACACACACACAAAATGTATTAATAATTTAAGTAACTAAATTAACTTATATTAATGTAACTTAATTAACTGAACTTAATTTAACTTAATTAACTGAATCAACTCAAATGAATTTAACTTAATTCAACCAAATTAAAATAATTTTTATTTTTTTTTATTTTAATCCATTTGTAATTTGGAAGTGAAGCAATAAATGTCATTGTATTAAAACAAGGGAATGTGAAAATATGAACTCTGAAATTGAGAAAAAACAAAAGTCATATTATTCATGAAAATGCTGCATAAAGAGGTTTTTGCCTATACGCTAACATACAAGCTAATATTGATATATCTGTGATATTGCCAGTATATCAGTCAGTCAGTAGTCATTGCTATCATCATTGACAATGTCCCTGTCATAACTTCTGATCTTACCTGCTCTGGTGTGTCCAGGCCTTGAGCAGTGTCGTACTGGACTATGGGTCTCTGTGGCTGAGGGCCGGCGGCTGAATGCCCTCGGCTGCTCTGCCTTTGTACCCATTTGGAGCCCCCTACAGCCCATCTGTGTTTGCCTGCGTTCCTAACTCTACGTCTCCGGAAATGATTGTGTCGATTCCGTTTACATTTCTTAGCCGGGCTGGTGATTGATGCGCCAGCGCCGGTGGGGACGTTAGATGGCCATGATTGTGGAATCTGTAATAAAGATGCCTGATTTTGGGATGAAACATCACACCTTTTACCTGAGATCTTCCCCTTCATTGTCCTCTTCCAAGGCTTTGGACCTTTGGGCCAGTGGTGAATTTTGCTGTGAATTACAATAGCCGTTAGACAATGCTGCAAAAACAACAACTTAGAAAACTATGAATTTTCCAGGTCAACATTTGAGTTTCTACACAAACTATACAGTAAGATGTCTGGAAGCTTATTGTGTGTGATTCAGCAGGAGATACACAGTGTGAGATGATAATAAGAGGGCGTCAGTGTGTGCTAAATAGATAAATGAACACGGGGAGGCTTGATAAATCATAAAGTCAAGGCTGATCAAAACAATGATCAATCAAAGCCAGGTGGCACGGCGAGGGAGCAGTGCTGCCACTACGCTGATGATGACAAAGCTTATGAGTGTGTGCAAACATACAGCAGTGAAGCGAGCGTCTTACCTTTTCCTGCTGCGCTGGTCAAAGTCAACCTGTTAGTGTCAGTCTAAACTGTGGCAGAACCTCAAGTGTTCTTCCAAACCAAGAACACTACGACATCATTCCAAATTATGATGCATGACGGAATGGAATACTCCTTATATATGCAGTAGAATGCCCAAACTGTACTTCCTGATTGTCTCTTTTTAAAAAAAAAAAAAAGAAACAACATCCGATGTAATGAATCAAGCTTGGTTTAGACACTTGACTCTCTACAGCAGTCCGTTCCAAATGAACCAATCAAGGCTACAGGCCCGTAGCCAAAAAGTAGACCCTTTTACAGTTTTTTCCTCATTTTGTTTTTAATTATGAGGATAAAATACTTCATTTTGGTGATGTTTTATGCACCAATTTGTCTTAACGAGCAAGGTTTTTGATGCACTGGAAATAATTACTACAAAGTTGTCAAATTGCTTATCAAGATCATGTACCACATACACACACCCACACACACACACACACACACACAAACAAAAAACTAGCTATTAAAAAATAAAAAATAAATGACTTAATATGGACCTTTGGCAGTGAGGGGGGGCAACTACAGGCCCCAGCTACAGGCCCCAGACCCTATGGGGGTCCGAAGCCTAGTTGGTTTGTGATAATTTAATAAATAACTAAATTGTGTTGGAACATTCATTATTAAAACACAAGATCAACTGAAATGACATGGACCTTAACTACCATATAACCCTTTGGTTTATAAGCTTGATACTTCAGGACCTTCTAAACATGATTTTGTAGTCCATTTGGATTGGAGTTTTATACCTCCCCAAACACAAGTCATGTAACTATGTAGGATAATACACATTTCTATGACTATGACACAGCCTTTTTAAAGGACTACTCTATATGTTCATGCATGGCCCATATCATACAGTATATAAAACATGAACTATGGGAAGGGTTAACATTTGAATACTTTACCTTTGGGTTTTATATCGGTCAGAAGAAACAAATACTTAAAAGACATAAATTAATTTCGCAATTCTGTTTTGTTGCATTGGCTCCTGCCAACCCTGTCTCCTAGAAAATATGTTTTTTATTATTATTATTATGGCATTTTATGCCTTTATTACACATGCAAAAATACCCCCCACAACAAATTTCAATTTAACACTTTAAAGTTTCAATTCAAATCCACCGCAGCTGGTTCGCCTCTTACTCCCGGTATTTCCTTACAAGCAATGTAGCATTTTAAAAGGCTATTTTATTTTTATTTTAAACATATACAGTAACTCTGCATCACTTCCAGCAAACTTCACAGAGAACAACGAGGGCAAAACGGCACCATTCAACTGTTTTTACCGAATATTCTCCGGTCTAGCTCAGCTCAAAAACACGGCACCGAATCCGTCAGCACATTAGCGTGTTAGGCTACCGACATTATCTTCGCTTCACCTTCACTACTGAAGATAACACACTCGACTGTCCTGCTGTCACAGGCTTAAACTAACCACAGGCAGTTGCCTCGATTATGGACTAATAGGGAAAGTACAATGGATATTGGGAGTTGTTTTATCGCATTGAAAATAAAAAGAATTTTCTTGCCTGGTGGGGGTTCCCGTTCCCTGCCAGGCATGTAGAATTATATTCATTTGGTTTGGTTTGCTTTCACACTGCACTTTGTCAAACGCACCAAACACTGTAAACACACGTCACGCGATTGAGACGGTCGCTTGTTTATTGGACAGAATGTCTGAAACTCGCCGACACTTCTGGTCTCAGAAATAATGGAGCAACACCAAATTTATAACATCTTGGGTTTTCTGGTTCTGCTCTAGTTTTTCTGATATTTTAGAAGAAGGCAAACAATGAGCAGCTGACAGACAGCGAGTGAAGGAGAGAGAGATGATGATGTCACACAGACGACCAGCGATGTGTGCTCAGAACAGCTTATGGATCTGAAAGTTATCATCCCTTTAATCATATATACGTCCGTAATTGTGTGCTATTAAATTATCTGTTTTTGGTTCACTTCCTGTATTTGGGTCGGATCGTGTTCTCACCTGAGGTGAACTGAACTCTAGTTCACTTGGAAGAGAGCCGAGACCCCCGTTTTCAAGCGGACCAGAGTTTGTTTGTTTGATCCGCACCAGATGAGCCTTCACACCGGCCCAAACCAACTCGACTATCCCACGAAACGCTCAAGGGTTCGTTTTAAAATGACCAAATGAGGTAGGTGTGAAAGCTACCTGAGGCTTTAAGGTCCAATGTGTAGGAATTTCTCCCATCTAGCGTTGAGATCGTATATCGCAATCAACTCTCTCGCACCACGCAGTTCAAAATACGTATTACAGCTACGGTAGCCTTCGCGCTTTTTTCTGATGACGCCGGTCTCTTGCTCTTTTCAATCTCCTTTTTCTTTTTCTGGGCGAAGAAGAAGAAGACTCCTGTTCCTGAAATTTGGATTTTGAATACGTGTGGTCCTCCATGTTTCCTTCTTCAAACTTGCCGGGGTCGGGAAGCTACGATACCCATTAGCAGCATTAGCAGCAGCTGTGAGTTTATCATGTGACAGAGAAAACGTGAAAGGTGGAGCAGTATATTCTGTATGTCCCTTACCGGCTAACGTATTTCAAGATGGAGCATGAATATGGAGCGTCTACCCCAGTTCATGTGAATGTAAGTGTTACATTTCAAGCCAAAAGGAAACTTTTCATGAAAAAGGACAAGTTTGTGAACGGGCAACACAGATTTTGAGAATGAACAACTAAACATGTTACACACTGGAACTTTAAGGCAACATATGACTAAGAGTGAAAATAAAAGGGGTCGATAGGGGCCCTCATCTCATTTTGGCCCCAGGGCCTCGTGGCAGGCTCATCCGGTCCTGCACCCAAAGTCTTATTTGCACACAAATGGAGTTCAGCGTCAATTATTAAAGTTCATCTATTTTTTCCATGCTATTTACTGACTAAACACAAGCACATTGTCACTGACTGAGGAAGTGAAGCAGAACACTGAGCACAAACACAAACCGTTTGCTGTGCAGCTGGAACACTCCCCCTGCAATTCTGCTCATTCAACAATACAAAGCATCACAAAAGCAGTATGAGCGTGGTAAGTGCATGATAATTACTATAATCAGAGCATAATATCATGTAAAAAATATATGATGAAGCAGCGCTCCAGTCTACTGAATGAGCTGCTGTTAAACAACCACTTGATGTCAGTGTTGTTCCAAGCTGAGAGCCATGTTTAGCCCTGGTTGTGTCCATGTCCTGAATCTGAGGTCAACCCATGCGAACACATCCAGTGACCTGAGAGAGGAGAGGCCGTACACTGCTTCAGCCTCAGAGGAGCCACCGCTGAGATGATAACATGATGCCAGGTGTAAAAAAGCAGTGACAATCTGATGGTGCCTGAAACAAAGGCTCTGTGAAGCATGGAGCAATGTCTAGGCAATAGTTTCCATGCGACTGAAACACAATGGGGGGAAATGTCTTACAGTAAAACCGCAGTAATTGTAGTATGAAACTGGATTTTTGAAATGGAAAGAAAATAGATGCAACACTGTAGCAGAGAGCCGCTGCAGGGCAGGAATAAATCACACTAAATTCTTTCATGTCTTTTTTGTGTATTTGCGTAAAATGGGATTTCAAGCCAATTCTTCCAGATGTGAGGACGGGATTTGTAGGTGGACATGTGTACAGTGGATGTGAACAGGGTGAGAGTAAGAGCTCAGATTACATCATATTTCATTCTCTAATTGGGATGATTTCTAATGAAGGAAATAATGGGTAAGTTGGTCTATTTTATCATTGGAGCCTCCTCTGGAAGATGTTTGTCTTTGAGAATCACTGGCTTCTACTATTCAAGCCATACCTATTGTTGTTAGGGCTGCAGCCTGAATTTCATAAATCCAAATCAGGGGAGGGAGTTGCCACCAAAAAACTCTGTGGCATTTTCTGATTATTTTTTTCTTTTTCATCTTCATGTATTCATTCAATTGACTCTTCACATATATTGTCTGTACATTTGGTCTCCATAGATACTGTTTCAAAACCTTCTTCACAATACCAGGATACGTTTCTGTGTCGGGAAATATTAGTATCTCCCTAAATTATATATTTTATGTTTTATCTACAATGAATCAAATTTCTGATCTGTAAAAGATCTGAGGTCTAACGAATCTCAGATCAGCCTTTAAAACTCACCATGTGTAACATGTATTGGAGAATGTAAACTAAAAAGACCCAGCCACAACACTAAGAAAAACGGACCTCTGTGTCCTCTGTGGTAGCTTTACGGCCCTGCCTACTGTGTCATTTGTTTTTGCACATAGCTGCAACTAAGGTCTACTTTTGATTATTGATCTATCCCTTGATTATTTTAATCAGTTATCCGCTTGCTTAGCATTTTTCCTTCAAACATTACAAGAGAAAAGCTTAGGAAACATATCACTATCTTCAGTAATGTTAGCTGGGGTTGCTTGGGTGAAAACTCGCCCAAATCGTATTAAAAAAACAAAACAGGACAGAGCTATAGAGGTTAGCTAATAATGGTACTAACATATATAATTAGCTAGTTAGCCAATCATGCTATGTTTTGAGCTCATATGTGCTCTTAGAGCACATTAAAACGCTGGGTTACACTTTACTTGAAGGTATCTACATAAGAGTGACATGACACTGTCATGAACGTGTCATAAACATTATAAACAAGTCATAAAGGTTTATGACATAACGCTTCTTTTAGTAAGTGTCGTTCGGTTTTTGTCATGACAAGTTAGGGTTAGGGTTAGGGTTCATGTCTCATGACAGTGTCATGTGTTCATGACACTGTCATGTCACTCTTATGTAGATACCTTCAAATAAAGTGTTACCAAACGCTGTTTAATCCATTCTTTACACTTTTGCTTTTGTGTCCAGTCTCACTAAAGTCCTATACACACACACACACACACACACACACACACACACACACACACACACACACACACACACACACACACACACCGCTTCAGCATCTGGAGACATCCAAGGCTTGAAAGACTTAGCATTCTTAGTCATGTTTATACGCAACCTGATCTCACAGAAATACGTGAAATCACCACAACCTCTTAAAGCGGCATTACGTAGCTATTTAACCTAAAATAACAGCTTCAAAATCATTTTGATGCTACTCTGACTTGTAACTGTCATTCCCACTCTGAGCCCCGACTGGCGATTGTTTTTGCACTATGTAACTTTGGTGAGCAGGAAAAGCTTAATGCTTTACGGAAACAAGTCGCTGGTTTTGGTGAAACTGGACCATATTTTAAATATAAAAACGTTTTCTGGTTTTCCCCCTGATGTCCTCCAGCTGCTCTGCCTCGTCTCTGATTGTGCTAGGGTTTTCTGATTTACGGAGTTTCCTGGTGGACAGAAAGCTTTGCTAGTTGCTAAAGTAATGATAACAGCTGACTGCTGCTGCTAACTGCAACGTTTTTTTTAGGCCCCGGGCGGGTCTAAGTTGCCCCCCACCAGGCCTAAGCCACTGGTTTTTTAAACTACAGTTAAAGTAGGGCGGCTCAGTTGTAAACTTATACATTGTCATATTTTTTTAAATTCCAGTTAGCTTTTAGCACTGACTCAATGCAGAGCCCTATGGAATCTGTCCTATAGCTTTTTTCAAATTCTGAATTTCACGATTCCGTCCAGGATTCTGTTATCACAGAAACTATTGGGCTCTATATTAATGCTGCCATTAGTCTGGGAGTGGTCCGAGCCGGGCCTCGTCAAAAAAAGACACTTGCCACAGGGCTAAACAACTTTTCTGGGGGAAACCCTGCATAGGCTATATGACATTATGTGGTAATGGTATGTAATGTTTTAAATTACATGCCGGCACCAACAAATAATTTTCAGGCAACAAAACTGCTTAGGTTTTAAATAAAGTTTAAATGAAAGGTTTAGGAAAATATCACGATTTGGGTTACAATAAGTACGCTTGTAGTAAGTTAAAGGACAAATCCGGCGCAAAATGAACCTAGGGGTTAATAACACGTGTGTACCGAGTTGACCGTTCTCTGGGATATGTTTTCATGCTAATTGAATGGGACCAGTTTTAGCTCAAACTGCTAATCAGCTTATAACGCTAGTCGTCGGGGCAGAGGGTAAAGTAAAAAGAAATCTCTATTTCTACACCACTAACAAGGCTCACAATAGCACCACACTTCAACAGTAGCACAATGAGGGTCCCTACATGTAAACAGAAGCATTGAGAACTTTGTAAGTGTACAGACAGTTTATTAAAAAGATAGATTATAAAGACAATACCGTTCACGTATACAGCCGAGCTTGAACTATGTTACTGGTTACTGGTTGCACGGCATTTGTATGTAATTAACCCGTAGGTTCATTTTGCACCGGATTTCTTCTTTAAATAGCCTATGTTACGTTGACTTTTGGTTTCCCACTGGACACGAACTGGGCCTCCTGGGTGAAAGTCCTGTGTTTGTTTGACCCGTCCATCGACCTCCTCTCTACACAGACTTTGAGACTGGGCTGTGTTAAACCAGGGAATTTGTTTCTCCACCACAACAAAGGATTCTAATCGACTTTTCACTGGCATTGTTTCTGTGGTGCCGGAACGTAATTTTAACACATTACGTGCCACCACCACATAATCATTTCACACATTTTTGTGGAATCAGATTGTATTTCGACCTAATATTTGTCTAGGGGAGAGGTTTCGGGAACAGTTCGTTAATCACTAAGTGTATACTGTCAGATGAATAGTGAACAATGCCCATCCCAGTTTTTTTTCGAAATCTAGGGTTAATATTCTGTCGATTGACTAATCGATGAATCGTTTCGACGCTACATCTGTTCCAAACGACAGGAGCTTATAATTATGGCGTAAGCGAGATCAAAGCTGTGTGTGCGGACATAAATAGTCACTTCACAGGGAATGTTAGGAGTAACTGTCTGTGCGGTCTTGGGACTCGGGGTTTTGGAGAGTTAGCCGACTCTGTGTGTCCCGGGGGAGAGAGGAGAGTCAGTGACCTATGGCCAGTCTTCCTCCGACAGCGGCGCACCTCACATATTATCACCCAAGTAAGTCATCAACGGCACGTCAACATCGCTGAGGTTCTTCATGCCAATCTTCCTATTGCTTTTTTTAATCCCCCAGCGTGCCTCGTTTGAGCAATTGCCTCCCACCCCCCTCCTCTCTCTCGCTCTCTCTCTCTCTCTCTCTCTCTCTCTCTCTCTCTCTCTCGCTTTGCACACACACACACACACACACACACACACACACACACACACACACACACACACACACACACACACCATCCTCCCCTGTATGCTTCCATCACATTCAGCTTGGAGGTCTGCCAACAGTGTTAACGTCTGTGAATGTGGCGCGTGTGTGTGTGTGTGTGTGTTTATGTGTAGGCCTCTGCCTGCAGGAGCGTGCAGATGTGTATGTGTATGTGCAGATGCGAGATGTGGGTGTGTTTGTTCACCGCAGCATTTGCCGAACACGTGAATTCAATTGACGACTAAAAGGAGAAATCACGGAGAAGTGTGTGTGTGTGTGTGTGTGTGTGCGTGCGTGCGTTTCAGGACAAGTGGATGAATGGGCAACTAGGTTCACTGCTTTTAGGGCTGTGTGTGTGTGTGTGTGTGTGTGTGTGTGTGTGTGTGTGTGTGTGTGTGTGCGTGTGTGTGTGTGTGTGTGTGTGTGTGTGCGTGTGTGCGTGCGTGTGTGTGTGTGTGTGTGTGTGTGTGTGTGTGCATGTGTGCGTGCACACCAGTGAGTGTGAAGTGTTGAAAAGAGTCAAAAGAATGTGAGAAAAAGAGGTATTGGATGGGTGTTGTCTTACAAGCAACAACAGCACATTGCAGAAAGAGGCATTTTCAACCAATTTATTAATCCTTTTCGGCAATGTTCCCTGTTCAGAAATGCAAATTGAATCAATCTGAGTCTGACTTTTAAGACTTTCAAGTGGGATTTAATTAGAAGCCGAGGCGCACAGTTTTAATGAGAGAGGGGGTGGAGAGAAGGAGAGATGAAGAGGGAGAGGAAAACTGGGGGAGAAGAAGGGGAGGGGAGGTGTGTGTTTTAATGCTATTCCTGCAGGATCGGGGGTGAAGGACACATAAACCCGTTGCTGACGGCTTTCTTAAAAGAAGAAAATTCCACCGTTTCCGTCCAGCCATCTGTCCATCCGTCCCCGCTGCCCTTCACCTTCGACTCGGCTGTTTGCACCCTGGGAGGGGTCGGCGCTCGGGGTCTGTTTGGTGACACCAAAAAACGCCCGATCCACTCCTAACCAACACATCGCCCTCAGCCGAAAAAAAAATCACCCCACTTCCTCTCCCAGTGGTTCAGCTCTTCTGCAATCTCCATCTCGGAGTCCCTTTGTCCCTTTGTGTTGCTGTTATTTACTCCAATAGCATTTCTCTTTCCTACCTCCTCCTCCTTCTTCTATTCCTCACTGAAATTCTCTAACCCTCCTCATCATCCTCCCATCATTTTCCAAGCCCTAAGCTGACTGAGCCTCCCAAAGCCATCAGGTCTGATTGTCTGATCTCGAGGCATCGAGTCCGCCGGCTGAAAATGAAAAATGAGGATTCCTCTCAGCCTCTATTTTTATTCTGTTTCCATTCTCTCTTTCATTCGTCTCTCATCTGTCTCCCACTTTTTTCTTTTCCCACCTCTCTTTCACACTCACACACACACACACACACACACACACACACACACACACACACACACACACACACATCTCTGTCAGCTCTTTCACTCATATTTCTTCACCTTTTGTGGCCTTCCACTCGCCTGCCAATCTCACCCCATTCCTCCTCTCGTTTCCGTTCATTTCTGCCCTCCGTCCTCTGCTGGCTTGACTGGCAGCTGCACTGGCACGGGAGTACGTGAAGGGAGCTGAGAAGGAGAAGTATGCACAAATCATTGGGTAAGGTTTTAGATTACAGCCTGTAAGTTACAGAAAATATTGTGTACAAATGTGGTACCAAGGAAATACTTTTAAAGTACAAGTAAAGAAGTACAGGAGAGAAAGGGTGAACACATTTGCATTTAGGGACTTAATTACACTGTAAGTACTTTTTTAAATAACTCAGTTCATATTGACTAATTACAAGGTGCAAGCAGAGTACCAGCAAGCAATGTTCTTTCCCAACAGTTATATCATGAAAAGGAGCCAAATTACGTGTGGCACTTAAACTTAGTAAAAACAAAACCTTTATAATACACTTTAATATACTTTACAGTTGGAAATGGTGACTAAGGGACCATTTCATTTTATAGTCTACATACACTCATTACACTATAATGTTCTTACAGGACAAAATGGTGTGTGTTATTTCACAGCTGCATAGTCTGTAACGGCATTCTAGTTACAGTTCAGAGGGGGTGAAGAAGGGAGCATTTAATTTCACAGCCTGCATACTCTGTAACTACTAGGGCTGTACACGACTTAGAATTTTGTCAATCGAATCAGATTTGGCTGTTCAATATGAATATTTGACTATTCGTTCCCTTCTATTATTTTTATAGTATTTTCATAGAGTATCGACCAACGTTTTATCGAACTGCCAGATTTCTGAATGGGGTTCGGCAGGACGTTCAGGATGACAGGGAAGTTCACGTAATATAGTAAACAAGCCAAGTTAGCCCTCCGGCTCGGTACGGCAGCGGGGACGGGGACTTGCTACATCCCTAGACGGCTCATTGGTTGCGCTTCACTGGCTCTGCTACCAAAGGAGAGCCAGGTTCCAAGAAGCGACAAGCGACAAATCTACCGACTTTCTGTCACGCCAGTATTGTCCAGCGAGCACGGGGTCTTTCTCTCTTGTCACTTCTGACAAGTGGTGGAATGTAACAAAGTACATTTACTCAACTACTGTACTTAAGTACAAATGTTGAGGTACTTCTACTCCGCTACATTTCAGAGAGAAATATTGTACTTTTTACTCCACTACATTCATCTGACAGCTTTAGTTACAAGTTACTTTACAAATTCAGGTTTTTGCAGACAAAACACATGTAGTTTATAAAATCTGATGTTTTATTATAAATTAAACTACCCAACAATATAAAAGTCCAGCTGAAATGATTAGACCGTTAAACACACAACTGTTTGGATCGTTTCCAGTTTCTAAAACGTAAAAGATTTTTCTGCATTGAGTACTTTTAATTCTTTACGTACATTTTCAATGTAATTTTCAATGCAGGGCTTTTACTTGTAACAGAGTGTTTTTACAGTGTGGTTTTAGTTATTTTACTGCAGTAAAGGATCTGAATACTTCTTCCACCACTGCTTCTGACTGAGGACAAACAGCGAGCCTACAGCCGCGTCTTGTAGTGGGCGAGGGCCTGGCATTCCCACCATCGGTCGATATGAATGGGCTAATGAGAGGCAAATTGTAAAGCGTTTTCTCCAGTAAGGTAGAAATGCCGTACTCTTACGGTTATCGGATGAGTTGTTCTCGAGAATTCTTCGAACAGGCATGTCACTCAAACATTTGATAATCAGTCCTTCAAGAAAAATGCGAAGTTGTTTTGTGATTGTTCTGGGCAAAAATCCTTGATTATGCGGCACGTTTTCTTAAAAAATGCGATGGAATATGCGGGATATTTATGCAATTTTATGCGATGAAATTAAGAGAACTTGCAAAAACTGCGGCTTCATCATGGCTTCATCGCGGGGTTTGCAGCTTTTCGATGATGTTCACGTCACGTAATTACATCAGTTCATAACGTTCCCATGGCAACAGGGGAAAATGGCTGCTCTTGTGTAAAGTAAACGCAACATTTTTCAACTTTCTGCTAAGATATATGTGACTGTTTTGCAACGAAAATGCGGGGATTATGAAATCATGCAAGCCCTGCATATTTTGTGCGGTAAACGGCAATTTATGCGGTGAAAGTGCGGCGTATTTGAAAAAATGCGGCCCCTGCATAAATATGCAGACTTTGGCTGATTATGCATTGAATTATGCAATCGCATAATCGCATATTTCTGGAGGGACTGGATACTGGGAACCAAGCAATTGACCCGTTCCAAACAGGCACATGCTCCAAACAGGCGCTGCACTAGTCAAACAAAAGCCAGAGAATAAACATTGTGTTACATTGCTGTGAGCTGTAAATTCCCCACCTCTAAGCAGAAGGCAGAAGATAACGTTATCTTGGAGTCTGACTGGGCAAAGCCTCTCTTCCTCCAATCAGCTGCCTCCATCTCACTAACTCTGGTTCCAGTCCACAGCTTCCTGTACTGGAGAGCAGCAAGAAAGCGAGGAGACCAAATGCCCCCTGAATTTCACTGCACACTGACAAAAACAAAAAAACAACACAAAACTCAACTTAAAGAATCGCTGTCGACTGAATGATTTGACTCTTCGACTTTAAAGCGAGCAGCCCTACTAACTACAAAAAAGAAAAGGGTGGACAATGGACCACGCTATTTGACAGTGTGCAACTACATATGTACAAAAATTCTTTGGGAAATTACAATGTAATCAGTTATATTGTAATTTCCCAAAGAATTTTTGTAAATATATCATTTAAAATAAGATAATATGAATCATTTGATTGTAATATCAATACTGTTCCTTCAATGTTCCTGCCATGTTGCCTTGACAGTAATCATACCGTACTCTGTAATTATTAAATATGTACTCAGTGATTTAAAAAACAACCTTAGCGTAATTTATTTCTAAGTCCCTCTTAAACACAAGTTATTACCTATTTTTTCACTATCCTTTTGCCTGCTTGCCTTGTACTCACATATAGGTAGCTTATTTATTGTACTAATACCCTGTGTACACTAAATAATTAGACAGTCATTTGCAGGCTGTAATCTAAAGCCTTATCAATCATTGCTTTGTATGTACCCTTTTATTACAGTGGTCAGTGGAGTTTCTTCTCTAATACCACTGCTCCCATTAAGCGTATTTTGTTGATAAGACACTGTGTCTTTCACTTGACTGTGACCTTGCAACGAATAATTACAGCCTAAGGATCATCATAATGCCCTAGAAAATTAGTAATGCTTTATGGTAATGTTATTATTCTCTCAGTAGCAAGCAGTGTAACAAATTTATTTTTGATCCCTTCTACATATCAATTGAAATATCCCCAAACTAAATCCTAACCTGATCCCTCCAGGTGTTTAGTTGTCTCTCATTTATGAGCGACAACTATGTGGATGGAAGGAACTCTGCTGCTTTGATTTTACTGAACAAAGAATTGGTGAGAACAGAGAGAGACAACTGGCTCATAACTCATTTTTGAAGGGAACAAAAGGAGGTAGTGATTAATTTAGAAAGTGGTCTGGAAAAATGTGTTAATAAGTTACTTGTCCCCCACTTGGGCACAGCACAACAAGCTGTAAAAACATTATTATATTACATTATTTTATAGCTAGGACATTGTTTCTACTTTTGTGTACGTTGCTGAGTCTGAGTAATACATTTCCTTCCTTCATGTTTTTAACATGCTTGAATGACAATAAAACTATCTGTATCTGTATAAGCCTCATAAAATCGTTGCAGCTAACATGCAAAACACACATCCAACAAACACGGTGCAACATTACCATCAGCATTTATTTGGAGGTTTGTTTCTGCCAAGCCTAATGAATGAAAGTCCAATATTCACTCTCCTTCTACCTCTGTTTTGGTCACCACCAACTTCTGAGGGAAATATATGGTTATTTAGCTTCTAAATGCTAAACAGTATGACCACTAGCTAGTTGCTAACGTTGTCTGTCTGATGTTTGGTGCTTGGTGGTGTACAGTGGGTTTATCAGTGCTTTTCTGCTTAAAATGGCTGACTTTTGCGGCTGGAAATGAGGTTAATGAGAGTATAGTTTGCAGTTTGGAAATCCAAAATAAGCTAAAAGAGGTTAAAAATCTCAGTAGAGCTGAGGGAAACTACAAATTTTGGTGGTAGTTCTCCGTGGGTTTATCACTAGTGACACCTTTCACATGAGTAGTATTGAGTATATGGGCAAAGTATTGATTATTTCAGCTTTAATGTCTGATGAGGGTCTGAATACTGTTTCAGAGGTATTTACACTTCAATAAGAGTACAATTCAACCGTATGTTTTACATAAAAAAAACTAGAATGGCACTCGGAGAGCGCAGACCTCCGCTAAGGCCAATGGTGCATTCAGGTTGTTCGTCTGACTTCGGTGTGTTCATGAGCTTTAAGTTGTAATGTGGAAATGCTACAAAGAAGATGTGTTGTATTTGATTGCTCAGAGTGTTTAAACAACCCAGTGATAGCCGTTTCCAACATTTGTAGGACATCGACAAGCAAGGGAAGCGGATCTGGGGAGCCATGAAATATGATCAGGAAAACTATTTTTTTTAGATTATTCCTACACCACATGAATGCATCACAAATGCCCTATCTTGCAATGTTAACGAAAGTCTAATTATTCTTTGGATCCGCCCCGTAATTCGATCCTTTCCAAAATGTAACAGGTTCTTCCTTGGCTCATGCTACACACTTCCACCAAGTTTCATAATATCGGGCAAGTATTGTTTTGTAATCCTGCTGAGAGACAGACAATCAAACCGCACCGAAAATGTGACCTCCCTGGCGTAGGTAAAGATTAGACATTGACTGTTTTAATCCCAAAAGACTGGTTGTCACCCTTAATTGATTAAAGCTTTGCTATAACATCTACCCTGATGTCATGAATATGAACTGACTTAAGAGCAATTTCAGGCTAAGATGCGGCTGACAGCCAAGCCAAAATGTTGTCTGGGGCCCCAGAAAGCATTGCTCCTGGTGGCGAGGTGCGGCAGGGTGAGGCTGCCAGGTGTCAGTGTAGTAGATGAGCTGGTGGTGTGTAAGGCGCAAGGTGATTGAGTGTGTGAGGTCTGGTCTATCGCTGTCATTAATAACCCAGACAGGCCTGCCAGCACCTTGGAGTCCCGCTCCCATACATAACCCTCAGAGCAGCCCCCAGGGCCCCTCCACCGACCCCTGAGGACGCACACATACACACATCGGCAAACTAGTCCGACCACTGATGTTAACATGATAGAAAGGAGACATAGTGTGATGGAATAGTGCTACACCTGGAGTGAAAAAATGTCTCAGCAGAAAATACAAGAGGTTATAGTCTCAGATATGTGACGTTCTTACTTATTTCTCCTTCACCGGGTCCATTAACCCAAGACAGACAAAAGAATACAAAATGTGAAGGAGGCTGGCAGAAGTGTCTGCTCTCGTCTTTGTCACAAAGCAACACTTTCTTTACCGTTCACACAGCCGTGGCGAGAGAAACTTTTTCACATCAAGATGCAATACATACACAACGTCATACGTCGATTTGGCATTCGTCTCGCTTTGGTCTGTATGTCTGTTGACAGTTAGATCTTATTTCACGCATCTGCTTTAGACGTAGGAATGCGTGAACACTATTCTGGTCTGGGCTGAACTTGAATGACCCAGCCTTTAGAGCTGTAAAACCTCTTTTCTATGGGGCCAAAGTAAAGATATAGCAGAGAAGAAGATAGACTTCCAGAGGGAAGGGGGGGCGGTGAAGAGTTTCTTCATGGTTCCACAGCTCTTATTGATCAGGGAATCTACCCAGATACAGCAATTTTTTCCCCAAGATATCAGCTTCGATCACTGGACAGTTCTTCTTTTCCCTTCTCTGCCTTTGAACATAGCCCAGCTACTGTCTTTAAACTTATAAATAGGCAGGGGGGAAACAGAAAAAAGTTAACGGAAGTGGTGCAAGGAATAGGTTAATGGCAAATGCTAATGGAAAGAGCTAGACTATTATGAAGATGGAGTAAAAGAGACACGAGGGCAACAGAGGAATGGCAATTGGACTGTGTGTTTTTGCAGGAGAGAAAGAGTCCTCTCTGACGGAGATGGAGAGATAAAGATATAGATGGATAGGAGAGGAGAGAGGGAGAGGGTTTTAATGAATTAATGTTCTCACAACTAGATGCCTCCTCTCTCTGTCTCAGACGCAGCCGATGAAATAATAAATAAACACATGAATAAGTGAAGAGGCCTGGATGAGCTGGCTCTCCGGAGGGGGAGAAGATGGAGGAGGAGGGGGGGCGGGGTGATGGGTGGTTTAGGGGGAGAGAGGGGTGGTAAGGCAGATAGGCGCGCAGTAAGCCTCTCTGGTGATTTGCTCCAACATCAAGCAGCTGGAGGTTACTGAAAAATTTAGCGATGCGCGGGGAGTCGGTGAATGCTAATAGCACAAACTGACTCCCCCCGCCCCCCCCCCTCATTCCTCCACACTCCGCCCTGCCTGCACACACTCACTCCGGTGCACTCCAACCACGTTCAGTCTCCGGTGACCTTGCTCGACGGCGAGATGGAGCAGCCACCGGCATGCTAACGAGACAATGGCTTTGGGTTAGCAGGATTGCCAGACGCTGCAGGGTGCTAAGAGGGCAGGTAGGGGCATCCAAATGACATGTTAGCATGGCTGGGCCTGGATGGAGATGGGCAGGGTGCCACTCATCCAGGCCAATGAACAGACATGTATAAAGTACTAGAGACCCAGACTTGAGTAAAAGTACAAGTGCTCTTGTACTCTTGTGCAAATAAGCAATGTAACGTTAGTGTTAGCGTTAGCGTAGCAAACTAGCGATTTTTTAAAATGTTTCAATTACAAACATGGTTGCAAATATATATGTACAGGACTGTGTAGAGCACAAACAAGACTTTCGTAATTTTTAAATCAATTCTTTAAGCCGAAAATACTTACATTTATGGGTCTCTCTGGTCGATCTGGTCGCCATCGTTGCTGGCTGCGCAGTGTATTCTGGGTACCCCCTTTTAAGTAAGCTCACGACTTTGCTTAAAACTAAGGGGTATGTCCCCTTAGCCCTACCCCTCAATCAAAATGAGAATTGGGACAGCACTTACTCTCACGTGAACGCACAAAACTAAGGGGAAGGGGTAAGACAGAGAAATGAGACGCAGCCCTACTCTATCTGTAAAATGTCCTGAGATAACTCTTGTTATGATTTGATACTATAAATAAAATTGAATTGAATTGAATTGTTAAAATATAATTCATGTTAAAGTGTTAATTGTTTAATATTTGAGCTAAAACCATCTGAGGCATTGGTTTACCCTGGTATTTTCTTATGAGAGAAGTTATTTATTTTTTATCTAAAGGATAACGTAACCTGCGTACAATTTATATTAAGGGAAAAAGGGCTGAAGGAGCATTATTTTTTCTCAAGGGTTTTTCAAGTGCATTGGTATTATTATTATTATAACAGTAAAGAGGTTTATGTGTAACATAAAGTGATATCTTGAAGAAACAAACAAGAGAAAATATTTGACTACAACACAGAAAGAGAAACCAGAGGGCTTTTCACAAAACCAAGATAAGGGATTAAGCCGGGATTTCCCAGTTATCCTGGCTCAATTTAGCCTTGACTCGGTTTCACAAAAGCAGAGGTACCTAAGTTACCATGGAGATTTATTCTGTCCAGCTAGCCTGCTCCCGACCAGGCTAACAGTCAGGATTTATTAATCCTAGAGCCTTTTCTGTTCACTCAGCAGTGGTTTTTACCCTATTGTTAGGGTTGTTGCTGTTCATATTGTTGTTAGAAGTTTGGTTATATTACGGCAGTTGTTGAGATAATTAGAAAAGGCTGATAAAGTTGCCAAATGTGTTTTAAATGAAGGCAGTTACTAAGGGCAATATAGAAAGTGCTGTACATGTGTGTTTCTATAGTTGACCAATGCATCTTAAATCATTTTAGTTGATATATATATTTTTTGTATTCTTTAACAATAAATGATTCAATGAATTGGCATTCTTAGCACACAATGTGTGTCCAGTAGATTGGGACTATAATTTGGGAGGATTGTACAATTTTAAGAACATATCCTAATTGTACAATCCTCCTTAATTATAGTCTTAGTTCACTGGACCAGTTATTATATAGTGTAGACTACTGCACATTCATGTAACAACAGGGAGAGGACACCTCAATGGTTTTTGACCTTATATTTTGCTGGGGGGAAATTAAATACATTTTAAAGTGCAATTTTCTACTGATATTTTCTTTCAACTAACTCCAAATCTTTGAGTGCTTTTCACCATGTGTCACAGCCTTTCGCGATGTGTTTATTGCGCCAGTTGATATCGCGATGACGATAAAAAAAAAAAAATATTGTGCAGCCTTAATAGTAACCTTATCTAATATAGGCCTACTGCCAGCGCCAGGAAGGGGTTACATACATATGACTAATAAAACTGAAACTTGAACTTAAACTGAAATCCTTACTGGCCTGGACGTGTCCTTTCCATCAAAACATCTTGAGTGTTTGTACCTTCAATGTAGAAGTGGACCGTGGATAGACTAGGGGGGAGATGACATGACACTGGCATCCAAATGGTCACATATCAGGATATATATATATCCAAAAGTGATTTGCCAAATTCTAATAGATTAGGAAATGCTCAGTGTTCAATCTGAACAAGTTATCAATTTAGATTAAGTATATTTATTCATTTTGAATTTTAGTCTATGGAATAATATTTTTGTAATGAAGATGCCAACATTTTTTATTGATATTAAACATCTTTAAAGGTAAGTATCTGCCAATTTAAAGCATTGCATACAGGTCATAATTCTTGAGATTCCTTGAGAAACCTTTCAGAATTTGTTCATTTAGAAACATCTGTATTGTAATTTTCACCACTGTTGTGGTTATTGCCAAATAACCTATTCAAATAAGGAACTGTCACAACATGGTAGTTTTGCATAGCAGTTATATGTCCTGTTTGAACTGAACTTTATACTGTAGTGTTGGGACCAATGTTGTAAACACATATTTATCTATATAAACCAGGGCTCGACAGTGCGAGTGTTTCACTCACATTTGTGACTAATAATAGATGTGTGCGAACTGGAAAATGTATTTCGGAGCATGTGTTAAACGTTAAGGTATTTTTTCACGCTTGCCGTCTTTTGCAGATGCTTCTGCCAGTAGCTTTCAGGAACTTCGCTACATTTTGGTTTCAGTTTGTTGTTTTTCTGTTTTTGGTACTGGATCACATGCTATAGCGTTTGCAGCGAGCCTGCAACTGCAGCGAGCGTTGTCTGCGTGGGGTTTTGAAAAGTGTGTTGCGACCGCTTTATCGGCATTGCTATTGTGACGATTTGCTCCTAGTTTGGACCCCAAAAGCAGATTCAGACTCCGGCACAATGGTTTGGAGTTAGTGGTTTTATTTTTTCTCAGTACTTGGAAGTGAAGAGAGTGAAACAAGGTGGTGAGGTGGCAATCCTGGTGAAGCAGGTGGTATCTGGTGGTGGTGAAATTGTGGCAGGCAAGGGCAGAGGATCAGCAGGAAGGCAGGCTGTGCTTAGGCAGGTGCTGGAGACAGAAGAGACACAGGTGAGGATATTTTCAGCAGAGTCACAACAACGGGTCAAAATCACATTCTTCACTGGAGTTTTAAGCCTGAAGAGTTACCACATGGTGAGTGGAAACAATCTGGCGATAAGAGAGTGGAGAGCCGGGTTTCTTTCACTGAACTTGATGGTGAATGGAAGTCAGGTGTGCCTGGTAACGACTGTAGAGCCACGTCCCTGCTGATGAGCCAACACGGTCTCGTGGCAGTTCGTGAAATTCTATGATGAAAATCTATTGATTCGTGTACAAGAACACGTTTATCTCATTTTTTTTCGTGGTGGCAGCACGAAATGGGAACCATCTATACGGAGGTTGGGTTTAGGAAAAGATGAACGGGGAAAGCAAACGTCACACCCCGGGACACGATCTGCGGTCTCTGGGGGATGCGCGACAATAACGGGATGGCGGAGGTTGGGTTTAGGAAAAGAAGAACGGGAAAAGGACATGTCACACGCCGGGAGACGGCCGCGGGGGACGCGCGACAATAACGGGACGGTTGTGATTACGAAAACAACGGGGAAACAAAACGCCACACGCAGGCCACGATCCCCGGTCTCTGGAGTGAAAGTCCTGTGTGGTTTGACCCATCCACCACCCCAACGAACCTCCTTACCCGGATTTTCGGCATTTCATACTATTCGCTACCTGTGTACACGAATCAATAGATTAAATAATGTGACCATTTCACGAACTGCCGTGAGACTGTGTTGGATGAGCCCACACACACACACACACACACACACACACACACACACACACACAAGGGAGGAGACAAAGGGAAAGACAGACAGGGAAACAAACAGGAAACACAGGGGAATCCAGAGGTCCCAGACCGGGCTGTGACAGCTATCCTTTTAACTGAACAAGCTGCAGAGGCGATGTCACTCTGCTGTGCCTGTAAAAAAGCTGTCTAAAAATGATCAGCAGTTAACCTGCCCTGAGATGGCTGTGCCATTGTTTTCCTATTGGGAAATTCTTGGAGGAAATGACAATTTATTCATCAATAGAAATAGAAAACTACACTTCATAACGTTTTGTATTCATGTTGTATTATTGTAAAACTTAGCTACAAGTATCACTGTACACCAACAGTAATATTAGCTTACTTATGTAAGTCACTCTATAGCTGACTGTATTGAATTCTCTAGGGGTCTGTCTGGATTCAGAATCAGAATGAGCTACCCTACTTTTAACTACATTTATTGAGGAAGTAAGGCCTTTGGATAGATATTTTGTACCTGACAGAATAAGCTACCATACTTTCAACTACATTTATAGAGTAAGTAGGCCATCCTGATATATATTTCCTTCTGACAGAATGAGCTACCATACTTTTAACTACATGTATAGAGGAAATAGTCCATTCTGAATATACAATAAAAATAGTTTAGATTCTGTAACTGTTTCATGCATTCTCTTTCATATCACGTTATTGTATAATGTTGTGGAACCAAGCAAACCCTTTAGTAATCAAAGCTTTTAGTAAACATGATGACATTGAAATGTTGTTTTTTTAATATTCTATGTACTAACAGTAGAATAAGCCATTATAAACCTATATAACAGCCCAGTCAAGCCAAAGAAAGAAAATACCGTGAAACCGGCAAAATCTACCGTGATATATATTTTTTGTCATACCGCCCAGCACTAGATTGTACATTGATACTGTCCACAGAAACAGCAGCAGTCATTATATTTTCAATTTTGCTTTAGTTTCCTTAAAGATGTCTCATATAACTTAAATCAGTGCTGTACTGCTCAACGCGGTGTACACTGAATTTACATCATTAACATTTACATCAGCCAGAAAATGTGGCTAAACTGAGATTAGGTGAGTTTACCACCATTACATCACTGATTAAAATTCCAAACTTCCCCCCCAGGTTCTATTTTCAAATAAAAAAGAAAAGAAAACCAAAGTAGTAAAAGTTGCTTTGCTTCAATTCGTAGTTCCACTCTTCGGTTTTCTGTCCCTACACAAACACCCACTTCTGACACACTCGTTCTTTAACTTTCTATCATCAGCATAAGCACATCACAAGCAACATCCACACAAACACAGACACATTTAAATGCATTAATTTGTTCCTCATTTTGATTCTTTTCTGATCATCAGCATGGTGGAAAGCAAGCAAGCAAGTGTGTGTGTGTGTGTGTGTGTGTGTGTGTGTGTGTGTGTGTGTGTGTGTGTGTGTGTGGGACTTGAGACATCCCTCTGGTATTCCAGCGGGCCACTGAGCGGTCAGGGTGTTGTTGCAAACCAATCAGCATGGTGAGAAACAGCAGGGCTCACAGCAGTGCATCTACAGTATCTTCAAGGCAAGACGGAACCAAATGATGAAAAACCTCAAGTTTGAAAGAAATGTTCGTCCTTATGCGGAAAATCCAGTCATTATCGACTCACCCCTGGGTCAGAGGAAACTTCTGAAGTGCATACAACCTCCACAAAACCTTTAGCAACTTAGCAACTGCACTTCCACCTCCTCGCTGTGCCTCTAACCGGTGGTTTGGTTCTCAACTTGCTCAGGTAAATCTGTCTTTCTTGACAACCTGTTATATATCCAGCTATTATATGAGTGCCATCAATTCTCCAATGGGCCTCTTTGATAGCACCAGCTGTGGTTGCTAGGAGAAGTGTGAAAAAGCTGCCAAAGCCTTTATATGTGACGGAACAAATGAACAATGAATGTACTAGAAAAACGAGAACAATGCAACTGAGGATCAAACTGGGGAGAAAATGTCATATTCATTGATGCTGCTGCTGCTGTTTCCTGTATGCTTAGTGACATTTAGTAGTTATTTAGGCACAAAACATACAGAATTCCAACTACATTTGGCACATTAAGTTATCTGAACAGATGCTGCAGCATACTGCAGTTGCTCTGATTGCACTGTGAACCCAAAAAGTCTTTATTCCTAAAGACTAAACCAATCGGTGCTGCCTACGCCATGTTATCCTCCTGCTAGCGTTAGCACCCAACAGGCTTAAACAGGGCAAGTTTTAAACGTGTTTTTAGCCTCTAAACATGCTCGAAATGTCATTACAAGTGCCTACCCATGTGCAGTGATTCCTTCTGTGGGAACCACAGCAAATTTGACTGGAATATTGGATTGTATGAGTTCAACAATCAACTAGTGTGGCCTTGACCAGAAAACAGGATTAACACAACTTTTATGCCTTTGCATCTACTGCAGTCAGATTCGCTGTGTTCCCTCGGAAGGAATTATTGCACATGGGTAGGCACTTGTAATGACATTTCGAGCATGTTTAGAGGCATAAAACACATTTAAAACTTGGCCTGTTTAAGCCTGTCGGGTGCTAACGCTAGCAGGATAACATGGTGTAGGCAGCACCGATTGTTTTCGTTTTTTTTGCTACTGCTAGCACTCCAAATTTCCAAACAACAGAGCTACATGTTGAAATTGACCAGAATTCTCCTTTAAGTAAACAAAAAGGTGTGCTGTGTGCATGACACTCTAGTCTGTGTGCACTGCAGTCTCCACGTTGTTAGTTACACCAGTGTTTCCCCCAGTGTATTGCAAGCCTGGTGGCCCACTGGGATTACGTTTCCCTGCACCAGGCCAAAACCACTGGGAATCATTTTTTAATGTATTTTTTAAAACTACAGTTTTTTTACGGCTCAGTTGGAAACTTATACTCATATTTTAGCATAGTAGTAGTCATATATATGGAATATGGAATCTGTCTGATAGCTTTTTTAAATTCATAATTTCACGATTCCGTCCATGATTCTGTTATCAGAGAAACTATTGGGTTCTACATTAATGCTGCCATCAGTCTGGGACTGGCCCCAGCCGGGCCCTCGACCTCGAAGACGCTTGCCACCGGGCTAAAGAACTTTTCTGGGGGAAACCCTGTACACTCTTCACTTTACCGACAGTATTAACAACAGATGAAGCTGTCGTGTCTTAAGAAGCTTGTTTTTATTGTTCACTGTTAACTCACTTTACATTGTCCATGCTGTCTCTTTTTCTTCTCGTTTTTCCCTCACACAGCCGTTATACTAATCTCCGACACCGCCCGCCGGTCTCTTTCCCTCCTTGCTCGACCACTCACTCACTGACGTCACTCACTCAACTTACGCTACCACTGTAACAACGTCCACAAAAGATATGACCAAGGTCTTATAATACATCCACGGACCAGTCATGCTTGGTGTACGGTCGCCACTGTGTCGCCAGTATAACTGAAGCTGTTCAGTAGCGAATGTGAGTATCAGAAGTGTAGAGGGGTTCAGAGCATGAAGAGGCTGTTTAAATATATTTTGTAACTTATTGACTAGTTATTATATTACTTCGCGTCGAAAGGAGCCAGTTGAGGTGGTTCGGGCATCTGGTAAGGATGCCCCCTGGGCGCCTCCCTAGGGAGGTTTTCCAGGCACGTCCAGCTGGGAGGAGGCCTCGGGGAAGACCCAGGACTAGGTGGAGGGATTATATCTCCAACCTGGCCTGGGAACGCCTCGGGATCCCCCAGTCGGAGCTGGTTAATGTGGCTCGGGAAAGGGAAGTTTGGGGTCCCCTGCTGGAGCTGCTACCCCCGCGACCCGTTACCGGATAAGCGGAAGAAGATGGATGGATGGATGGACCCATCTTAAATGTCATTGTTTATAAGGTCATAGAAAATGTATTATTTTAATAGGAATTACTATTTTCTTATTTATTCTATTTAATTCATTTGTACTGTTGAGCAAAGCAAAAATGTCTATTTCGAAAATATTTTGTATTTAATTTTGTAAAATATTAAGTTATTCAAAAAAGTCTTGCACATTTTTTACGTGTTTCTTCTTATACTCATTCAGCTTTGTATGTCTCAAAATTGTAGTATTTTGTGCATTTTCCTTAATAATGAAGCAAGTAGACTCATACCATTATATCGCAGAACTGTAAAGCACATAACGACTTTTTCTCCAAATCGTGCAGCCCTAGTTGTTAGCAGGCTTTGACTTTTATTAGAATGCAACCCCAAAATCACAGTTTGACGACTAATATTGTGAGTTTTTGCGAGTAATAGAATAATAAAACACATCTGACTCAATGTGCAAGGTTTCTGTGCGTAATGATTTTTATCGGATGACGGAATAAAAATTCACATTATGAAAAATACGGACTTGGTGTGCAAGGGCCTGAAGGTTCCATCTTTAGAACACACCCATTTCATAATCCTAACCGGGGCAATCGTACATTAGTTTATGGAAACTGATTAATATGTAGTATCAGGTCAAAAAGTGATCATTAGTAAGTCTGGCTATTTTGTCCTTTGAGGATTACCACTTTAAGGTCTTGGATGACCTCCATGTAAGACCTTCCCACTGCGCCATCCATCTTTTCATCCCTCCCTTCCTCCATCCCTCCTCAGGCAGACAGCAGGGGCAGATGGGTGTCCACTTCCTGGCAGACTCCAGGGTGTGTTTGACACCCAGCTGGGAAGTCAGGCCGGGCCCTCAGGGAGCCTCAGCACCGTCAGCGTTCTGCCACGAGTTTGTAAGGAATGAGGGGAAGTTTTTCTGCCAATGAAACTTCCCCATCTTCTGAAATAACCCTGTCACAAGAATTTGCTATTTTCTCCCTTTAGTACACCATGTAATGGCTGCTGTGTGTTTCCTGCCCGATAGCCGCCAGTCTGACTGGAGGATGCAGCTGCTGAGGTAACGGAGGTCACGCAGCAGATATTATTCAGAGATAACAGAGTTTGATATACTGCAACAGTGTGATTCTTCATGTGACGTGTGTTTACACAGCATCTGTACATTTTTCCAGCAATAAATATATCATTTATAGATGAAGAATATATCTTCTTGATCTGATTAGGACTATAAGGTCAGATGGTGTTAGGCCAGCTGCCTCTAGGTAGCTTCTGTGTTCTCTCCCCTCTCCCTCTCTCTGTACGTCCTAATTGCAGGTGTGCGGGAGTCAGGTGTCCAGCTGCCTCTCATCTGCCACAATCAACCTCTGCTTCATATACCTGGTCCTTCCTTCACCCTGCGTCAGATCGTAGACGATACTGCCCAACGGATTATCTGGATATTGCCAGTTCACGCCAGTTCGTGAAATGGTCACTTTATTTTGATTTATTAATTCGTGTACAGGCCACAATTTTCGCGTTTATTTCATGTACAGGTCACAATTTTCGAACATGACCATTTCACAAACTGCCATGACAATGGGCTGCTCTGTGGCACGCAACAACGGGGACATGAAACGCCACACGCCGGCCACAACAACGGGATGGTTGTGGTTAGGAAAAGAAGAACGGGGAAAGGAACCGTCACACGCAGGAGACGCTGACAACAACAGGACAGTTGTGGTTAGGAAGAGAATAACGCGGAAAGGAACTGCAACACGTGGGACACGATCCCCAGTCTCCGGGGTGAAAGTCCTGTGTTGTTTGACCCATCCACCACCCCGACCAACCTCCCTGCGCCGATTTTCGCCTTATCAATACTACTCGCTACCGTAATCGTTTTGTGATCACGAAATATGCTTCCCATTGAAATACATTACTTTAAAATACACAGTACACAAATCAATAGATTCAATAACGTGACCATTTCACGAACTGCCATGAGACTGGGCTGTACTGCCACCGTCTCGCTCCAGACAAACCTTTGCCTGCTAATTTAGCCTACTCGTGTGTTTGCCTGTTCTGATATTTTTTCTTGTGACCTCCAGCTGCCTCTGGAACCTGACTCCTGCCATACATCGAACCGGAACCACCACCACTGGACCCCGCCACTAGCCTGTTAACCTGCCTCTCTCTGACGGACCCTGTTAAATTCACACTCCTGGCTCTGCGTCTGTCTGCATTTGGGTTCTGATTATCAATCAACAGATTGAAGAGCTCACTTGGAGAGCGCTGTGTGAATGTGAAACCAATGTGATGCACATATCTGTCAATCAGTACTGATTTGTACTGCTCTATTCTATTAAATAAAGATTCAACAAAGAGTGTTAAGTTAGGTCAAGTCAATTTAATGTATAGTACTATAGCCCAATATCAAAATCACAAATTTGCCTCCAGGGGCTTTACACTCTGTACAGTATACACCACCCTCTGCTCTGTCCTTACAGCCCTCGGTTTGGATCAGGAAAAAATCCCCCCCAAAAATGGAAGAAACCTCAGGAAGAGCAACTGAGGAGGGATCCTCTCCCAGGACCGACAGACCGGACCGTCCTCAACCATGAAAACAAGTTAGTATTAAACTTAACTAGTTCCATTTTACAATGTTAACTACAAGTTTAATAGTGTGATCATTACCTTAATGGCCACCATGTACAGTACCACATGGTTAAATAAAACGCTGATATGAATAAATATCCAGATAATCCATTGAAGGAATATTCTTACTGTTTACCACCATCATTACATACTTGGAAGTGTAGAGAAGTACTTTGAAATGTGTGTAACTACAACGTAGGCAGATAAAATGTACATCATATGAACAGTTACCGGTAAATTAACAAAATAAGTTGGGTTGGTGGCTAGTTGCAAACATCCATAGGTGGGTGGGGTTCTGCTGGGAAACTTGACTCAGGACCTCAATTCTGAAGCTGGCCTGCTCTCCATTCCCCACACCAGACTCTGTACCTCCGGAGACAGAGCCTTTAATGTTGCAGCCCCATCCCTCTGTAACACCCTCTCTGCAGCTATCCGAAATGCTACATCCCTGGACATTTAAAAAAAACCTCCTGAAACACCACTTGTTCACCACAGCCTACAACCTCCTTTAGTTTAGCCACTGTAATTCTGTAAAGTGTCCTTGGGTTTCTTGAAAGGCGCCACATAAATACAAGTTATTATTATTATTATTATTATTATTATTATTATTATTATTATTATTATTATTATTATTATATTAGTAAAGTCCTAAAGTAAATATCAGAAAAAGTATGACATTCAGAAGGGCAATTGCAAACAATAGACCTCATGCATGAAATCACATTGTATGATTTTTAAGTAATTAATTTGCATTTTATTGCATGACATAAGTATTTGATACATCAGAAAAGCAGAACTTAATATTTGGTACAAAAACCTTAGTTTGCAATTACAGAGATCATACGTTTCCTGTAGTTTTTCACCAGGTTTGCACACACTGCAGGAGGGATTTTGGCCCACAGACCTTCTCCAGATCCTTCAGGTTTCAGGGCTGTTGCTGGGCAATACGGACTTTCAGCTCCCTCCGAAGATTTTCTATTGGGTTCAGGTCTGGAGACTGGCTAGGCCACTCCAGGACCTTGAGATGCTTCTTACGGAGCCACTCCTTAGTTGCCCTGGCTGTGCGTTTCGGGTTGTTGTCATGCTGGAAGACTCAGCCACGACCCATCTTCATCATGCTCTTACTGAGGGAAGGAGGTTGTTGGCCAAGATCTCGCAATACGTGGCCCCATCCATCCTCCCCTCAATACGGTGCAGTCGTCTTGTCACCTTTGCAGAAAAGCATCCCCAAAGAATGATGTTTCCACCTCCATGCTTCACGGTTGGGATGGTGTTCTTGGGGTTGTACTCATCCTTCTTCTTCCTCCAAACACAGCGAGTGGAGTTTAGACCAAAAAGCTCTATTTTTGTCTCATTAGACCACATGACCTTCTCCCATTCCTCCTCTGGATCATCCAGATGGTCATTGGCAAACTTCACACAGGCCTGGACATGCGCTGGTTTGAGCAGGGGGACCTTGCGTGCGCTGCAGGATTTTAATCCATGACGGCGTAGTGTGTTATTAATGGTTTTCTTTGAGACTGTGGTCCCAGCTCTCTTCAGGTCATTGACCAGGTCCTGCCGTGTAGTTCACCTTCCTCATGATCATTGATGCCCCACGAGGAGAGATCTTGCATGGAGCCCCAGACCGAGGGAGATTGACCGTCATCTTGAACTTCTTCCATTTTCTAATAATTGCGCCAACAGTTGTTGTCTTCTCACCAAGCTGCTTGCCTATTGTCCTGTAGCCCATCCCAGCCTTGTGCAGGTCTACAATTTTATCCCTGATGTCCTTACACAGCTCCCTGGTCTTGGCCATTGTGGAGAGGTTGGAGTCTGTTTGATTGAGTGTGTGGACAGGTGTCTTTTATACAGGTAACAAGTTCAAACAGGTGCAGTTAATAATAACTCTTACTGGTTGGTAGGTGATCAAATACTTATGTCATTCAATAAAATGCAAATTAATTATTTAAAAATTATACAATGTGATTTTCTGGATTTTTGTTTTAGATTCTGTCTCTCACAGTTGAAGTGCACCTATGATAAAAATTACAGACCTCTACATGCTTTGTAAGTAGGAAAACCTGCAAAATCGGCAGTGTATCAAATACTTGTTCTCCCCACTGTATATGTGTTCATAAACAGAGCAATAAGGAACATACAAAAAAACCTACGTGGGCATCATAAAATGTGCACTGACGTCGAAGTCTGTTCGGGTGTGTTGATGAATCGCATTTGGTCTTAAATTGGATGCGCGTACCAGGCAATTTGGAATTAGCATGGGGCCACTCCTCAATAAATCCATATACTGTAATGGCAGTGTCATGTGCAAATTTGACAGGCAACTTTAAACTCGGACAAAAGAAGAAAAGTTTTGTTAAGAAGAAGATACTTTAGCAAATGTCTTCCACTTTGAATGTGAAATTTTGAAACTTTACAAAAATAAAAAATAAAACCCTTTATCAAATAAATGGCATTATTTTTTTTTCTGTCTTCAGTATCGGCCTAGGTCATTTCACAATGTCCCAAAAAGGATTTGCTTACATGTCGCTGTCGTGCAGAACTCAGCAGGCCATCGTTATTTGGCACCCTTTTTCAGGTGTGTATAAAAGCTTGCCAGCGGCATTAAGTATATTGATCCTCCCAACTGACCAGGGGGCATCCTTACCACCTCAGCTGGCTCCTTTCCATGCATTCCTCCCGGATGACTGAGCTTCTCACCCTATCTCTAAGGGAGACGCCAGCCCCCCTCCTGAGGAAAACCATTCTGGCCGCTTGTATGGGTTAGGGGTATGCACAAAACGGGGGCTGAAAATGTGCGTACACCACTTCCCACACAAAGTTTGCGATTTATAAAAAATGATGAGAGAATGCGCGGTCCTCCACGCAAACTCTGACCCATGCGTACGCACATTTTGGAGACAATGGGAATTGGCGACGCAGATGGTGAGGTGGTGAACTGAAGTCAGACTGCAGAAAGTAAATGTGGGAAGAACGATTACTCGTAATATTTTCTATTATATTATGTATTGATTAGGGCTGTCAAAATATAATATTATATATAATATACAAAAAATAACACAGATTAATCCATTCCATATTGACGTTTGACCCGGAGCCGTTCTAGCCACCATTGGACTGTAAAATGAAGGAGGGAGACAAGAATGCACTGCCTGGATCATTGATTGGAACATTTACTTATAAAAATCTTCTTCCTGAATAGGGTTGGGTACCGAAATCTGGTGCTAATACGGCATCGGTGCCTTAACGACCTGTATCCTGTATCTACCTGATAGCAACGCGGATTTCGGCGCCTCATTTCGGCGCCACTGATATGTCTGCATTTCTATTGGATTCTCTGAAACAGATGTTACAGGCAACAGAAACATCGCTGCATGTGACGCTAGTTAACACTATACTCGACAGCAGCTAACGTTACTACCGCTAGCTAGTAGCTGGATTAAACACGGTTACAATGCTGACAGCTAACGCTAAACGGTGTAAAGTTTGACTGTGATTCACTGTAGAGGATTCAACGCCGGGATGTAACAATCTGCAGCTGCCGTTGTCGGAAAAACACAGACGGTGCGTTCAATGAAACTGGTAACCTACAGCCTCGTGGTGCATTCAAAGTTATTGTGAAATGCTCTTTTCCCATCTGGTGGTTGTTTTTGTCGTTCAACAGCAATTCACTAGTGAAATAAGGCACCATTAAGGCACCGGCACCATTTTAAAAGTACCGCTTTAGCACCGGTATCGAAAAAAAAACCGATACCCAACCCTATTCCTGAAGCAATTTTGAATTTATTTCCTCAGCATATTAGGTCATATTGTTGATTGTTATGGCCATTATTTGAACAGTGAAAAACAGACAGTTTTTTTAACTTTAATGTCACTAATGCTGATTATTCATTGATTTATTTAAATTGAAATATTTAAAATACTTTCACAGCAAAAATTATGTATGCGATTAATTTAGATTAATTAATCACAGAGTATGTAATTAATTAGATTACATTTTTTAATTGATTGACAGCCCTAGTATTGATACCTCACACATGTTTTTTCACTCCATATCATCCATGTTACCATGAAGATTAAATCCAGCAGTGTTATTTGCACTTGTACTGAGTGATAATTGTTCCATAAACACCTTGTAAAATCCAACTCAAATCTTAAATAAAAATGTGTTCTTAATGTTTAATCGGCGCTGTCTCACCGTCACACTGTCCGCTACGGAGCACAGGTGGAGGAGATGGCCCGACTGCATGGAATACAGGATTTTGGCAAGGTGTTAACAATCCCAAATTATTGTAAACATATCAATACTGTGATGACCCCCGTGCGTAACGCTGCATTATGGCACTGCTGGCCCAATAGAAGAATCAGGAGAGAAAGAGACTTCAGGGACCATGACGATGACTGGCTAATATGCCGATTTAGATTCCCTAAAGCTGTGCTCTTGGATCTATGTGCTAAATTGAGTCCAGTACTAGAGAGGGCAACACACCGGAACCATGCCATCCCGGTCCAAATACAGGTCCTCACCACTCTGTGGTTCCTGGCAATCGGCTGTTCCCAGCTGGAATTAGCAGACAGGTAAATATATTATGTAAAAATGATACAGTATATAATCTTCAACTTCATCACTAAGGCTTGTTTGGATATAATATAATTCTGTTAAATCTTATCCTATAGGTCTGGCATATCGCAGCCATCCTAGAGTGTCATAATGCCTGCCGTTTTGGACGGTATTATTAATAGAGGTGTACCGATTACAATTTCCTAGGCCGATTCCAATTTCCGATTTTTCTAACCCTTTACAGCACACACAAATATTTATTTTCTATCTTTTCTTTTGATAGAAAATGTTACATTTTGCATAGAACATAATCAATCACTATAAAATAGAACTATATAAATTACTCCTGGTGTGGGAAATTAACACACATCTAAAGTACAATGTTATGGAGGAACAATTTCCTTCTTTTCACATCCAATATGCAACTAAAAAAAATTTATATATTTAGCAAACTAAACTTCTGTATGAAAACAGGGAAAACAGGTAACGGCAATAAAATATGTTTGAACAGTAACGTTACCTGAAAACAGTGTGTAGTTCCTTTTTTAGCAAGTTTGCTTTATGTGTCATTGTGCACAAATATGAACACTACCGTTGCTGTCAACAGGCTTATCTGAAACGTTAGCTACCGACGGTTACCTCGGAACAATCCAGCAAATAGACGGTACCCTAGCGCACCGTTACCTGAAACAGATGATTTAACATCACCGCTCATTTTACACACAGTTTAGCAACAAAACTAAACGCTGAGGGAAGTTTACTACGTTTTTAATGTTGGTTTTGATCGGTATGCATCCCCACTAACCTGGAAAGCGTTTTAAACAGTAACGTTAATACAGCGTGTCGGAGGAATACAGCGTCTCTTTTTCTCTCTCCTGCAGAAGAAGGGGAGAGGCAGAGGGACCGTCACCGCAGCGTTCGCTAACGTTAGCTTCTTGTCTCATCTGGGGTCTGATCAACAGTAAATTCATCAAAGTCAGTGTGCCCAACGCTATTTTCCGATAAACTGTAGCTGTCATATTTCACAGGACCGGTGAGTGCGGTTTTCATGTTCCAGTTTTTCAGCCTCAGAGGGGAGAGAGAGAGAGAGCGGCTGACCGTTCGCCTGAGATCAGTAGAGTAAATGATGCTGAGGTTGCGCGATGTTAATCATGCGGTGCCCAAGTGCATTTGACCGACATAACATTGGCATATGCCAGACTGACCGGCAGGTCGCCGGTCATGGCCGATGACGTGAAAATCGGCCAATTCCGGTCACCAGCCGGTCAATCGGTGCATCTCTAATTATTAATATAGGTAGTCTATAGATCAGGTTTCCCTACACTGTGCGAGAATAAGCCAAAATTAAAGCAGCTGAGCAGCAGCCCCGCCAGCTGCAGAGAGCCGACAAGATTGAAACAGCAGCAGCTTTAATCAGCGACTTTAGAGTGAGGCACGTGGGACTGCTGTGATTGGTTGAAGTCGCGGGAAACTCCGGTATTTGGTCAAATTTGCGGAAAAGTTGCGGTACGCCATTTTTGGCTTTTGGGCATACGTACACTTTTAGTAAGGATCCTACACGCAGTTTTATAAATGAGACCCCAGGACATTGAAACCAAAAGGATCTGCATGGCTAGACACCACCAGAGGTATGGAAGAAAATGTCTTTTTGTCTTTTGGTTGGCTCAGTGTAAAGCCTTTACAGGGACTAGATATTATACTTTTCAAGGATTGCATTTCTCTACCTTGCATTTCCACTATTTGTGATAATTACAGTAAATGTTTAATAATGAATTGTCCTATGTGCTTTATAGTTCTTAATTTCATTATGTGACCCTTCACACATTTCCCATTGCACTTTGTTTTTTCTTAAATTTGTAGTTTACTTTCTTCCATGGCTGCTGTAAAAACATTTATATTCTGCCTTCTCTGATGCTGTATTCTAATAAAAAAATGATTCACTGATACTGAATAGATTTCTTACATGGGGAGCGCACACTTACTTCTTGATCTTTTTAACTCTAATCTACTTTTCCATTCACATTTTAAGGATTGTATCATTCTCTTTTTGTTATTTTTTTTCTTTTCTGTCAATTTTTGTTTCATCCACTCTTTGTCTGGCAGGGTTTAATCTCATTTATTAGTCTTTTTTTTCATAGGGCTTTCTTTTCTTTCTTTCTCCAAGGTCTAGGACTGTGCCATTGTATGTGCATTAATGTCTCCTCCGACCATTCCCCCGAGCCACTCCAAAGAGCAGGGATTAATATCAATTATGGACGGGTGGGAAAGTTCCCCGCCATGTGCCAGATCCTTAATAGGGACATGTGTAAGTCATTACCTCAACACTTTGGGCTCCAAACACAGTTTTAAGTGTGTGTGTGTGTGTGTGTGTGTGTGTGTGTGTGTGTGTGTGTGTGTGTGTGTGTGTGTGTGAGAAAGAGAGAGAAAAAGAGATGATTGATGATAAAGAGGAACAGAGGAGAGGGAGTAGTTGGGGGTTTCTTTCTATTTCGATAAAGCTCAGAAAAAGCAGAGAAAGTGGGTTTATATTCTCTGAAAAGTGTCTGTTCATGTGATGTGAGGCTCTATGGTGACGAGCCTTCTATCAAAACTTGAAAAAACCTCTTCCTTGACTTGCATCGCTTTTTCACACTCCAACGCACACACACACACACACACACACACACACACACACACACCTCCGTCAGCAGCAGCAGTCGGCCTGGTTCCGTCAGAGCTCTGTGTTGTTGAAGGCCTCAGTGCAGACAGCTCTGACACAGCTCTTCGCCTCTCCTTTCCCTTCCTATTCCTCTGCCTTGCATTTTTGTGCATGGCAGATCACAGTCCTGCCGGCCTCTCCGGCTGCTTCACACGCTCAGCTGGAGAAAAAAGCAGGCCATCTGATAAATGGATGCCCTAATGGGGGTCAGAGAGATATATGGGTTAGCCAATACTGGCCCAGGTCTCATTAAAATATGGAATAACTGCCGGTCACTGTCGGCTGATGTTGAATATGAAATGCACATTGATATATCATGTTATGGATATTGGCATTTTTAAAGCTTTTACTTATCTTTACACTTCACTCATGTCCTTGATGTATTGCCAGGCTAAAAGCTAACATACCTGTAGATTTTTCCTTCAACTAGGAAAGGTTTTAGAGCCCCACAGTGACTAAATGCTGTTTTAAATGAGATTATGGACACACGTTGATTCATCATATGATTATCACTGCAAACTGATAATTGCAATAGTGAAATCACAGGAATTATATTTATATTGGTCACCTTTGCATCACAATCAGTGTGAATGCTGTAGATGAAGTGTCTCCTGTGGCGGAAAGCCAGAGTGACGAGGTTGGGCTGGTAGATGTGGCAATTCTGACTTGCGTAAGAATTAACATTTGCCTTCCTATTAAACTTAACCTGTTTTTATTGAGTTTGCTGTTTCCATCCAGCTTTTTCAAATGCCATACTTCAAAATGCGGTGTGTGAATGGAAACACAACTATTGACATATATTTTAAGTTGATATGGCAAAAGTGTTAGTAAATAGTTGCTTATTCACACATCCAGCAGTTAAATATAATTTGGAGTTATATCCATGAGATGAATATAAGTCCAATATTCACTCTATTTTAGTACGGGGATCCCGTACATATGGAATATGTAACGGTGGAGAGATAGTCTCTTCACTCAGAGAACCAAGGTTACAATGTAACCGAGCGGTCTCACCAAGAGGGAATATCTGGCTCCTTAGCTACTAAATGCTTCACTATGTTCACCACTGTGTCTGTCTGCTGAGCAGATAGAGTACAGTTACTTTTTAGAGCTGTTTCTCTGAAAACAGCTACATGCTACTGCTACAAATAACGCTATTAGAGTGGTGAGAGTAAACCAAAACAGTAAAATCCATACTGAAGACACAGACATGGGGGTGGTAACAATCTTTTCATTTGAATCTCCACAAGAAGGTGAATAAGCCTGTTTCCCACAATGTATAAAGAACTATTTCTCTAAAAAAGTCAGACATAAGTCTGGTATTATCTAAATCTGCAACTCTTTAAGAAATTTATGAACCCTCTTGAAAGGTATGCAGGGCACATAATCATGTAGTGGTAAAACAACATTACACTGAAAGGCTTTCTAAGGTTACAGCCAATAAAAGAACTTAAGAGAAAGTTAATCAAGTATGTTTTTACAGGAAAACCTTGCCCAGTGCAACTTTAAGACAGGGTGTTCCTTATCCTCCATTACTCCTCAATAGCTCCTTGCATCCCCCTCCTGGTCTCTTCCAAGACACTCAGTGCTCTGGACAGATGACCTCGCTCGCAGCCAGCACTCTGGAGCGAGCTGAGCCAGCCAGCCAGGCTCCAAGTCATTCCCAGCGCTCTCCGCTGATTATAGTGGGTGGATAGGAAAGCAGTGGAGGTGCTGAGGCTCCGACACGGAGAGCCAGAAGGCTGGAGCTGCTGCTCTGTGGAGCCCAGACAATGTGTTTTTACAAGAGGGATGGATTTGCACGCCACATAGAAGCCAATAAATCCACACCGCAGTGGAAGGCAAGACAACCCAGCGCCATTGTGTTGGCGTTGTTCTTTGTTTTATGTTTTTGCATGCGTATATGTGTCTGTGTGCACATGTGTGCCTGTGCGCATACTTATTTGTGTGTTAGTGTGCATTCACCTCAAAGGAGTGGCTCTCCTCACACAGCTACTATTGTTGCAAGCCTCTCCGCCTTCCCTCCGTCTGCCTCCCAATGCCTTAGTGGTGCAGGAGAAGAAGAAGGAAAGCGGGAGGGTGCATTGTTGAGTTGGACTGGCAGGAGAGGGGAGGGGGTGAGGAGGAGTAAGGGGAGGGGGGGTGATGCAAGCCTGGGCAGACTCCTCGGAGCCGGACGTGAAGCTCCGATTATAGTGGCGGGGGACCGCAACGAGACGTCGCCCAGCAACCCCAGCAGCTCTGCCTGTAAATCATGTCACCGGGGCTCCACGGCGGCGCCCCGAGCCTCCCATCCAGTCTGTCAGCATCCCAGCTGGGGCACTGAGACCAGGGGGCCATCCGGGCCTGAGGGCCAGCAGGACCAGAGCTAGGGACAAAAGAGATTTGGGTCAGAGTCTCCAACAGATGCACCCCACCAGCCTTCAAAACTAGATACCTCATTTGGAAATCTGTCCTTGGTGAATTTAATGTTTCCTATGTGGGGGCATTTCCTAGCCCTGGGCCTTTCAAAAATTCAAACCAAACTTCTTTAGTTACAGCTCATACTTTCAGGATGTTTCTCCTGTAATGTGCACAATAGCAGGCGTACTATGAAAGTGTGTTACTTGACTCAGGTTAAAGGTCCTTCTTGTAAAAAGTGAGATTTTCATGTCATTTTATTATTATTAAGCAGGTCAGGGTGCTTTTCAAATGCTGTGATAGTATTAAAATGCTCATTCCACAAAGAAATGCACATAGCCCGTATTCAGAAACAGTTCCCTTTTAAACGAGCCGTCAGGACTTCCGGACGGTTGTGATGTCACAACTATACTACATATAGGTAGAAAGTGCTGCTACAGTGCCGTTACAGTCATTCCCAGGCTGCAATGGCGGTGCAGGGACTCCAAGTGCGCAGATGTGGAAGACCCAGAAATGCAGCCCAATAAGAGCAGACTGGGCAGTTTCTGAATATGAGCTCAGGGTGTGAACTACGGGAGAGCTCGGCTCCCCTTAATAAGACATGGGCTCCCCTGAAAACGTGATTTGTTAAATTTTGGGGGGGTCTCTAAAAATATTGACAATGTGTCATTTTGATGTGCAATTTAAGTTTTGTGTAATGTGATCATCGTGGATTATTATGTGTAAAATTGCAAAAATATCATTCATTCATGCATGACGGCGATTTAATTCACTTCAATAAAGATAACTATACATGCTATTCTTGTCATGAGCATCAAGGCGTGGCGGCGCTGCGGTGCAAATTCAACTCATGTTTAGTACATGTTAACTCAAGGATTAGTAGAAAAAATATAAACATTGGAGGCCATTAATCGGCGTGCAAAGTCCTTGAAATCCATTATGCAGGTAGCATCATAAAGCCATGGAAAAAAAACCACAAGGCAGTTTAATTCATTTTGGTTTTACCAAGAAATTGTGTAGCGATGACGTTAATAGCACGACCGATTCAGCTGCTGCCAGTACTGTTAGCACACCTCCCGCCGGGGTGGCAACGCAAGAAGAAGCTGAAGAAATAATGTCCTCTCTGGCTGAAGATGGTGGTGGTAACAGCTCGTCAGAGGCCGGTCACCATCCTTACTCCTCTCGCTCCTTTCTCCCGTTATACAGGAACCGCCAGCAGCGGAGAGACTGGAATAGCCCATCTTCCAGGCTGTTTGTTAAGGATGGAAGCTTGGGGTGCATCGCTTAGGCCTAATTGAACGGAGGAATTATGGTATTATTCGGTAGCCTGAGTAACTTTAACTGTTGTTCATGTGAAATTTCAAAGACAACCTGATGCTTTGTTTATGGACTTTATGAACACTGTACGGGCTGTGTGCAATATGGGACCTTTCAGTAACAGATTAAGGTTAAATGAGGAGAAATTCCAAAAGAAAGCTAAAACAAATCCCCTGACCAACCTCGCTTTCTCGCACTAATAATAATAGCTCATAAAAAATACATTTGGGGAATTTCAATCCATTTCTTTTAAAAAGAATTAAAAATAAAAGAACAGAATTGATGCTGCAGATGGTTTATGGAAAGGGACACAACTGTTACAAAGGGTCATCAGCTGTTCACTTGCTCTGATGAGAGCTTACTGGCCCAAACACATCAGTGCTTTCTAACAGTTGCTTACCCTTCAATAATCCCCCCACAAAGAGGGTTTATCCAAAAATGTACTACAGCATAATCATCTTTGAGAAATGTTCCTAAAGGAGCATTATAAAACAGTTCTGTATAGGGTTGCAACTAACGGTTATTTTCATTGTTGATTGATCTGTGGATTATTTTCTCCTTAATGGAGATAATGTCTAAAATAGAAACATAGACAGAAGGTAAGCATTGACATAGACATAAAAATAGACACCAAGACATAGAAGGTATAGCATAGATATAGAAGGGACAACCACAAGATTGGCAGTTCAATCCCAGGCTTCTCTGGCCAATTAACAAATTGTTCCTGACTATGTCTTTTTCGACATACTATACTATGGCTTTTTTTTAATCACTTTTTTTTCAACATACTATATTTTATGACCTTTTTCGTCATAATATACAATGACTTTTTTACTGTACTATGTTTTTTTCTTTGCCATCAGATCTGACACACTTGCCAACTGTGTTAGAGCGTATTTGACTTCTTCGCCTTCACTGTTAGAACTTAAAATTCAACGAATCTAGTGAGGATTGAACCAACAACCTGTGTTCTTAGAACCAGCGTTCTATTACTCTGAGCCAACAGATCAACTTGCCAACTGTTTGAGTGTATTTGACTTCTTCTTTTAGACCTTAAATTTCAACGCATCTAGTGAGGATTGAACCCACAACCTCTGTGTTCTTCGTACCAACGTTCTATTACTCTGAGCAATCCCACTTGACACACTCTTCAATTGTTTTAGAGCGTATTCAACTTGTTCACTTTCACTGTTAGACCTTAAAATTCAACCCATCTAGTGAGGATTGAACCACAACATCTGTATTCTTTCAACCAGCATTCTATTATTCTAACCATCTGATCTGACACACGTGCACATTTTTATGCAACAACTTGGACTTTTACTGCATCAATTTAGAGTGCCATGTCTTTGACTGTTCTCCTGTATTGTTAAACTTTCTGCATATTCAAAACATATATGAAAAAAAAGAGATGTGCGATGGTTTGGTCCACTATAGGGGTGTCTGAAATCATTGAGAAACAAATTTACTGGTAAGGATATATACATGTTTTCAGCCCCCTGAACGGTTATTTGTACCTCTTTTGGGGTTGTCTTTCATATTTTTTAAGCAGGGACAAATCTACCTCTTCTAAATATTGGGGGGGATGGATAGTTTCGGCTTATTACATGAGTCTTTTGCGTGCAATTGTGCCAACATTCTTATCCGTTATGCATATGTGTACACCAAAGTAACTGCTGAGGTTTGGGAATACGATGACGTCACTACAAGTAACTCAGACGAGACAAGAAACATCAACGATCAGACAAGTTAGCTAACAGTTTATCCACATTATCTAAATCACTTTATTTGGCTATAAAACCCAAAGCTGAGTACAACTAATTATATTATATATATGGGTGTATATTTCTCTCAGATGACTTCATGCATCATCATGCATAGATAAACAGTCTACAGCTGCAATTAGCATCACCGTCTCCCTTTCCCTTTCTTAATTTTTTTAATAATAAAACTGATTTCTGATATAATTTTTTTCTTCAAATTATTATGTTGTGTAACACCAACAGTATTAAAACAGACAGGGGAACACTGGGTATCTTTTTAGCTAGTCCCTAATGAGGATGAATCTCACTAAAATGCTTTTTGTAAATGGACTGCATATTTTTTATTGTTTACCTCACATCCTGGCACATTATCGTTCTTCTGAATTTGGTATTTTTGATAATAAAACACTGCACTTACCGTACCTAAAACAACTTATGGGTAAATGGGACACGTTGGCTTGGTGGTACCATTAGCTACTAATGCTAGCATAATTCACCCTGTGTTGAATGCTTCTGTCAACAGGCTCGTTCGAGATGAGCTGCGCCCCGCCTGTTTCAAGCCATTTTCAGCCACCTTCAGTCTGAACAGGAAATCACAGAAACACTAACTTGGTCATGGTTGTGGTTTTCACTTTTGATATGTTCTGTTACTTTGTCTATTCATTCCCTGTTTGTTTGCTTCCGTGTTTGTTCACAGTTTCCTGTTTTTCTGCATTCTCATTCCTTGTTCGTGTTCTCTTTTGGTTTCACAGTTCCATCTTGTGTATGTTTTTGAGGCTTTAGTTTCCTGTTTTATTTTGTAGTTTTAGTTCTCCTGTGTCATGTCTTGACTTCCTGCCCCTGTGTGTTTTCCCGCCTTTGTGATTGTCTGCCCCGTCCTGATGTGTTTCAACTGTTTATGAGCCCTCCTGTCACCTGTCCCTCGTTACTTCCCTCGTTGCCTTGTGGATTTAGTCTGTGTGCTTTCGTCGTCTGGTTTTAGTTCGTCATACTTTTGTAAAAAGTTTCTGCCTGTGCCATCTGTATTTCTGTGTTCCTGGTTTTTCCCTGTTCCTTGGATTATTCACCTGCTTACGTGGATTGTAAATGTTGCTTTTGTTTCATTAAAATCATTCATACAACTTTATTTATACTGGCAAATCACAATAGGAGCATATGCGGCGCCAGGGAGGGGCTTGAGGGTGCTGTAGCTAACGCATTGCTATGGAACCCACGCAGTCTGAAAATACTGTGAGGAAAAATACATTACAATTCACCTCAAAACAAATGATTATGGGAAATGTAGTTTTCCTTGAATTTACTCAGATATGAAATGAAACACTATTTATTCAGCAGTATTTGTAGGTTAACACAATGGTACAATGAAATGTTTTTTTTTTGACAAGAGAGCTCATCAATAAATATAAAAGGAACAAATAAGATAAAATGTCAATGATAAAATAGAACAACAATAACATAAGATGACATTATAATAAGGTACAATTGTGCTAATAAGATAGAAAGACTAAGTAAAGTGACAATAAATGGAAATAAAATGGGATGACATAATTAAAAAGTAATAATATAAACAGTAAATATATGAAAATGAGGATTGTGTGTGTAAAAAGTGTAAAAGTAAGTGACTGCTTTCAACAGTATTGCACAAATATAGTGAGAAAAAGTGAGACATAGAAAATGCATTTTCAGTGCATAAACAGCAGGTAAGCGATATGTGATGTGGGGTTTATTTATGAGTTAAGAAATCTGTGAAAACTGTCTGCTGTTTCCTGTATCGTCGGCCAGACGGTCCCACTCCAATCACAAGTGTTTTCCTACAACCTTTTCCTTCCCTTCTCTCCAGCTGAAGCGCTTACACATACTGTACAGGTCTTGATACCCAGGTTGAGACTGACCCAAGCTGTCGGGACCTCCCAACAGTTGGCCCGCTGGGTCAGGACCACCAATCAGGGGCTAACAACTCAGAGGTCCTGGAGAGGCAGAGGAAAGAAATCTAAACCAGACCCTGTACTGAGCTGAGAGCTGCTCTCTTCAGCATCAAGTCAAACAATTCGCTCAATCTTCAGAGGAAGTCTGGAAGAGAATAACTTTCCTCCACACTTGCTCAAAGGTAATTCTCCTGTTTTTCTTTTTTTCTTTACATCTTCAAGCTCCATGTTGCACTTAAGATACACAATACAGCACACAGCAGACCCGGTGTGATGCGTGCGAGAGGAGGAGACTCCGCGCATGAAGTGCTGCATTTTGTAACTGCAGCCTAAATTTTGTACACATTTGTTACTTTTATATAGCTTATATATACATATTTATAACATTTCTGATTATGGCATAGCTTTCTCCCCACCCAATAGGCTAAATAGGTAATGGATAAAAAAAATAAATAAATGCTTGATCAAGGGTCCGGCCCGGCCCGGCCCGAGGATAGTGGCGGAAATAACGGCCCGAGCCTGACCAGAGGTCGTGTCGGGCTGGGGTCGGATTCGGGCTTGGGCCGAGAATCTAAACTCTAGTCTAGACCTACTCTATCTGTAAAGTGTCTCGAGATAACTCCTGTTATGATTTGATACTATAAATAAAATGTAATTGAATTGAATTGAAAACTTAGCACAAAAAGTAAGGAAATTTGTGTTTGGTAGATTATTTCTCTGTGGTAACAATGCTTTTTGGCAATACATCTTATACTGTTGGAAAGCCTGTTTAGTTCCCTTTGAAATGGTGCAACATTTGTCAGGAACATGCATTTGTGGGATGAGCAGCAGCACTGAGTATGTGGGTTGCGCCCATGAAAAATTTGCCAAATCTTCTCTACCAATGCCAAAGCTTATTCTGCCATTGACTCGTTTGGTGTTTGGTGGATTGGATAATTGAAGTTTGAAGAAACAAGACATATTGGCAATTTAAAAATGTATTCATTTCACAAACAGGTGCCTCAGTAGGGTCAAATTGTGGAGAAGACGCGAAGAACGCTATGCTGATTGCTGCACCGATAGAGTAACACCTTTTGGTGGAGGCAGTGTGAGGCGGCATCTCCCTCACTGGAAAAACAAGGCTTGTCATCATTGGAGGGAATCTCAATACAGGGATATAGAGATGAGATTCTGCAACCAGTGGCAATCCCATATCTCCACAGTTAACTTTGGTCTTGTTGCTTTGCCTGTCGCGTTGTCGTTTTAATTCTCTTTTTCGCTTCCCTGGCGAGTAAGGCAGTAAGGTAGGTTTAAGGTACAAAAGAATCTTTGGTGTTGCTTTAAGGTAATCAACGAGAAAAACAACAGCATTTGTTGTTTGCTCAAGTGTACTGACATGGACCCCTAGTTGCTGTGTGAATTACGGTATGACTCCAGTCTGTCAACAAGTGGAACAAGGGCAAAAGTAGTGGGATGTTGTTATTCTGCTGGAAAACCTCTTAGGGAGGAGGTCGGGAGGGATGGATGGATGGATGGATGGGTGGATGGATGAACAAAGCACAGCGTTGTTCCTTCCTATTTCCTACCAACAGTCAATCTTAGCTTTTTTCAATTTTGAATATAATCTTTCCCTGACCTTGCAGTGTAACCTATTTAGTTGTCAGTGTTGGTGGACTCCCCATAAATAAAGTTTGATATCCACACATTACAGGGCAGGCCAATAGAATTAGTTTGCTCATACAAATACTTGGGATTTATATTGGAGGAAGACATGTCTTTTAAGTTGCATATTGAGCAGTTACTCACTAAATTGAAAATAAAGCTGGGTTTTTACTTCAGAAACATTTCTTGCGTCACACAGAAAGTCAAGAAAAAGCTGATTGAATCTAACTTTTTGCCAGTTTTAGACTATGGAGATGTGTTTTACAGACACTCCACAAAGACCCTGTTGAAATCATTGGATTCTGTGTATCATTCAGCATTGAGATTTATAACGCAGGCAAAGCACTCTACCCATCACTGTGTATTGTATGAAATGGTAGGTTGGCCCTCACTCAACACAAGAAGGCTCAAACATTGGTTGACCTTTGTGAACAAATCAATAACTGGACACACTCCTTCATATTTAACTACACTTTTAACACCTAGTAGATCTGAACATAATCTAAGATCAAGTAGATACATACTGTATGATGTTCCACAAACTAAAACAGAGTTTGGCAAAACTGCTTTTAGCTACAGTGCTCCAACTTCATGGAATGACTTGCAAAAACTGCAGGTTTTTATTTCACATACTGAATTCAAGTCCCCAAATATATCAACATGTCTGCGCTTCTTTTTAAAATGTATTCTGTTTTTATTTCTTATTTATTTTTGCAGTCCATCCCTGTTTGTCTGTTATTTGTTGTCTGTTAAAGTGTATCCTTTATGTGCTGCCTTCTTTGCCAGGGCTCACTTGTAAAAGAGATTGTAATCTCAATGTGATTCTTTTCCCTGGTAAAATAAAGGTATATCATTGGTTGGTTAAGAATGTGCTCTTTAACCCTCTTCATATGGGACTAGTATACCTCTAGTAATTCATCTGTGATCGTAATTGCATTCCAGTCTGCCATGTCTGTAATTTGTCAAGTACAAATTTCACCACTAAAATTTGCCAAACACAGAGGTTGTGTGATAATGTTAGTCCCGTCCCGTGCAAATCAGCTTCTCTGTGATTTGGGGTTGTGTTGGCTGCGTTGGCAATTATAAATATAAGTTTTGACACAGCCTTGACATCATATGTTAAACACTTGTGTTTTACTATTTAAGCTAACTTGTATACTGTATTTTTTGCTTTTATTCATATTTTTTTCTAGTTGCCTTCTGTTTACTTAACTTTGTTCGATTTATTAACATTTTTGATGCACACTGCTGAAGAGCAGATTTTCATTGTACTCTGAGCACAATGACAAAAAAGATCTATCTATCTATCTATCTATCTATCTATATATATGTGGGGGATAATGTCAATAAATTCAAGTAAATTACAGTCTTTGCTTATAATGTGCAAATGCGCCACACAAAACACAGACATGGGGGGTAGTTTCTAAATCACATGAGGGCCGCTGGTAATACTATTCCCGTGTGAATAGGGCTTTTTTAATAATAATATAGCTTCCAAACACACTTGTTCTATATTTTTTTACGGCCTTTGCTCTCCATTCTGATAATTAAAATGTTCTGAGGAGTTTCACACCCTTGTAATTTATATAGCCTACTGTATATGTGTGATAGTTGCCCACGGACTGCCAACCCTCCTCCCCCTCCCACCTGTGGTGTTTTCATCTTGGCACTTTCTCCTCCTGGATAACTATCTTGGCTCACATCTCTGAGTGCTTTCCGAGCCCTACGCATGCTCCCTCATTCAGTAATCACTAATCAGAGCTCACTTCCCCGCTGGTTCTACAGTTAACCTCTAGGCACATGGGAGAAGCTCCTCCACCTCCGCTGCATAAGGCCATTGTGGATTTTGGGCCGTGGCCAGGGTGCCCTCTCTTGCCACCCACCCGCCAAAACGTTGGCCCCGTACTGAGGCACGAAGGCATTTGTATGCCAGTCATGTTCCGGAGGGGCCGCTGGATCTTTAAGACTGTGGGAAAGAGGGCATTTCTGCAGTGAAACAGCCCCGTTTTCACACATTCCTGAGGAGGGCATATTGAGCTCATTATCATATTTAACTACAATGGCTCTTTGTGCGGGATATGGGATTTGGAAAGGTGCCAGATATCCTCGGGTGCATGTGTAGATGCACGTGTGTAAGTCTTTCTTCTTATTTCTTTTTTTTTTGTGTGTGTGTTAACTAAAACATAACAGATAAATTCCATAATATTGCACCTGATTGGAATTGTGATGTATTACACGATTATAGTAAGCTCATTCGAAAGCACAGTTCTATTGTTCTCATTAGAAAAACAAACACAAAAACAAAAATACATTCAATATTTCATTCATTTAACAACATTAAAAACTGTAGCACACAGCTCACATCCCAATCTATTCTTAAACCATGTTCTGATTACAGTAAAATGATAATCCTGCACTCACAACATATTTATATAGTCTAATGCCATCTGAACGAGGAGACACCATAGGCTACTGTATGTGAGAGGAAACGTGAACACGACAAATAAGCCAGTGATTGTGCTAAGTCCAAAGGCTAACCCCAGCAGACTAGCTCTCCTGACTGTTTTTACAGCAAATGTAAACAAACTGCACTACTTTTTAATACAATTTTGTTCGTATATGTACTGTATATAGATGGATGACAATAAAGTCTCTAATAGTTTAGCCTTAAATAAGCTGCAGCCCTGAGCCTTTGGCTATGGTAAACAGAACTTCCACAGAAGGAACGTGCTCGCGCATCTGCATTGGCAGAACAGCCAATAGAAATGCTCTCTCTCTTTGTGAAATGACCTGTGATTGGCCAAAGTCTCCCATCACGGGATTTATTAAAGCCTGAAAACAGAGCCAAGAGGAGATACACAAGTCTAGTTTTCTTTCAGACCACTTGAATTACAATATGCTAAAAGATTATTCTGGAATTTTTGCCCAACGACAGCAAAGATAAAGTGCCTATCCCAACTTTAAGAGAAATATTTCAAGATAACATTTATTAAAGTAAAGTGTTGAGCTTCTGTGTTTTCATCATTAGCACTGCCTGAGTTGGCAACCCCTGTGTGATCGCATTGGTAATGTGGCAGGTATGTTTGAGTAAATGAGTGTGTGTTGTAGTGGTAGTGAAGATAGCAGGGGAAGGGTGTGTGTGTGGGTGGGGGGTGGGGGGTAGTGTGTATATTGTTACACAGAATCACATTAGCAGTCAGACACTCTGAAAGTGGCGCGCTCGTTTCCTACTAGGATGCTCCCAGCAGCCACACAGATCGAAGCCGACATCAACAGCTTTCCCCCAGCTTCCCCTACGCACACACACACACACACACACACACACACACACACACACACACACACACACACACACACACACACACACACACACACACACACACACACACACACACACAGCGGCAGCAACAAAACATTTTCCATGACGAAAATGGCGACAGCAGCAGAATCAATTGGAATCTTCCTTCTCTGGTGACGCCAGTGAAACAGAGCCGAGTAGAAGAAGTTATTGCAGCAGATGCATTGCAAGGCCATCATGTTTCACTATGTATTCCCACTCGCAGACTGAAAATATAGACCCCCCACCCTGAGCGTATCACCCTGCGTCTAGACCCCCGTCTTTGACACTCCCTCGCTGCATGTGGCCAAACAGAAAAGGGCGGGCGATTCTTCCTCTGCCAGGAAAAAAGGTTAAAAGGGGCTGTCTTTCATCAGCTCATCATGCTCAGCGCCTGCATCATTTATGAGCTTGTTACTGTAATCAAAAATTCTTCTTTATTTTTTTTTTTTGGAGGGGGGTGGTAGATGCACGGTGGAGGCAGTGCTCTCCCGCACAAACTGTTCCCAGCGAGCCCGGGCCTTTTCATGTGAAATGAGATACTGCTGTGATGTCCCTCGGGTGAGAAGGCACACACAACACATACATACACAAAGTTGTGATAAAAAACTCTGTGTACACAAGCAGCACAATATCTCAAACTTCCCTCTTTCCCTCTACTCTGCTCATGAATGTTAATGGGGGCATCATGTGCAGACAGATTTACACACTGTAAATCGAGACAACACGTTCTCACTCTCATCGCGTCAAAAAGCGACGTATGGTCAGGTGCCTTTGGCGTTTGTTATTGACGCAAAAAGTCTCCTTTAGCATCATATTTAGACTCACTTGGTCGGGACTCTTGGCGTCACTATTTCACGCTCTCGGGACTCTCATCTAGCCCATTGTCGTCATTTTTAGAGACGCTTGGTCGGGACGCTTGGTGTCACTCGACGCTCTGGGTCGGGACGTACGGTTAACTGACATGCGTCACAAGAACGGGACATTTAGGTTTAGGAAAAGATGGTGGGTGGGGTTACAAAATGTTGACACGTGGGACAAGAACGGGACATGAACCCCGGTCACCTGGGTGAAAGTGCTGTGTTGTTTGACCCATCCACCACCCCAACCAACCTGCTCACGCAAATTCTTTGTCTCTCTACCGGTGTCGCTCTTAATACTACGCCATCTTACAGCGCCGGGGTGGAGCTGCTGCTCTGCCCGGTGCGTTCCATACAGAAGATAATAAAGGGTGATTTTTTGCGTCATATCTGACGATGAGAGACGCTGAGAGACGCTGACTAAGCGTCAGTATTTTACGAGTTGGGAGGGAACAGCCTGTGACGGTGTTGGTTTGCAGGCTATTTATTGTTGGCCAAACTATCTGATTATATGGTCAAGTCTTGTTTTTTTTGGCATATACTTTTATCTGTAACAGCTACACAGTTGCATCACGGATCTCCTAGCAACAAGTTCTTGCACCATAAAAAGAGATGGCTGTGGGAAATGAATGGAAGAATACAGTATGTACCAAAACCAAATATATACATCGTCGCCATCGGGCGTTAACCTTAACCGTTGCTCTTCAGGAAATTAAAAAAAGGCTAATTTGAAAACATTATATTGAGCTATTTACCTTCGACAAAGTCAGATGAAATCGCCTTGTCACTGAATAATTTGAAAAAAACCCAGACAGACTAGAAGGGGGACCAATAGCATTGATTTATGAAAAAAATTAAATGAGGAAATTTGGAGATACAAGGTTTCTAACCAACAGAGATGATATACAATCAACCATTTTCCAATAGCAATGATATTAAGTTTGGAAGCAAGTGGATGAAACAACACAGGACTTTCACCCAGGAGACCTGGGTTCATGTCCCGTTCTTGTCCCGCGTGTCACTGAAACGTACATTTTGTAACCCCACCCACCATCTTTGCTGTCCCATTCTTGTGCCGCGTGTCAGTTGTACGGGACCGACCCAGAGCGTCAAAAAGTGAGACCAAGCATCCCGACCAAGTCTAAACATGAAGCCAAAGAAGACTTTTTGCATCAATAACAAACGCCAAGCGTCGCTTTTTGACGCGATGGGCGTCAGCGGTGATGCGGGCATTGTAGATCTTATATATCTCATCTGGCCTGGGAAGGCCTCAGGGTTCCCCAAAAAGAGCTGGAAAATGTTTCTGATTAGAGGGATGTCTGGAATGCCTTGCTCAGCCTAATGCCCCTGTGACCCAGCCCCGGATAAGCGGATCAAAAATGAATGAATGGATAATATTTATTGTATTCACACAATATGATTTATTTTTGCTTTAAACTCAGTGGCATTTAAATTTTCCAGTCTTTATAGCATTTCTGACTCAACAGCTGAAGCCCCACATTGGTTCTGGCACAGCACCGAGGCCCTGCATGCTATCAGGTGATTACTATCAGCCATCTCTTGCAATCAGCAATCACGTTTAAACGAGTGGCTAAGGCAGTGTTTCTAAGTTGACAATCTCACACTCTGGTATCACCCATGCTGCTGCTAATGCGAAAAACACTCTTAACTCACCTCACACAGCAGGAACATCTGGCAAGATAACCTTTAGAACCTTCCAAAGCTTTGCTGACCATAGTTGAGAGGAAGAAATCGGGCCCAAAATCCTCTTGATTCTCGTGTTGTGTGTACCGGCATTAGCACAGCATGTTGCTTTAATATTTGGGGAGCATCTTTAAAAGCAAAACCTTTTTCTGCCCAATACAACTAGAAATGTTCCGATACCAGGTCATTTAGCTCAGAGGAAAATCTACTTCAAAGTAGTTTATTTATGTACTTTTTCCGTTATGACTGACTGACACTGAATAAGAAAGTTCTACAGCATTCATTGTTTGTCTTTGTTCACGTTTCACGAAGAGTTTAACAACAAAGATATATATCATATCAAATCCATACAGGGACAGTAGTATACAGCTGTTGAAACACAATGAAATATATGTATTTTTTAACACACTGGTACCGGATAAGTACTCGGTATCATTCGATACACAAGTTCAGGTATCGGAATCGGTATCTGGAAAAAAAAAATGGAATGGGAACATCTCTAAATACAACTGTTGCTCTTCACGTGTATCAATCTCTGTTACAACTTCACTTCCCCATTCTTGCTGAGGAGACAGAAGGTGTGCCTCATAATGTCACATATGCTGTCTTAAGACTCCCGCTGTCACCGTCACTGCAGCGATGTGATTCTCCTCCAGAGGACTGAGTTCTTCGGTGCAGCGCTGAACTGTCACGTCAATCCCCTGCAGTGGCAGAGAGAGGCGGGAACTCTCCATCATTACAGCTGGAATGGTGTGCAGTGCAGGTGAATGTGCTGCATGCGGGTAGGAATGTTGGTACGCTGTGTTTAGTGTGTGTGTTTAGTGTGTGTGTCTGTTCAACCTCCTTCCCTCTGGTAGGTGATACAGGGCACTGTTCGCCAAAACCAGCCGACACAAAGACAGTTTCTTTCCCCAAGCAGTCACTCTGTTGAACGCTCAGAAATATTTCTCTCTGAAATGTAGTGGAGTAGAAGTAGAAAGTGGCATGAAAAGAAAAGTCTCAAGTACAAGTACCTCAAATTTGTACTTACTTAAAATACAGTACTTGAGTAAATGTACTTAGCTACATTCCACCACTGCTAACGAGTAATGAACACACAGCCATCTCACACTTTCGGAATCTTTAACCGCAGCCTTAAAATACTGTCCTGACAGTCATTGCTGAGGGGAATGAAAGGAGGTTGTTGCCCACAGAAACCTGCGATTTTATGTGATTCAACCACCACTAATCCACCTCATCAAACTCCACCCCATACCAGGGCTCTTGATAACCCTAACCCAGCCTCCTTTCCACACGGCTGCCGGTAAGCTGACCAGAAGCTGGGTGAAGAGTCTCAAGCCTGGCCAAACACATTCCTACACAGCCACTAAACTCTCCACCCTGTGGGCTAAAGGCCGGAAGCCCATTCCTGGGCTCTTCCTCTGTAGTTGTGGTAACTGACTGTGCACATGCTCACACAACAACACGCAACATTTGTATCAATTCAAGTCGATTCAATTCCATTTTATTTACAGTTTCAAATCGAAACAGAAGTTACCTCGGGACACTTAACAGATAGTACTCTATCTGATCTAGAATTATGGTCTAGACCATAATTTACCACGACCCAACAATTTCCCACGAGAAAGCATTTGGTGCGACAGTGGTGAGGAAAAACTTCCTTTTAACAGACAGAAACCTCAGACAAACCCTGGCTCTTAGTGGGCGGCCATCTGCCGCTGGCGGTTCGGACACAAAGACACTGATACAAATATATAGAAATACAGAGACACAGATATACAGATATGGAGGAATATGATTCATAATCATTATAGTTGGTATGATGAACAGTAGCAATTATAGTACCAATAAAGATAATAGAACTATGACTAGAACTAATAGTAGTAGCAGTGCAGGGCGTAGAGCAGGACCACAGCAGATAGTATAAGAATACAGCAATAAAGAAATATGCTGCCAGCATTTAATTCAATTCAATTTTGTCAAATCATAACAGAAATGATCTCAGGACACTTTACAGATAGAGTAGGTCTAGATCACAGTATTAGTGCGTCTCAATTCGGATATTTCCGTGAGTACACTTACATGTAGTGCACTGTGTACACTATGTACTCACTTGTGTAGTGCGTCAATTTTGACAGGGAAGTGTTGTCACAAATCGCGCACGGCTATTATGCACTGACCGTAAATTACTCTTCTTCTTCTGTTAAATAGTAATATTACAACATTACCGCCACCTATTGTCGTCCGCCCGGCTTGTTTTCTCACTAACTTACGGCGGTATAGTGGTATTAATCGAAGAAAACACATGTATGAATTACATTTGTATAGTTTGTGTTTCGCTGTTACAATAATAACCCCTGCAGCTTCCTCGCCCGCCACATCCACAAGTGTGACAACACGTTGGTGGTCCCGTAGCTTCCGCTCCGTTGCAAAGATGGCGGCCGTTGAGTGCGAGTAGTGTGCAGAGTTCCACACTCAACATTTTGACCGCTTTGAGTGCAGCATCCGGGTACTTGTAGGACACTGCATGCGGCCACACTTTGTCAGTGTGAAATCACAATGTACTTATAATAGCAAGTGTAAATACAGAAGTGCACGATTTGAGACACAGCATCTTTAATTTACAGGGAGGCAACAATTCCCACCAGAGCATGCATTTGATGTGACAGCGGCAAGCAAAAACTTCCTTTTAACAGGCAGAAACCTCAGACAGAACTTGGCTTTTGGTCGGCGGCCGTCTGACCTGACAGGTCATAGAGAGAGAGCGAGAACAACTTCATGACTATGGGCCCTATCTTGCACCCAGCGCAGCGTAAACAATGACGCAAGTGTCTTTGCTAGTTTAAGACCGACGCAGTTGTCAATTTCCCGTCCAGCGCCCATGTCGTTTAAATAGCAAATGCACGTGCGCCTATCTTTGTGCCCATGGGCGTGCTGGTCTTACAGGGAGGTGTGTTCAGGTGCATTCTGGGCGTATTGATATCTTGAGGCAGCGGGAAGTGATCGCGCCATTGACCAATAAAAACCTGGTCTAAAGTCAATAACGCAGCATTTCATTGTTATTTAAACAGCAAATTAGTCAAATGCGCCTAGGCTCGTGTACAGCACGCGCACACTATGCTTGTTACACACATACAGGGACGCACAGCAGCTCACAAACATACAAAAGATTACTAATAAAAATATTACGGTGCAAATCCGCCATCATAATAGCAATGCTCCAAGGTCCAAACGTGCCTGGCTTTTAAAGGTAATGGGAGATGATCTCTGATTGGTTGATTACATGTTACGCCCAAAACATACCTCTGATTAATGAAGACACTAAGTACAACTCTTTTGAACCAGGGGACTGACCATTTCTCTGACGCGCCATTGTTCCGACCTCTAAATAACCTGAAAAATTCCCTTTGGTCCTACAGCCCACTAGTCCGACGTCCCTTTGTTTCGAAAAAATGAACCCTCTGCTCCGACATCCCATTGTTCCGACCATATAGGGATATGGTTAGAGGTATGGTTATGGTTATGGTTAGGGTTAGGGACAGTTATTTTTAATATTTCTTTAGGATTTTTGCCTTGTTTAACATGTCGGGAATCCTGAAGTTTCCTGTTTGAAACAGCCAAGATGAGGCGTCTTAATAAGTTAGTTTCACATTGGTTATTGCAGGGATTATGCCCTATTCCTATTCATTATCATTGCAGGCTTATGAAAATATAAATACATATCCAACCCAAAACTTTACCTTGTTGGACTTTGGACTTAGCCTACATTTTTATTTCAGTTTTTCAAAGATAGGCTAAACATTTAAATGTGTTAATAAGCTAGAGAAAAGTAATTTCGCTTGTTATTTTTGATTCAGATTTTAGATTATGGGAGGTGATCCACAAAAGCCTATATGGTCGGAACAATGGGATGTCGGAGCAGAGGATTTATTTTTTTGGAAACAAAGGGACGTCGGACTAGTGGGCTGTAGGACCAAAGGGAATTTTTCGGGTTATTGAGAGGTCGGAACAATGGAGCGTCAGAGAAATGACATGGCACCTTGAACCATGCACCCAGCGCACGGACCCTTTTATTTGCTGTTAAACTAGCAAAAGTGGATTTGGACACGCCTTAAACGCACCTGCGCCACGCGCTTCATGCAGTGCGCTTAGATCATTAAAATAGGGCCCAATGAGCGTATTGCCAATTTCATTTTGAGAGTTTCTGTTTTTATTTCTTGTTTCCCTCACCAGATAGAGTAGGTCTAGATCACAGTATTAGTGCGTCTCAATTCGGATATTTCCGTGAGTACACATCTGAAAACTGAAAACAGCTGACAGTAGATTGACGTTTCACAGTGCTGTGCCGGCTCCAAAAACGGAAGAAACAACAACAATCCCAAAGCCAAAGCTCAGCGTCTCGCCTGTGACTCACACAAGCCTACGCTGTGTGTGCACTGCAGGTGTAGCTGGTTTAAAGATACAGAGGTCTGCATTCGTTATGCATTCAATGTTGCCAAAGTGTAACACAGCACAGCCGCAACACTAACCAAAGACTGAAATGAATGGATAAACTACCCCACTGTCCCATTCTGTCACTGTGATGCTAACTTTTGTGCTTGTCCTCCTGAAAACAGGTGCTATCAGCATCAAACGGTAGAAACTTGAGAGGGAAGAGAGACTAAGGGGAGATAAAGAGAGTGAAGAGGCCTTTGAGTAACAGCTCATCTTTTATTTGGCAACACTTAAAAAGTAGCCCGTTTACCACGTCTAGACGAGACAGCTTTCAAAGCCAGGGTAGGGTACTGTTTTTTTTCTTTTTTACCCAAGTATATAAAAGCTATTTACTGTAACAGCAGAAGACAGACATCTCTTTTACTTTTCCTACCGCAGACACTCCGCTGCTCCTCTACGCTGCAGATGAGTTTGTCAGATGCCTCCGTCCACCTCTTTTTCTCTCCATCTAACCCTCCTCCTCGCTCTTCTCTAGCAGTCTGTTTGAAGCTGTGAAAGAAGTGAGACAATCTGATCCCGTTTGATGGATAATTTGAAAAACTCAGCGTGCGAGATCAGGGCTGAGACGATGTTCGTTTTCTGGGGGCCTGGGCTTCAGAAAGCACGTCGCACAAAGGGACTTGTTCTCCTCCTGCAGCCCTTTAAACTCAACAGTCAGCATGTTGAGACCGCTTATGTACTCTAACTACTGCCACAAGCTTTTCATGTGGCTTTTCATGCTGCTTTGCTGTTGAGAAAATCCCATATTAAATGATGCAGTGTGCAGAGGAGACTTTCTACTTCAAATATTTGCGGTTTTACATCAGGTGCATGTAAACGGAACCTGGAGACAATCCAAGCATCACTCTGTTTTCCTGCTCAATTACTGCGAGGCCAACACAAAACTCTCAAATAATTCATAACAGAAAGTCCTTATTTGTTATTGATATAATGGACTTTTGCATATATTTGACTGTAGTATTCACTTGTGATTTAGACAGAACTGATTCCAATGAGGAATTGGATCAAATTTAACAAATGCATGTATCAAAATGTTTGATCATTTTAATCAAGGGAGTAAGCCTCTTTCCACAACTTTTTCCACAACTTTTTTCACAACTTTTTTCACAGCCATTTTGATGCTAACAAGCACTCACCTCCCGTTAGCATCCCATTGACTGCCATTCATTTTGACGTCACTTTGACAGAGAATAACTTTACATCTGAAGCGTTTAAAGACTCTATTTGTCCATTGTTTAGTTCTAAAGAAACACGACAATGTATAAAAGGCTCCATTACCTTCTATCTCACTTTATGTCTCCGTAGTAGATGGTTTTGTAAAAATAGGCTAACGATTGGGTCATAACCACGCGACTTTCTGTCACATAGTAGAGGAATTACCGTACAATACAGGAGAAGCTCGCAGGCAGTTTGGACTTACATTAGCTGTTTAAGTTTAATTACTAATGTTAACTAGCATTATAGTTAGCAATAATTAGCCTGTGTCTATGTTATCTCCTTACATATACCTATGCTCTCCGTCTCTGCTAGATTGGGAATGATTGAGATTTCTCTTGGCACAGCTACCAGAAGACTTCCAACTTTCAGACAGGTTGCTCACGTCACATCTACGTCTTCAAGCTCAGTTGGAGGCTGCTCAGTAACGCTCAGCCATCACCGGAAAAGTGCTTCTAATATCCTTCACTGGTCTCCGTCCAGAGACACGGGATCTGTTGGTCCATTTCTATTTACTGTCTGTGATTTTAATACTGGTTCTCTGTAGAGAGATGCAGCATCCATGATGGTAAAAACAAATGCTGTTTAAAGGCTAGCATTTGATCATTTCTTCTGCAGTAAACAAAAAAAAAACTAACTGTATGGCAGGACAATGGTCAAATCGGAAGAGTTTGAATATGGAAATGTAAAATATTTCAGCTACTGGTAGTTTCATTCCAAAATAACATTATGGGTTACAGTATTTAACAACTGTTTTTAATACTACACTTATTAACAGGGGCTATTTATTACAGGGCAAGAACAATGCTAAACAATGAGATGTGAAGAAAAAATACTTCATTGTGAAGTTCACTCAAAACAAAATCACTCAAAAACAATAAGAATAATACGTGACAGGAAAATACTCAATTGATGTTAAAGCAGCAAAAGCATCAAGCATATATATTTCTATACATTTAGAAAAAATTAATAAAGACAAAGATTAAAGAAATTTAATTAAAAAAATGAAAAAGAGTACTCCACCTGTTTAGCATTGCACTCCTGTAACACTGAATCACGATAGTAAGTTTTCAAAAAACAAAACAAAATTCATCCGTTCTTCTTCATTGTCAAACCCTGGTGCCTACATAACCCACAATGCAACTTGACCAATGACAGTTCTGTGTGTTATGCAAGTAGCGGCTAATGCAGCCATGGGTAGCCTATACTTCTGCGGCAGAGATGCACACAGCTACTTTTAAACAGAATGAAAGACTTGGATATCAACAGGTTTTGGGATATGCACAAACATCGCAACGCCGACATTTTGAAGAAGATGGTCATTTCTCTTTCAAAGGAATGAAAGAGGGACGGCGTGTTTGCATGGTCCAACAAGTCCTCCACCGGTGGAAAACTCTGACAAACCCTATTTTGCACGGCTGCATGTAAACGGGAATATTAGTGGAATATTCACTTTCTTTAGCCATGTAAATGGCTTAGTCGGAATATTGTCTTTTTTTTCGGAATAAGGGCAAAAAAGAGGATATTATGTGCATGTTAACGTAGTCAATGACATCATCATCCTTAAGCAACACACTGAGCAGCAGTGTACGCAGGTATGAGGTAGAGATAGATTATCGGGTAATAACCGATAAAGTTAATGAATTAAAAGTGTTGTACTTTGGCTCAGCTACAGCTCTGTGTCTGTCCCTCTCACCACTGAGTCTGAGTCTTAATGTCCCCCCCCACAACACTATCTGACTATCTGTTACTGGGTCTCATGTCGAAAGTTTCTCATTTATTAAATAATTGCTTAAAGCGTTTAAAAAAAAAGTGTTGTGTTGGAGTTTGTAACATTCCAGAAATCTTAATTTTCACTAGTAATCTGTATCGGCCTTGAAAAACCAGTAACAGTCGATCCCTAGTATGAGGATCTCCTGCTCACTCCACTCTAAATCACTGAAGAGAAGAGCGCAAGCTCCAGTGCTCCAGGGCTAAACTGCAAACAGTGAAATGTTGCCACACCAAGCGCTGGAGTGGAGCTATGTTTCCAAGCCGCAGGGTGTCCTTCTCCGCCTTGCCGGTGGTATCCTGGGCTTCTCTGATGACGGGGTAGTGACTGTGGCTTCTGGGGAGCGTCTGGAATGGGTGCCACCTCCCTGCGGTGCTCCACAGAGGCCTGATGACGGGAAGCAGGGGGACATGTCATCGTCTCCGAGCGGCCGTTGGTTGACATGGGAGGAGAAGGAGGAGAAAGATGGGGTGAAAACGGAAGGGGTGCATGGGAATGGCTTATTCTCTCCTCCAGCGCCCAGCAGCTCTGGCATATCACCAACGTTATGGCGGTAATTGATTCTCTCTGTGCCATTAGTCTCCGAGACAAAGATGCGCCAACGAGAAGGGGGTGCTGTCACTTAGAGGCTGGCATGGCGCCCAGCCACACGTTCTCACCAACACACAAACAGATACACGCAAAGATAAAGTCGTTTAACAGGCGCACACACAAACACACACACACACACACACACACACACACACACACACACACACGTACGTTTCATTTTTCACACAGATGCAAAGTAGCTGCAGTTGCATTGGTACAATGTCAGCTGTCAAGGTCTGTAGAAGAAGTAAGAGCATTGCTCATTTGCAAATGAGCCAAACATCGATGGTATACAGCTCAAACATGGCTAATGCAGAGCTGTACACATGGAAAAATCAAAGGGAATACAAATAGCTGGTGATCAGATTTGACATTCTCCTCTTATTCATGACATTATTCTGTTTGTGAGGTTACTGTGATCGTGGCAGAACAGCATTCCTCCAAGAGACGCGCACACACACACACACACACACACACACACACACACACACACGCGCTTGATATAAAAAAAGAGAACTCCCCAGACAAAGAGCAGGGCATGTCTTTATCTCATTAAAGTTAACGAGAGGCTGCTGTCTTATGCCTGCAGGCCGGGCCGTAATCTGATCCAGAAGCCCTTCGCTGTGGACGTCAGGCCTCAGTGGCGTCACTACCGGCACCGCCATGCTCATTGCTGTCATAACTCTCATCATCACCGAACCACTGCACTCCACGCGCTACTGGCACCTTAGCGCTCGTTGTCTTCACAACAGTAATTCTTGTCACCACTGAACCAGCCATTATAGAAATCTTTCCATCACCACGTATATACATGTTTATTATTTCACACATGAATGCCAAACGTTGTACACTGTCGCCATGGCAATCGTCTTTTGTCATCCTTCTCTGATGCTGTTTTTTTTCATCACCATGGCCACGGCAGCCATACCTGCTTTACACTGAGGAAAAGAGGTGGAACAAAAGCAGGTAGTAGACACACACACACACACACACACACACACACACACACACACACACACACACACAAACACAGGAGTGCATGCACTGAATGCCAATTAACCAAATGAAGGATAAGCTAGCGGAGACAATAGCCCCTTGCAGTCAGTTACGAGCTAATTAAAGAACATATAGCATACAATCTAAGATCAGTGTGCCCTTAGGCGCTGCGAGCTGCTTGATAAGCGTTCTTTCACATCGCTAAAGTGAGCTTTGCATGTAGGGAGCGATGAAAAAAAAGGGGTGTAAACCGGCAGTAGCCCCCCATCACTCCAGCAGAGTCGAAAGCAGCCCTGCCCAACTATTCCTCTCAAGGCCTTCTACAACTTGGCGGCTCATTTGGAGTCTGTTATTAATTGGAGCTTCTATTTTTTATTTTTTTTTCATCTATTTTTGTTTTGGCTGTTGACCGACGTGTGGTCCTCTCACGCGCTCGTCTTCAGGTCGACGTGGCTCCCTAATTAAGACTCCAGAGGACGGCTAATTGCTGTTGCGTGCCTCTCGGCGGAGCGAGGGAGCCTTCTCCTGGCGCTGCCCGGAAAGAGCGCCGAGCGCTGAAATTAAAAAGGGGCTTATGTAAGCTTGCGGTGAAAACTATTAAACACCAACCAACTTTTCCTTGTGAGGAACTGCCACTTGATTTAATGGGCCTCATTAAAAGTGCACATCACAGAGATCCAAACCGCTCTCTCCGGCTTCACACGACACTGGGATAATGGGTCCTCCTCCATGCTGTCAAAGCCTAATCCCAAATATTGAACAGTGCTATTGCTCCCGCAGAACGATCCAAAATGGGCTGCGGCGTTCCTTAAAAAGAAGGATTCACATCATTTGTCTTTTTTGACAAGGGGGCAGAGAGGAGCAATGGAAGGAATAGATGGGGCCAAGCTGCTAGGCGTTGTTTATTGGGAGAAGTAAATGGAGAAATCTGGAGCTGAATGAAAATAGATCCTGTTATCAAGCTGAAATATTGTTTATGTTGTTAAATAAGTCTCTTCTGAAGGTGGCGAGATCAAATACATGTTGCCATGTTTATTAGGAGACTGGCACGGTAGAGATCTGATTAAATGTCACGCAGTTAATCCTCACATCTATCAATAGATACACGTGTCCATTGTAATTCTCCTGCACCATACATATACAGTACACTCTTAAAAAGGAGCAGAAAAGTTGAAGATATTTTTTTTTTAAGAAACACACAAAATCTACATTCCCAAGGTTTTACTTTGAGTGCATGGAATTGTAATGTTCTGTATCTCTACACAAGGGAGTAACTTCGGGTTAAACATGGGGGGGGGGGGGGGGAGATCTCCAACTATCTAGGGAGGTCCCGGGACATGGCTGCATGACAAAAACATCGAAAAAAGAGACAAAAACATTGAAAGCAGTGACAAAATACTCAGAAAAAAACAGCAAAAACTGCAAAAACAGCAAAAAGCGACAAATGTCGGACAAAGCAACAAAACAAAATCCTCAAAAAGGTGATTAAAACTTTGAAAAAAATGCTCCATGCATTTCCCCCAATATGAAAATGAAAAAATAGCTATTTGCGTGATCAGTCACAATGGAGTCGGAACCGGCACAACAGAGCCAGGGCAGGAACACGTTTCTATCTTGGAACTTCAAACAGCAATTCACATTAAAGAAAGAACAGGGAGAACGGAATATAACTCTGCTTGCCAGCAGCCAACCTCCTTTCAGCGTCCAAATTACTCCACCTCCAAGCTTTACTAGCTCCAGAGCCATTGAAAGACTGACTAGCCCCGTTTGACATGCTAGCTAACGTTAGCAAAAATTAGCTCGTGGTAGCTTAAGACTGCGGTTAGATTTTTGTAGTATGCCGTTCGGGACTACAAATACAAAAATCTATCAATTGTTCAGGTACACATTCATCAGGATTTGATGGCCGCATTCCTACACTTATAAAATGCAATTCAACGTGGAAGTAATCCAAGTATTCAGAATACGTTGAATGTAATGTAATACGTTAAAAATTACATTTTTGGGCATGTATTCTGTATTCTGTAACGGAATACGTTTTGAAAGTATCCTTCCAAACATATGTAACATATATAACGTATGGAACGCACCGGGCAGAGCAGCAGCTCGACCACGGCGCTGTAAGATGACGTAGTGTTCAGAGCAACAACGGTAGCGAGTAGTATGACAGACCTAAAATAAGCGTAAGGAGGTTGGTTGGGATGGTGGATGGGTCAAACAACACAGGACTTTCACCCAAGAGACCTGGGTTCATGTCCCGTTCTAGTCCCGCGTGTTACTGAAATGTACATTTTGTAACCCTACCCACCATCTTTTCCTAAACCTAACTGTCCAGTTCTTGTGCAGCATGTATGTCCTGAGCCAAAGCATTTAAAAGTGAAGCCAAGACTCGTGACCAAGCACGAGCCAATGGGCTAGATGTGAGTCCCAAGAGCGTCAAAAAGTGACGCAAAGAGTCCCGACCAAGCACATCTAAACATGACGCTGAAGGAGACTTTTTGCCTCAACATCAAACGCCAAAGGCACCTGACCAAGTGTCGCTTTTTGATGCGATGGAAGTGAGAACGTGTTGTGATTTCATACTGACTTCTAGCTTCTACGGGGGCAAAAACCATTGTTTCACAACCTTGCAGCTCGTGGTCAGTCTACCTTCGATGGTTTAGACATTATGGCTAATAATCAAAATCCTTATGGAGAAAATGAATGGGATTTTCACACTCGAGTGTTTTTTGTATTTTCTCAAAAGTTGTATGGACTCGCTTTAAGTGACAAATGTCCACTTAATATGGTTTGAAAGTCAGTCCTTTTCAAGTCCCCTCTATTACCGTAGAAGTCATTTTTTACCCTGTAATCTTCTATTGACCTTAGTTCAAAGGAACATGGTTCCCACAAGTTCTTTCATACTGTATATTCCAACCCGGTCTCACGGCAGTTTGTGAAATGGTCACGTTATTTTGATCTATTGATTTGTGTACAGGGAAACGATTTCCACTTCATTTCGTGCTGGTCACCACGAAATTCGAACATTACTATTTCATGAACTGCCATGACACTGGGCTGCAGCCTGCTCTGGGGGAGATGGTGGCAACACAATCGCGGTCTCTGGGGGACACAACAATGGGGAAATTAAACGCTGCACGCCGGCGACAACTGCCATGACACTGGGCTGCTCTGGGGGATGCAACAACGGGGACGCCACACGTGGTAGACGGTGACAACAACGGCTGCCAGGACACGATCTGCCGTATCTGGGGGATGCAATAACAGGGAAATTAAATGCGGCACGCCGGCGACAACAACACCGACAACAACGCCGACAACAACAGGACGGTTGTGGTTAGGAAAAGAAAGACGGTGAAAGGTTGTTGTTAGGAGAAGAAGAAGAAAGCGGAAAGGAACTACCACACGCAGGACGCAATCCCCGGTCTCCGGGATGAAAGTCTTGTGTTTTTTGACCCATCCACCACCCCAACCTGCCTTGTTATGCAGATTTTCAATACTAATCGCTACCATAATCGTGCTGTTATCACGTAATATGCTTCCCATTCAAATACATTAGTTTAAAATTCGTGCTCACCAACACAATAAAACACAGAAAAACGTGTCCCTGTACACAAATCAATAGATTAAATAACGTCACCATTTCACAAACTGCCATGTGACTGGGCTGTATATTCTCATGTTAAAATCTGGGAGTCCAAAGAGGGGTGTGACAAATACAGTGGGGGAGATAGTACAGATTCTGTAAGAGAAAGGAAATGAGGAAATAGCAGCAACAATTACTTACAGTATGAGACACAATTAAGGCATGAGCATAGCAAAAAGCACTTCCACAATGGGCGCTTCAGCAGATACCCTTGAAACATTCCTTCACTTCAAACACATAACTTGTGCCTCTCGTAGAAAAAAAAAGCTCTAAGAGAAGAAAGAGATGGTAAAAAAAACCAAAAAAACAAATCAGGAAGATGCTGGAAATGAGTCCAACTCATGCATAACTTCAAACACTCCATCTTCAAAGTTGCATAACATTAAAAACCAAGCCCACTCCGCGTCCTCCACATCAAAAAGCAGCCAGCATCGAGGGGACACTGCCGAGCCATGCCCTCGCTCTGAGGCACAACATGCATCCACCCTCCTCTTCATCTTCATCCTTTGTCGTCCCTTGCTTTTGTCCTTAGGGTATTTGTTATGGTAGAAGAATACAGCATTATGGGTAAGAGCAGGGCCAGGTGGTAATCTCACCATCAAGCAAGGAATCTGTGTGGCTTTACGTTTTTCCTTTGCAACATCTCGAGGACCGAGGTGTATAGGTAACTGAAAGTAGTTACTTACCTATAATAGGTATTATCTAAAAAAAAAAGTAATGGATGAAGGGTTAAAATATTGAATCATATTTCTGTATATCTGTATCTGTGTCTCTGTGTACCAACTGGCAGCGGCACAACACAAGAGCCCACAAAGAGCCAGGGTCTGTCCGAGGTTTCTGCCTGTTTAAAAGAAGTTTTTCCTTGCCAGTGTCACACCAAAAGCTTGCTTTTAGGGGGGAAATTGAAAGAGCGTGGTCTAGACCTACTCTAGCTGTAAAGTGTCCTGAGATAACTCTTGTTGGGATTTGACACTATAACTAAAATTGAATTGAATAGCTACTGTACTTAATTTTAACCATTTATCCTTTAAATTCTAGGTAAGTATTCTGTCCATTACTTTGAGCTATCCAGTTCAACCATTTATCTAATACTGTTGGCCGTCTATTTCAATCACTTGAGTTCCTAGCTAACTGTTAATGTTAACTGCTCCCCCTATTTACCTATGATTCGAACTGGAACTGTTTCAGACACAAGACCAGTTTATTTGCACACACCATCACTCAACAGTTAATTATTAATGCCAAATATAAATATGAGCATGCTGTATTTAGGCTATGTAGACATGCATATTGTACATAATTACCCACCGCATGTATATAAAATCATTCGTTACGTATAACAGTACTAGTTGTTTCGGGTCACAGTAACAGTTTGACTTGTCTAGGAACACTGTTTGTATGTACATCAGTGTTTATGCTTGCTGTAATATAGTTATATGTCAGCTTTGTTGTCCTTGTTTTAGTTGTAGGTCTACTTCTATCTGTTCTTGAACTGTGTGGAAGTACACTGAGAGCAACTTAAAACCAGAGTCAAATTCCTTGCATGTGTACACATACTTGGCCAATAAAGCCGATTCCTATTACTTTTAGCCATCTATTCCAACTGTTACGACAGGTCTTTCAGTACATATACAAAGTAGTTAAAGAGGGAATGTTAAAGCGGAAGCAAGCACGCTGCAGCCTGGCACTGGAAAGCCACGTTTCTGCACGGAAAACACTATTGGAGAGAAAGACTGTTTATGAGAGTTTATGAAGAGAGGTTTTGTAGTTTCCCGAAACAACTTTTTATAAATACACCTTTTAAAACCTGAAGTACAACAGAGAGAGCGGGGCTGGTCCGGTGATGACGAAGGAGAGGACACTGGAGGGCGAACGCTGGAGGGCGAACGCTGAGCGGCGGCCTCCCGAAGGCAGGAGAGATCAAGTCAACAGCGGCTGGGCGAGTCAGGTTAACACAGCACATCCCCTCTAGAAGTAGGATAGACATACACTCATCCAGGCCAGCTCAGGTCTCACTCTCACGTTGAATGCAACACGCAGGGAGAGGAGACAATGTTTAGTTTCATTTTGGTTTAATATTGGTTTACACATATACAAATACTACAGATTAATATATGATGGAGAGATGCGCAAAAACCCTCAGAGGGGCTTAATCGGGGCACTCTCCAATCCATAATCCAACTAAAATAGAAAGAAACTAAAATACTCACAGAAAAGAAAGAGGGAAAAAGCCAAAACTAAAATTACACGCAATTTTCAAATCAACAGAATAAATACGAAAGGTAAAATAACATTGGGAATTACATGGGCTGTTTACAAAGACATTCGATAGGGATAACATTGCACAGACAAAAGCAAACCTTATCTATAAAAATAAATAATCTGATGGCAAAGCATTCCATATCACTTAACCTCTGTCATTTAAACTAAACTGAAGTTGAGATGTTCGACAGATAGGAGGAGTTTGTAGTTATTTCGAGTGGCATGGTTAATAAACAAGTTTATTATAGAATGAATTATTAATGGTATGAGCTAGCTACAAGCTTGGTCATTAATAGCTGTGTTTTGTTGCTCAACGAGCCCAGCTTAGCTTAGCTTTTGTAACAACCATTTATCCATTAGTTTAGCTCCTCTGGTGGCTTGCTGATTAGATTTCATGCATTCTCAATCATAACATACACAGTACAGTGTTTAGGTGTTACAGTTCACTAGGTTGATTTTTAAATCAAATGCAGAAGGACTGCAGAAGGACATGTTGCAAACCGCTGGGTCCAACCACCATATCATTAAAGTGGGAGTGCTGTCATCGGTAAGAGATCTGACCTTAAAATTGCATTTCCGAGCAACAAAGTTTCTTTGTGCAACTCTGAACAGTAGAAATAAGAAGCAGCGGTGTACAGCTCTGGGAAGCTATAGGATCAGGTGCAAGGTGACAACAACCAGATTGCAATCAGCAGGTTTTAAGTGTGATCAGATTGCCATTGAGAAAAAGACAAATGTATAGGAGGCGACGTGAACATAGAGTAGAAACACAACCGAGGTTTAAAAACACACTTGTGTCTTGAAGTCTTCACTTGGCTTTTCCCCTTCTTTGTCACTTTTAAATGCTCCTGACACATTCTCCAATATAGTGATAAACACGTACAAAATCCCACCCACACGTTTAGAGAGAAAAAGCTCTTCAGAAGCGCACCTTGCCACCCACATATGTTGACATACGCTCATGAACAAACTGGTAATGTTCCATCAAAGCTTATAGCGCACATTAAAACGCAGAGACAAACATGGAACCACGCTCGTGGTTAACGCCCACACACTCTTGAATGGCGTGCCTTTCCATCACTGCAATTGCCAGTGACAATCATGTACCCCACTCAATTACACCTGGCTAATTGTTGAGATGCCACATTATCATAGAGACTCACAGAGACAAGTCACACATTTTATATAAACTATATATATATATATACACACACACACACACACACACACACACACACAGGCCTGTGATATTTCTGAGAAAAGATATAGTATTGCAGTTTTGCATAAGTATGCAACACCCTCATGTAATCAGATAATGGCAGATAATGGATTATTTAGGCACCTGCTCTCACCATGCTGTATAAACCGATGAAGATACAGTAGATTTTATTTATTTTTCCTGCTTACACACACACACACACACACACACACACACACACACACACACACACACACACACACTCACTCTTTGCCTGAAGGATTTTAATTTGAGATGCAGACTCCAGTGTCATAGTGAATGATATTAAAAGTCGAATCATGAATAAATCAGGAGACAGAGGACTCACCTCAGCAATGTGACAGATAAGCAAAGAGAAACGGCACACAGGAGGAGCCGGAGAGAGAGCGAGAGAGAGAGAGAGAGAGAGAGAGAGAGAGAGAGAGAGAGAGAGAGAGAGATAAAGTGGGAGACAGAGAGAGGAAAAGGTTCTGGAGTGACGGAAAAAAGGCCGATAAACAATGCCACTTCGATTTTAGCAGCAAAGACTTCAGCACTGTTTCATGTAGGCCATTAGTTTATGGCACTTCTTAACAAGGCTGTAATTAATTTACTTCTAAGTCCACAACACACCTTCATCTGTCATCCGATAACTCAACTTTTATTTATTTTTTTACCCTTTCCAATGGAGACATGTTCATAATGAAAGCCTTCATTTGTAACAAATCACTCAGCCGTAACATCAACAAAAATGGACAAATTGTCAATTTGCCGTGTAGTTTCTGAACAAGACGGGATGTCACAGCATGGGTGTGGTGCATCCAAAATTTCTGAAGGGGCAAGGATTCATTCAAACCTGTCAACAATTCAAATCAAGAGGGAAGACAGATGATGAAGGATTTGCGCAGGCGCTGTAAACATGTGAGAGCCAGAAGGCTCTATCTCACCCCAGCAGTTGGTAGTGCTTCCTGGCCCTGTCCTACTCTTAAACACAGTACGTTTTTTTGCAAAAAGACAAAAGCAGTGATTTTATATATATATATATATATATATATATATATATATATATATATATAGTCAATGTATGACTTGTTTACAATGTTTATGACACGTTCATGACAGTGTCATGTCACTCTTATGTATATATATCTTCGCAGTTTTTCCTGGCTCGAAATGAGATGAACGTGGTACCAGCCTAATCATGCGCACGTGTGCATGCGTACCATGCGTGCCTTCCATTCAGGCCCCCAGGAAGTGCGCCGGGCATCGAAGCCAATTTGACATAGCAGCTAAACAGTGGAATTACAACTTCCGTGTCCATCACATGATGCCATGGGGCCCAAAAAGACTATTTGTGAGTGTCACAACCCCCCTCAAAATGACATGAAAGTCTAGAAGAGCCGCACAATTAAATCATTTAACCCACATTGAAGTTAGCAGAGCGCCAAACCGGAAGTAGCCGGCACGGCCAGCGGAGGTCTCGAGTGCGCCTGCTCTATGGGCCGCACAGTGTGGAAGCAGCGGCGATCATCTGGGTCATTTTATACAAACTTTTTTTTTGCGAAGAATTTTATATTGAACTTTTTTGGCTTCATGCACCATTGGGCAACTCTCACAGGCATGAAGGGGGGGCTGCGCCTTGAACACTGTATCCAGATTATGTTTATACATCCATGCTTCAACTGTCTCAAGCAAACACTTTTTAAAAGCAAGGTATTTTAGGAGATTACCTCCATAATGTTTAATCTAAAATAAATGATCCATTTGTTTCCCCTGAAAAGGTGAGCTGGCTCACACTGCCTCAGAGAGTTCCAACCTCAGGAAGAGTTCTATTCATATTAGGGCTGCACGATATGAGGAAAATATGCAATAACGTTGGTAAATATCGCAATAACGATATTATTTGCGTTAAATAAACAGATTTCAAAGTGTACTCAGTTCTGCTGCTTTCACTATTCTGCTAAAATACAACAAACTGCTTGTTGAATTGAAAACGAAAGAAAGAAAACATTCTTTTATTGAACAAAATGAACATTGAATTGAATATAAAAGGCAGCACTAAAAACAGAATGACACTTACATTTTAAAGTGTAGTTTTCTACAGTTATTTCCTTTCAACTAACAAGAAATCCCTGATTTCCTGAGATCCTGAGCCTTTCGCGATGTGTTTATTGCTCCAGTTGATATCGCGATGACGATAAAAAAAAAACGATATTGTGCAGCCCTACTTTATATGGAGAGTTTTTGCCTCCCATGATGCTCTGAATAACGCCCCACCCATGAGACCCACCCACCCACCCAGAGCCATTCATGGGGTTCAGGAGGACAAATGAACAGAGGGAACAGCAGAGTGAAAATCAGCCTGCTTATATCTGTGGGCGGGAGGCTGCATGTAATCTGTAGCTGTGCCAAGAGGAGGGTCCACCACCTCAACTGGTGTGTACTGTATGTGCACATACGTGTACATGAATATGCATCTCTGTGTTTGTGCTGCGGTTACCTCTGAGGGGACACGGCAGTGCTGTCGGCAGGTTAATCCAGCCCTCAGGCTAAGCATCAAACTTTAAGATCAGGGAATCAATAATTCAGACAGCAGCTTGTCAGGATCTATCACAGACCACCGACTGAGAGGCAGGCAGCGGCACAACAAAGGCACAAAGGTGATTTACAGTCTCATACAAGTGGACGCAGACTTACTGCGTAATTGCGTGCCATTCAAATCACACCCGCTCAAATCACAGCCACGGACACACACAGGTAACGTTCAAAAGCAAGGAATAATGCGCATACATACGAAAATTCCCTCAGACACAAAGAGTTAAACCTTGACTTCAATCCCAAGAGATATTGACTTGTGTCTGGAAAACGGATTGATGGTCAGTATCACTTTTTGATTCCTAAACCTCAGAATCTGAGCTCGTACGGCGCGTCACAGATCTACTGCTGTGCCTAAGATCCAGCAGCTAGCCCTTGAAGCGTACGCCACCCTATTACTATGGCCGCAGCACTGTTGTAAATCCCCTGCAAATCAGAGAAACATAGCAATAAACCATGTCTGTTTAGTGTGTGTTGTGGGGGAGTGAGCTGGCAGGGGGTAAGAGAAATTGAGGGATATTTTAGCGCGTGGGTGTATAATGGCTATCAGAGGTGACTTTCAGTGGGATCAACGCAAAACACTCGCGCACAAACAAGTTTTTTCTGTTTTTTTTTCTCGCACAGTCACAGACACAGTACATTAGCTTATACAGATAACCATATCAAATGATCATGCAGCAGAAACTAGCAGGCTCTGTGTGTGTGTGTGGGTGTGGGTGTGTGTGTGTGTGTGTGTGTGTGTGTGTGTGTGTGTGTGTGTGTGTGTGTGTGCGCGTGCATGTGTGAGGCAGTCTTGAAATGAAAGTGCTGACGCTCAGAGACATTTTCTTGGAGCGGAGTGAGCCCCTGCAGGCCTGCTAACCTTCAGTTCTGTGTGTGAGTGTGTGTGTGTGTGTGTGTGTGTGTGTGTGTGTGTGTGTGTGTGTGTAAAGTGCAACCAATCGCAGCTCTGCTTACATCCACAGTTTGTCACTAGGTTGAACCACAGACTGTAAAAATAAAGAACAAAGGTCTGTAAAGTGAAGCCAATGCTGAAGCTCCTTAAACCTGCATTTTATCTAATTTCCAGCAGGGGGCGACTCCACTGACACTGACGCTCCAAAAACAAGTCTGATTCTTTAGAAGTCTATGAGATAACGACCCTACTCCCACCTGATTTATTACCTCAATAAATATTTTAATAATTCATCGCTAGTTTCAAGTCTTCTTAAAGACAGCATGATGTTCATTTTGTAAATTATTCTCCCATTTATTTTAAAATAGACGATAGAGCAGGGGATGCTTTAGGGGGCCTGGCTACATGCCGACCTGTCAATCACGACAGAGGCTTAGCAATAGAGCTCAACAGTGATCGCCCACTTTTTTAACGGCTCTGGTTCCGGAAGTGTTTTTCCCCGTTCAATTGTTTCATTGACGTTTCGAAAATTGCTGATATAACGAGTTTTAAGTCTGGAACCATGACAACCAGCTACGAGATGAATGGTGATCATAAAACATTTGATTTGGCGCAAAAAAACATTTTGAAAACGGCAAAAAAGGCAAAGGTACAAGACCGTGTACATAAACGATCATAGACTTCAATGGCAGAAGCTCGCTCTAGCCGTTCGCGGTTTTGCAGGTACGGTAAACGTTTCTATGGTAACAACGAGTTGGACAAATCAGAGACGTTGCTGTTACGCTTAGGATCGTGGGTAATGAAGTACTTATCCAAGACATCGCGAATAAAAGACATTTATCTCAAAACAAGGTTGGTGCTCCGTGAACTTTTGGCGTCTATATGAGCATATACAATCGCTTAGTCATGTCGTAGCTGGTTTTGAGTCTACCATCAACAGTTACGATTTTATGGCTTATACTCCAATTGTCAATGTAGAAATTGTATTGTATTCGTACTTCCGGAGTCGGCTGTGGGCGGGACTGTTGAGGTCTATGCCAACCATGGTGACTAGACCTGAACTTGTTTTTGGGTGTTGTCCATGTTTTCGTCCTAAACTTTGTACCTCTCAGTGTGCGTTTTTGCTTCATCAAAGTTAATTGGAACACTTTGGTGAGCTGAAAATGTACTTTTCAGCGTTCTGCTAACCAAGCGTTAGCTGGTATCTTAAGAGAAAGTTTGCTGATTTTCTGTACTGCAGTAAATGCAGATGAATACGTTTAACTGCCGGTAAATGTCCACTGGATGACTCACTTCAGAGGGATTGAAAATTTGGACTTTTCCTCTTTAGGGTTTAGCTTAGTAGCCTGGTCTTACCAGACTGTGGTCCATTTCATTTGTACAGAGAGTCTGGCCACTCTCCATTGACAAGTGTTAACTTCCTTGAAGGCGGGTACTCTGTTGAAGTTTAAAACTATTGGATCTGCCCAGAGCCACTCTGGATCTGCCATAACCAATCGCTAACGTTTGGTCGTGACGTATGTCATGCGCATGTGCAACAAGAGGGGAGACTGATAACAACTATCAGCTTATATTTAGCATTAGCATCACTAGTGTTAGCCTTAGCCAACTCCTTCACCACTAACGGAGCGAGCTGGAAAATCAAACTTTTCCCGAACCCCATGGAACATCATGGCCACCAACACAACTCAGCTAATATTGTTCTTGCTTGGGATTTAACTTCTGGATATTCGGCAGTGTTGCCACAACGGACTGAATGGTTTCGTTTGCATCTATAGTGCACGTCCTCAACGTCATCGTTCTCAGCCACTCCCTCTGTTCGCTGATTGGTCCTCCAAATATTTGGCCGGAGAAAACCCAAGACTATACCGCAAACCCAGACGGAGTACTGAAGGAAAATGAAAATTGAGCGGAAATACATAGGAGGGCGGAGCCAGGCTATTAGCTTAGAGCAGCACCAGTGAAACCATCCTTCCCAGCTCCGCCCCTTTTGTCAAAATAAAGCCACCTTTTCTCTGCTAAACTTAAATGTCGTGACCGCTATCACGGCCATCAGCTCACAGTGATCTGAGTTAATCTAGCTAAACTTGAATGTCATGTAGGCTAACGGTGACCGGCTGCCATCATTATGTAATATATCATACAAATTGTTGTCAATATGTTTTCGTACGATATCATACGAACCTGCTGATGAGAATGCGTTTGATGGCCTAGGAGTTCTGCCTTTTCTCTTCAGTCAACATAGCAATGTGAAACCACATTATTATTACAATGTACACATTGATTTTTGGAATTTTTTAATAGTTCACAATTGTAGAAGAAAATAATCACAATTCTTATGTGAATCTGTTCATTGAAGATTTGTTGCACAAATGTCTATGTCTTAGCATCTGTTTCTATTTTCCAACATGACAATGCCCCCGTGATTTTCCCAGTTGGGTGTGGAAGAACCAGACTTGCCTGCACTGAGCTCTGACATCAGCTCCATCCAATACCTTTGGGATGAACTGGAACACGATCATGTGTGCCAGGCCTGATCACCCAACATCAGCGTTGGACCTCACTAATGCTCTTGTGGCTTAATGGGAAATGGCAAATCCCTGCAGCCAGGTTCCAACATCTGCTGGAAAGCCTGAAATCAGAAGAGTGGAGGCTGTTACAGCACCACATAAATGCCCACAGTTTTAGAATGACACGTTCAACAATCTCACAAGGTGTGAAGTTTAGATTTCCATACCCATACCTTTTGCTATATAGTGTAGTATTGCCATCATTTATCATAATTTTTGTTTGTTTGATACCTAACCTGTCTAGACTCATGGAGTGAGATAGAGACAGTTATATATTTTTACATTTGACACTTAACGTGTTTTTTTTTTTTTGTTTTTTTTACAAATTAACACACACACACACACACACACACACACACACACACACACACACACAGTTTGTTTGATTTTCTTGTTTTTTTTCCCCCTATTTTTTTAAACATATATTAAATTAAAAAACAATATTTTTGTTTACTCAATGAATTTTATATATGTATTTTTTCTTATCTTATTATTATGGAATGGTATTATCATTGATGCTTTGGCAATATTGTTTCCTGACATGTATGCCAATAAAGCAATTTGAATTTAAGAGAAACAGAGAGAGAGAGAGAGAGAGAGAGAGAGAGCGAGAGAGAGAGAGAGGGACAGAGACAGAGACAGAGACAGAGAGAGAGAGAGTGAGAGAGAGAGAGAGAGAGACAGCGAGAGAGAGAGAGAGAGAGAGAGAGAGAGAGAGAGAGAGAGACAAATCTGACCTCAAGAGGAGAGGCAGATGAAGAGATAAAAGGATAAAGAGGGATGAGAGATGAGATGGAGGATGCAAGAGAGGAAAAGGAAGGAACAGCCTGCTTGCTTCCTGTGTTCATCTATATTTCACAGCACTTTCAATTAGCACCAGTGTGGCTGCACAGAGATAAAGAGAGAGAGAGGTTTGCTCCAGGTCACTGTGGCCTGGTAATGGTCTCTCTCTCTCTCTCTCTCTCTCTCTCTCTCTCTCTCAAGGTGTTTGCAAAACATAAAGTCAGTTTGCTTTGGCCTGAAGCAGGGCATGAGCTCCTGGTTTGTTACATCTACATATTTCACAGGTTATTATCACAAAAACTTCAAGCACCGCTGTAATTTATCAAAAGAAGCCACATGGAAGAAGCCTTTTCGTTCACTGGTTGGTAAACATTGGGGAAACTTAATCTATTACTTTTTCCACCCAGCCTGGTGCAATAGGAGGTCAAGTTCAAAGTACAAACAAACACAGTTCCCTGAATTTGATATTGAGACATGGTAGAAAATTCATTTTGAATAACTTTGAAAACAGTTTCGAGGTGATAGCAGAAAGACTTTATGCCCTGAGTTCGCCTGATGCATGTAGAAGTTCTTGAAAAATGTGGACATCAACTTTCATTTTGGTACATTTACAAGTTTTTAAAAGTTGAGCACATAGTTGATTCTTCATTCAGTGTTTAGCTGGGAGTTTGGGGAAATACACTTAATCGGTGTCTTGCTGAGATTTAGATGAGATGACATGATGTGTATTTTATAAATTTTGTAGCTGAAGCCAGGGGATTAGCCTACATAAAACTGGAAGCAGGGGTCAAAGAGTTAGCTTAGCCTAACTCTCTCCAAAATTCAAAAATACACCTACAGTACTGACACCTTTAGCTAACTAACTAACACATATCTCATTTGTTCTATTTCTGTCCACATGTGATCATTTAAAAACAACTATTTGTGGTTTTACTGGGAGTTAACGATTTCTTGGTGACCAGCAGCCAGGAGCAACTCATAGACCAGACTAGCTGTTTCCCTGCTGTGTAACATAAAGCCCAGAAACACTGACACACACACACACACAGAGCAGAAGGTAAGGGACATCCAACAATCATGTCAGGCAATTATCCTGGAAATGTACTACTTACTACTGGCCACATACTTTACTGCATACATTGTATGTTCTGGAGGATTTAAAAGTATACCCTTGTGCAAATGACAGAAAGCGAAATCATCCCCGGCTGACAGCAGAATATCTTACTTGAGAACTTAAAGAGTTGGTTACTGCATTGTAATGTTGAGACCTCATGTCCAATGTTCAGTTTGCTGCTGATCTCACTTTAGTGGTCCCACCATTCATAGACCATAATTACATCTTGAGGATATCACGTGCGCAACCAGTGCTCCAACGGAACACCGGATACACTGCTTGGACGTCACGTGCATGCAACATCTCTGTTTAAATCTGATTTTCCCTTTATTGACAGTGGATAGACCGGAAAGGGGGAGAGAGATGGGGGATGACACGCAGCAAAGGGCAGCAGGTCGGATTCGAACCCGCGCCGCTGCAGGACTCAGCCTACATGGAGCTAATGCTCTTACTGGGTGAGCTAGAGGCCACCCCGTTTAAATCTGATTTTATTGTTTGGGGCAGCACAAAATGATGTAAACACAACATTAACGTATTATCACTTAAAATTAAGTTGTATTAACAAGCAGTTGCACGCAGCAAAAAGCTGACACAGAGCAACAATTCAATTGAACAGCAGAGTTAGGTGATAATTCTCTGTGGGTTCACCAGTAGCATCTATTTTCATTGCACACATTGTTATTTGATCCATCCATATAAAAATAGTGGTTTGAGCATCTTTAGAAACAAGTATACAATCACTTAATAAATAGTGTGCCGGGATATACCAACACATTCTCACTCCCAGCGTGTCGAAAGGCAACACTTGTTCAGGTGCATTTGCCATTTCTTACTGACGCAAAAAGTCTCCTGTAGCATCTAGTCCTTTGGCGTCGTATTTAGACGTGCTTGGTTGGGACTCTTGGCGTCTCTTTTTGATTCTCTGGGTTGGGAAGTACGTCTAACTGATATGCGGCACAAGAACGGGACAGTTAGGTTTAGGAAAAGATGGTAGGTGGGGTTACAAAATGTACGTTTCAGTGACATGCGGGACAAAAACGGGACACAAATCCCGGTCTCCTGGGTGAAAGTCCTGTGTTGTTTGACCCATCCACCACCCCAACCAACCTCCTTTCGCGGATCATCGGTCTTCAATACTACTCTATCCCATTGTCTCGCTAAATACTACGTCATCTTACAGCGCTGCGGTCGAGCTGCTGCTCTGCCTGGTGCGTTCCATACAGACACTGAAGGGTGATTTTTTTGTTTGTGTCTATCTGACGCTGAGAGACGCTGACCAAGCGTCAGTATTTTACGAGTTGGGAGTGAGAACAGGTTGGAAATACAGTGCTTCCTGTAGTTGGTCAGATCAGTAACACATAGCACAGTAAAACCTCCATCTGACCCAGGCCTGTGTCTGATTTGTGTGATTACTGTGTGCCTATGGCCAGTTGAACCCATTCCAGAGTCAGAAACAACTGGTTTCAACCAACTAAACACAGAGGCCAGTCAGCCAAATGACAGGCTTGTTGTCAGAGCAGATCAGAGGTAGTGAGGCAGTACTGATGCTTCCTCCTCTGACCCGTCTGAGGCTGCAGCTACTGGCTCGGAGTCCTCAGCTGGGTACCACTGAGAGCTATGCATCAGCAGGGCTTCACTGGAACCACTCACTACAGTGACAGAATTCACAATCAGAGGAATCCACCGAGGAAAAGGTCAACCGAGGTGACCTCAAGGCTAAGAATGTCAAGTTGAACCATTTACTCCTGTGGAGATGGTTCCCTTAGAGAGAACAAACCTACCTAAGCCCATAAAACATTTACAGTTTGGGATGGACTGCATGCAGGATGTTGTGTCGATTAACACGCAATTCTTTTAGCTGGTTGGATGAAAGGCTCTCGTTTTACAATGAGTTGTAGGCCAGTTTATGTGTGTTTGTAGACCGAGCTTCATAAGTTCATCTTCAGCAAATAATGTTTCATTTCTCCGCTTTCTTTTGTCTTTGAGTTATATTTAGAATTTTTACTTTTCAGAATAAAATCTGCAAATGTGTCTTTTGTTTCTTTTAGGCTTATTTTAAAACAGGTCGAACTATGATAATAAAAAATTATGAAACCAAAATCTGTGTGAATAGCTTACAGTAAACACTTTTTTAGGTTATCCCTTGTTACCCCACTTACTGAGCGACCCTAAAATCCACATATTTACCTTTGTTATTTCACCTTTAACAGAATTATTTTCTTTTTTGCGACACTGAAAAGTATATACTTAAAAAAAAATTAAAATAGAGCAGGCACACTGGAGAACTCCGCCGGCCAAGCTGGCTACTTCCGGTTTAGCGATCTGCTAACTTGAATGGGGATTAAATGATTTAACAACGCGGCTCTTCTAATGTTATCCAATCAAATGAATCAATTTCTGAGAGTGAAAGGAGTCATTTCGCGGTGGTCGTGATGCTCGAAAAAATGTATCCACAGCTATGTCTCTCACCATGTACACTAAGTCTAAGGGAAAAAAAGTCTTTTTGGGCCCTGTGGCATCACGTGATGGACACAGAAGTTGTAATTCAACTGTTTGGCCGCTATGTCAAATTGGCATTAAGCCCGGCGCACTTCCTGGGGGCAGGACGAAATGTCTTGGCAATCCATCCAGTAGTTGTGCTCTGGCACAAAGAATTGCCATCTGTAGAGCCATGCCACTTATAGAATATTACAACAGAGGGCCATTCATGTTAAACTGTGACTATAAGATAATTTGATAGCACCAGTATGAACATTAAACATGTGACTGAAGACGTGAATGACCAGTGTGCATATTGAGAAAGACCTCTGAGAACTCTTTGGGCCTTCTTGACAAACTGCTAGAAACCACTGGAGTACTCAGTGTACTGGTTGGACTGGGGAGAAGGGGAATTAAGGGTGCATGTAAGGAAAGCATCCAGCAGCTGTTATCTGGCACCACCTGCTTCTCCGTGGAGCCGAGGCCTCAAAGAAGGGGACGCCAGCCCCCAGGCGTAACCCCCGGCGATGTATGTCAGCCATATGCCCTAGCCTGCTGGAGGATCCAGTGCAGCAGGGAAAGAATGGCTCCAGTGTTGGGGTTGAGACAGAGAGACACTGTCATGTCAGGCTGCAGTCGGCTGACGCCAGGCTAGGTCAAACCCCGGCCATGGCGGAAACCATTTTGATGTCAAACATCACGTCGTTTGATAAAAGTACAGCCACAGGACACAGAGCAGAAGAAAGGACTGCAGGGAATGACGAGGAGTGACGCGTCGGAAAATTAATTAGCGCTGGGGAAAACAGTGAAGCACCTGCCTCTGGGCGTGCAGAGCAGAGCAGCCGTCTGAATCAATGAAGCTGTGTTCGGTTCTCTTTGACCAGCCGGCCAACCTGCGGCGGTTAACAGCATATGAAAGTGTAATGAGATGTCTCTTGCCCGGCTCAACATCACTCCCTCTGTTTAAAGCTAGCCAGAGCTGGCAAGATTGTGATATGATAGCACCGGCTGACACTTTGGGAATTGCAGAGAATTGCTCCCCCCTCCTTTACAAAAAAATAAGAGAGCTGAGTCTGGAGGCGAACAGTGTTTTTGGGGAGATGATTCCTCTGATGGATGCAATATAGCTGCCATTCAGTCTAACACTTCTACTGCTCTCAGGCTCAGTTTGATACTGCTCTGTTTCCTCACATCCCGTTTTAAATTATGGTGGAATGGAGAAGAATCACTATTCATTCCAGCTTTTTTGTGGTGTGTTCGAGTTATGTATCATCCAAACATCAGTTTGCTTAACACACACACACACACGCACACACACACACACACACACACACACACGCAGTGTGAATTATGAGCCTGTAAAATAATTCTGATTCTCATTCCTTTTAGTTTGTCTTCATCTTTGTTGCTTAGTGCTTGTTGAGGTGTTTTGCCACTGTATTTCCCTGAGATCGTCAGTCAACCAAACAGTAAACTGATGATTGATGAAGTCTTTTCAGTTCAGTTGGCTATCCGCTCGCTTCTACTTATTCTAAAAAAAATGGACAAATAAAAGACACCATTGTGTCATGTTAAAGTGGACACTTGTGGTAGTGACAGCTGTTTTCAGCGAAAAGCTCTGATAGACCCACTGCACAATACGTGCTCAGCGCCATACAGCAGACGCAGTTGGAGGCAAACTGCTGAACATAGTGGAGCAATCAGCAGCTAAAGATGCAGATGTTTTTACTCAGGAAGTGTGGCGACCAAAACAGAGCTACTCTGGGGATTCCTGTGATTAGGAGAAACATTTTCATTTTTGATACTATTTAAGGCTGGAATTTTTCAACAATATCAGTGTATTTATATTCTCCATTTGACTCTATATATCAGGATACGTGCATTTTTTTCCATCTGCCTCAATTCTGCACACCCTTACCGTGTCAGATATATACTCAGACAATTTTATATTGTCTTCTTTAGCCTTCTTTATTATGATGCCATAATTCTCTCAGCACAATATACTCTTCTGTTCTGTAGCAGCTCAGGATGTGCTCGCTGACCCCACAGAACTCTGGGAACTGTATTTTTAAAACATGTTTAAAACATTACCAGTAACCAGGAGTCACTGAATGAATCAGAGATTACATCTGTCACTGGCTACAGGTCAAATTACCGTTCCATTAAATCAGTTAGTAAAAGAGAGTATAGCTTTAAGAAGAGATTATATATAGGAGCTGAAATGGATGTGCACCTGTATATCGCTGCTGTTGGGCAGAAGATCTCCATATTTGGTCATTTTTATTTCTTTTCATAAATCATTACTATTGGCCACTCTTTACGTCTGTCTGTGGGTTTCACAAATATTTAAACAGTGACGAGGTAGTTTCGCCTGAGGTAAATAGCTTAATAAAATGTTTTTTAATTTCTTCCCATTTCCTGAAAAGCAACAGTTTTGGTCATACAAGGTTTTCGCCCGACAGCGATGATGTACTTGGATCACAAAGATCTGAGGGTTATAATAATCACTTTAAACTTGGATCATGATCGAACCGCTATCACAACCTGTGCTGGGCTGGGAGACTGCGAGAGGTGATGATGTCACTCTTGTTTGGCCAGTTTTGATCTTCACTCCTCTGCGCTAACACTCCTCTCTCGCAGCTTTTCCATCATCTGATATGGTGTTTCATTGATCTGTTTTCTCTCCGGCTTGTTTTGGCATCTCAACATGCAGTCAACAAGAAGAAAAGTCCCAGGGGCAAGCAGAGAATGGCTACGAGTCGGATCACACTGGAGTTTAGTGTGTGTTACAGACCAAAGAAATTATATACATGCTATTAACCAACATGCAGTTTCACACCACAGCGGGGACTTCCAGCAGGGGCGATTCCAGGCTTTTATAAGTGGGGTGGCACAGGAGGGGGACAAATAATATGTCGGGGGGTGGGGGGGTTATGGGGCACTGGGAGGACATTTTGTCAGAATACAGCATAGAAAATATGATAGAAATATAAGAAATATTGGGTAGCATAGAACAACATAATGTAATGCTGCTAAATAAAATACCACATTCATTCTTAGTTTCACTTGTTTTCATTTATATATCAATCACCAATTGTATATCTGAATGCAACACACATTTTCTATAGGCTCAGTCTGCCACTTTTTTTGATAAACAATCCCAGTGCTGATTCCATGGTACCAGAATTTTGGATCGTCATCAAGGATAAATTAATTGGTCATGTGACAAGGGCTGGGAAGATTGGCAGAACAGGCAGCCAAGTGACAGTACTCTGAGCCAATGGAAATCACAATTGTCAGATGACAGCACTCTAGCCCAATGGATTGGGGGGGGGGAGGGCAACAGGGGGGAACAATCATATTTCAGAGGGGGGCTGGTGCCACCCAGTGCCCGCCCTTCTAGCCCCGCCCCAACATCACATATTGTGGACAGAGGAACTAATGGCCTGTCTGGCTTGGGAGAGACTAACATATATTGTAAAAAAGAAAGAAAAGAACTTTGCTTGCTTGTGAAGTCCTTACATAGATTTTTTTTGAAAGTCATGGTTTTGAATTGTGATTAATTTGAAACTTTCTGTAAGGTATGCAATACTGTGATCTTATTTAATTTCCTTTCTTCCAAAAATAATGTTCTGCGGATTAGAGATAATAAAGCAATCAATACATACCCAAGATGCTATACCAAAGGCATGCGATGTATGCAGATGTCACTAGATTAATTCACACTGCTCTCAGTGTCATGCTCCTTTACTTCCTGATTAATGATCACTTAACCTAACTTCCTGTTACTGACATCCTGTGATTCTTAAAGTGACGGCAACCAATGTTTAACATACTAACCTTTGTTGTAACAAAACCCTTCCTGCTTTGCTCCCATCATAACTACGGTGGCCACTAGAGGGAGCCGCCACCATAAAGGTAAATATAGGTCGTAATTGCTGCTTGATCATACTAAAGGCCGTTACAGACCAACCAGATGGCCGACCGTTGGCAGAAATTCATTCATCACAAACACTCCTGTGTGGCATACCTCTTGAACTGACGTCTTCTGGTCGACGCTCGTAGTCCTTCCCCGCTGGGCCATCTCTGGGTATGATCAACACAAAGCAAAAAAACATCACCTCTATCAACCTTCAGAGAAACTTTACTTCTACTGCCCCTTAAACTATAAACCCATAAACTAAACTAAACTAAGTGATATGGAATGCTTTGCCATCAAATGATTTAAAGCTAACACTTGACCAATTTAAGAAAGCTGTTAAAGGTTTGCTTTTGTCCGTGCAATGTTATCCCTATGGCATGTCTTTGTAAACAACCCATGTAATTCCCAATGTTATTTTATTTTTTGCATTTGTGCTCAGTTGATCTAATATTGTGTGTTATGGTGTGTAATTTTAGTTTTTGGCTTTTTTTTCATATTTATTTTTTCTTTTGAGTATTTTAGTTTTTCTTTCTATTTTAATTGGATTATGCAAACTGAGAGTGCCCAAATTAAGCCCCTCTCAGGTTTTTTTTCATCACATCTTCTATTGATTATGTGTATATGTGTGTATTAATCTGTATTATTTGTACATGTGTAAACCAATAAAGTAAAAATAAAAAAGGGACTTTAAGTTTTCTGTCCCATTCAGCACTTCACAACAATGTTCTATATTTCAATTTAGGTTCAAATTCAGGAGTTGCTCCACATCTGCGGCTGAGAATCAAAAGAAGGATTGGAAAAACTGTTTTAACATGAGTAAAAATTGACATGCTAATGTTACCATTAATTAGCTCGTTCTTGTTTCCTAACTGCATCGCGAGTTATAGGAGCTCAGCTGGGAGCTTCATGGAGACAGCTAATGCTAACGTTAGCTGCCCTTCAACTGTCAGAGTCCTCTTAGACTTCATATATTAACTTCTAAAAGCTGTATTCTCAGTTCTCAGTGACAATCTGCAAGAAATAGGTTGCTAATAAGCCGCTAAAAACATTTGTGACAGTACTGTTATCAATGCCGTTAGCATGGTGGCTAACACTAACGTTAATTACTTCATTTATGACATATAGTTTCGTCTGTGCTTGGTCCCTGTGCTAGCCGAGCACCGTTAGTCTTTATAACAGAGCTGCATCACTACAATTGTTAGATATGTCAATAAGTACAAAAAAGTATATTTTCCTCTGAAATGTAGTGGAGTAGAAGTGCAACGTTTCTCCAGTATGTCTGCTTATGCAGCCTGGTTTTCTTACCGATAAAAGCCCTCATGTCCCCTTGTGTAATATTTTAAAGCGTGCCATCAACATCTCTACCAGTAAAGCAAGGGACTTGCTTTGCTGTGAGGATTATGACAATTATCACATGTAAGACAACAAAGACTGCATACCAATGAGCAGCTGCAGACAGCAGGCAGGCCAGAAGGTAATACCGGACAAATGGATTTTTTTCCCCAGCAGACTACTGTCAATAGTTTCTAAATAAAGACAAGCCTAATAAATTTCATTAGAGAAAAACTAGGACACGAGTTGATTAGCTCACCCGTGGCTTTGCATCTTCAATTAATAAAGTGAATTAATGAAAAGAAAGACATGAATATTTTTATTTTTCAGAAACACACTTTTTGAATTCATTTTGAAATTTTAAATATCAGTAGTGATCTATGAGGCATATTGGAGATTTGGAGCTATTCTAAGGCCTAGTCCACACGTACACGGGCATTTATATATATATATATATATATATATATATATATATATATATATATTTATATATGTAAACAGAGTTTTTCCTCCTTTGATTAAAAAAAACATCTCGTCCACACAAGCAAGGTTTAAAAAACACGCTATCAAGTGCTGTCAAGAGCATGCCAAACCAACAGGTGGCGAGATAACCCTAACCGTTAAGCCATGTTGGCCAATCAGAAGCCTGAAGTTCCCGTAGAGGTCCGAACGGGTCTCGTCCGTCTCGTCCAAAACCGGCGACGATGGCGGCAAGTTCCGTGTCGTGGGAGTGTAGTCATAAGCAGTGACTTGCAGAGTATTGCATTCTGACGCCTCTGTTCCGCAATATAATGGGAGAACTGTGTGCATATATCTGTATGTATGTAACAAGCCCTGTTAGCACAGTTATTAGCAGCAATATCTTAGCTACGTCCGCCATTGCAGAGATTCGTCTCATGTAAACAAAGGTGATAGCGGCTAGACAACAGTGCGCAGTCCGACGTCACTAGCCAAAATCTCCGGTTTCACAGGCGACCGGAGTTTCTAAAATCTTCACCCTGGCAGGAGTTTTCAAAAAGGTTCGGTTTCAGTGACCTGATACTGCGTTTGCGTGTGGACGAACGGCCTAACGTATAGAAAAAGCTGCGGTTTTGAAAATACCTGTGTTTGTGTGGACAAGTCGCTATAACAGACTCAGGAACAGCTTATTTTTTCTTTTCTTTTTTTCTTTTTTACATTTTAGGCCTTTACTTGAGACAGCTTGAAAAGGGGAGAGAGAGGAGTCATGACATGCAGGAAAGTGCAGAGGGTCGGAATTGAACGCGTGGCCGCTGCATCGAGAACTGAGCCTCAACATATGGACACATGCTCTACCACTAGGCCACCAAGGCACCCAAAAACAGCTTGTTTTGACAAACTTTACTGGATCATAACATATGTAATACCCCTAGACACTACATGTTACATTCACGTACATCCTGGACTATATATCTGAACATTGCACATACTTTATATACTAAACTTTTTGCACAATCATCAACGTCTTTGCACATCATGCACTAAGCCATAAATCATTCTTTTATTGTTAAAACAGATAATATTGTGCACATTTGTTTATTTATGTTACGTTTCTTATACATTTATTGTTTATTTCCTTATAATATGTTTATGTTTATGTATGCACCATCCACCAAGGCAAATTCCTTGTTTGAACCCCTCCCCATCCAAAATCTAACGGCATAAAAAGTTTCTTCCCTTCTGCAGTCAGCCTCACCAACAAGGCCCCGGACCCACACTGACATCCCGCTCTTAACCACCCCCCCCCCCCAAATATCAATCAGCCTATTTGTGAAACACATTGATGATAGGCTTACTGGCTACTAAGGTCAGCCATCCACAGATACAGTTCATCGTAAGGATTCACTGTGCCACATAAAAACATGATTTATAAAATCATACCGACAATTATTTTTATAGCTTAGTATTCTATGCACTAAAAAGGTATGTGTAAAGGCTTTAGGCCGCCTACACATTGTTGTAGGCCCAGTTTAATGTGCAACTTAATTTTATACAATGTATGTAGTAGGGGGTCCCTGCTCCGTCTCTCTCAGTTAAAGGGATCCTTGGCTTAAAAAACGTTGAAGACCCCTGCTATATATTCTTTGCAAATACTGCACTCAACCTATTTAGCCTTTTTTCTCATGCAACAGTTATTTTGTATGTATATATTTGTTTTTCTGTATTTATTCTTTATTCATATTGTTTAATCTGTTTGTTTACTTGTTTGTTTGAGAGAAATTCCTCATAAATGTAACTTATTGTATTATTGTAATAAATCCTTTTCTGATTCTGATCATCTTGTTGCTGTTTAAATCGGTTCCTTGTTCTGCTAAATTTCAGTGTTTGAATGACGTACATCACCCACCTCAACTCTATCACCTCCATGGGAACCAGATGTCCAATGGGTCCTTCCATTGAGCTCATCAGGAATTACACTGCGAGCTGGATTTGGACCAGCTCTACCCTTACTAAGTCTTTGTTTAAAGTGCTGCCTGAGCTCCTTATAACTACTAAACAGGTAGTCACTGTAACATCACAAGCTGTAGCACAACTTACACAATAGCTGTGTTCGAAACCGTTCCCTCATTCACTCACTCACAATTCCCTATATAGTGTTTATTATTAAATAGTGAACTATATAGGGAACGACCAAACGATTTCGGACACTACATTGAAAACATGGTTGCATCAGTAGATGCGCTGGGTATTTGTGTGACGGAGGCGAGCGCCCAGCATCATGTAAACAAACCAAAACAAAAACACTTCTAATACTTCCCGTTTACATTGAAGGTTCAGCTAAACGTAATGCATGAGTTTAAATACTCCTTCAGGAAGACAGGAACTTCAGAGAGTTGAGACGGCAGTGCACAACAACACTTCCCCAGGCTATTTTGCAGCGGCAGCATTGCCTCATCCGGCACTTTGCGCCGCCCTAGACGATTGTGATTGGTTTAAAGAAATGCCAATAAACCAGAGCATGTTTTTCTCCCATCCCAGAATGCTGAGTGGACTAGCCAGACCCTCCTCTGCAGCGCTGTGGAAGCCTTGTGAAGGAACTTGTTTTGGTGGAACATGTACGTCCAAAAGTAGTTTTAGTCGTGCAACAGAAAACTCAGATTGGACACATAGTCTAGCTAGCTGTCTGTCTTTCTGTACGGATCATGGCGTGACTTCCCTAGTTAAATAATAATGTCACGATGGGGGGGGGTCTAATCACCAAAGACTCCTCCTCACACATATCTCTTCAACTTTTTTTTTAATAGCTCTTTGAGACCTTCTTTCAATTAGACTCTAATGATTTAAAATTACTTAATATTAAGTGTATTATTTTAAATATTAAGAGCATGTCGAGTGTGGGGAGGAATAAATGATATTCCTACGGTGATGCGAGGCATTTGAACCCCCCTTTGCCGACATGTACGCTGTGCTTATTTTCCTTTGTCTTTGTTTTTCCTGTGGAAAAGACCAATAACGTTGATAAAATATGAAACATATTGTCATACTGACTGACCAAGAGACACATTTCTATGCGAGAAAAAATGGGTTTTCAAAGTCTTCCCCCTCCCCAGCAAAAGTAACAATCAACTTCCAGACCCATTAGCATTCAGTGTCAAATCTCATGTAGTTTGCACTAAGCCGGGCTGCATATTATTGAGGGGGATGATAATTGTTGCCTTGCGGTGGTTTGATGTTGCTCGCTGACTGTCTGACTGCCACTGATACGTACACATACATGAACGGTAATTACTAACGAGCACATAAAGACACATAAAGAGTGAGTGACACTGACTATTAACACACACGTGCTACACACGGACTCCTCTTTTCTTGTGCCTTTCAGAGGGACCTGTGTGCAACCCCCCCACCACCCCACACCCCCAGTCGGAATAATCCGTCTCCATCATGTCGACACAGCGCTCCGTTCTCCGAGATTGTCACACTCGCTAATTACTCTTTAAGATAATCAGCCCGTGTGGCTGGAGATGCAGCTCCCCTCCACGGCTCTGTCTTCCCGGGGAACTAGAGGTTTAATCTGTAGCGAGATCAGAGCTACACTGGGAGCGGGAGGAGGCAGATGGAGGGAGGCGGGTGTGGAAATGAGAAGGAATTTGGGTATCTTAACAAACTCTTAATTACGTTCTCTATCCTCTGCTGGTGGCAGGCGTAAATGACGGTCCCCAGGGAGCCTCTGATCCACTTTCTGATCTGCGGCATTCACAGCCGCGCCGCTGATCAAAAAGACGGAGCGGCCTAGATGCTTCAAACACATGGGACCTTTTCTCCAGCGTGGGACTCGTAGCTTGTCATTGAGCGGAAGTTTGAATTGTCGAAATCTGTGCTCAAAAAAAGGAAAAAGGGAAGAAAAAAAAGTCCCTTGAAAGACGAGAAGGAAGAAAAAAAGAAGAGAATTTGAAGAGAAACAGGGAGTGTTCGATGCTCCATCAATTGATAATGAGCATCCATGCAACGTGCTGAAGGCGGTTGTCCCATATATGAGGCAGAATTCATTGGAGATGACCTCCACCCACATTCTCGCTGTTCTAATAAAGCAGGCACAGCTTTGATGTTGGCCATCAGCTGGATCCCTGGGGAGGCTCTGCTATAATAAAGTGCAGCAGCGAGCACGCTGCGACACACTCGCCAGCAGGAAGTCCCATCAGTCCGTCCCAGCGTCTCTCCGGGAGCCGCACGGGGTCAGCAAGCCACTGAGACCGGATCGCGACGCGGAACTGTACACTGTAAGAAAAAACATCCCTAGAAAAACGGATAATGTCCTGGCAAAAAACTACCAGTACATTTTCCGTTAAGTTTACGGACATTTCTTTTTATCCAAAAAAGGAAAATTCTCAAAATTTAATGTATATCCTCTGTACCTTTAACGGACATTTCTGTTCATCCAAAAATCTATATACAGAAAAACACCTGAGAAAAATCCTACCTGAAAATTCCTTCATACAAACACAGAATATTAGCCCGTATTTCTACGTTTTTTCTGACAGTGTATGTCTGATAATCAACAGTGTTACACTTTACATCCTCTGTGGATAAAACATTAAGTGTTAATGTACAGAAAGAATATGGACGCTGTGGAAAAAAATGCTTATCTCAGAATAAGATTCAGGGCTGGGCAATATATCGATATATGGGAGTAGATATCGTCTTAAATTTCATAATATCGTGATATCTGATTTTCTCCATATCGCCCAGCTCTAATTTGATGGGGTTGTTTTTAAGTCTGCATGCTTCTTTATAAGTTGAGACTAATATCAATATATTAGGCTCATGCCATGATTCTGAGAGAAGCTCATATCTGATTGGCTGGCAGGTGTCCATTAGGATTACATAACTGCAAACATTAAACAAAGGGGCACAGTCTGACCACCGTTTTAAATGAATGCACAATGTATATTAAACTGTAAAAGTAACCATAGCAACAATACCTCTGCTTGATATCGCTCACTGCAATGGACCAACAGTAACCATCAGTTAACTAACTTCAAATACATAATGTAAATGGTTTATGATTTGATGCCAGCCTACCTTGTGTGGAGTGGCCAGGGCCAGGGCCTGGTAATAGACTTGGACATGTCCTGATGAAGAAGATGAGATATTTCGGGGGGGGGGGGGCATTTTAAGCTTGTATTAGACAGGACAGCTGAAGACAGGGAAGGGGGAGAGAAAGAGGTGGAATGACATGCAGCAAAGGGCCACAGGTTGGAATCGAACCCGCGGCCGCTGTGGCAGGGACTGAGCCTCTGTACATGGGGCACACGCTCAACCAGGTAGGTTTTCTGTAGTGGGCATAACGTTTTGATACTCACTGATGATGTCAATACTGTAATGTGATTGAAAAAGAACGATGGCTTTATTTGTCGATCCACACAATCCACAAAGTTGTTTGTACATGTAGTTGGCAGCTGAAATGTATCTTACACATACCCTTCTGTACACACAGCACACGCATGCAATTCTGGGTTGGAGCACAGCATCAAACATGGGCAAAGCCCTCAGAGCAGATTTGGTGCCTTGTCTAAGGGCACCTCGGCAGTGCCCAGGAGGAAAACAGTATGAGGGATATTAACCGGCGACCCTCTGGTTGCCAAGCCAAGTCACACAGACTGAGCTGCCTTCCCCTGATTCAACATGATTGATGATTTGGGCAGTCACTAAAGGTCACACTGCAGGCAAAAATTCCCCAAAAAATGGCATATTTTGTTTTTTTTTGCTCATATGTGTCTCCGATTTTTTTTCATGTGAACAGCATAAATCACATGGAATCTGATAGTTATTTTAAAAATTGGGATTTGGGCCATATTCATACAGTATGTGAACCTAAATCAGATACAGATCTGATTTTTTGTAATGCGACCACAGTCATTACCGAATTCATGTGACTTTATTTTACCCATCCCTGTTGCCAGCCAAGACAACCCAACCTTTACGTGCTTTCTCAGGGAGATGGGTCGCCTAAACTGAGTGTCTTGCCGCCATAGTCTTGTGGAGTGGCGTTGACGGATGTAGTTAAAAGTAGCCCTTGACATGCTTACATTTTGAATGACATCTGTTTCAGTGAAGCCATTAAAGTCCCAATCCCACCATTCCTGGCTTTGACTTGCCTACACATCTCTGTACAGATGCAGCAGCCACTGCTCCACAAAAAGCCACAATTAAAAATGTGGCTCTCTTTCTCCTCATCCTCGTTATCGTTTGCTCATGAACTCGCTTCTACTGACTGCACATCGACTTATAAATTAAACTGTAAACGCTGACTTCAGTGGCCTCCATATCTACTTTCGTATGACAGTGTGATGGATGTGACGTCTTTGTTATTCTTCTTTTGCACATGCGGGTGATTCAGTTGGACAGTGACCAGTTCACAGTGTAATCTGATATGGGCCACATTTAAAAAATAATGCGAACAGCCAATCGAAAAACTCTGATCTGGACTGTAAATCAGAATTTAGCACAGTTTAGACCAAAGATTTGCGTATATACCAAACCGTTTTAGAACTTTGCAGGGAAACGTTTCAGCGGTCTGAACCGGCCCGTCTCAGCTCGATCAAAGCCAGCTGATGGCATCGCTGCAACTCAGCTGGTCAAGTGTCCAGAGGCTGGTTTTAGAACGTAAGGGACGTCACCTGTTTCAACAGCCAATAGAGAAGTCAGCTTGTGAAGTCAGTTACGAACTGTCAGCTGGTGGAAATGGCAGAGTTTTAGAGGGAGGCTCAACGAGCGCCCACGTGCACGGTATGTGGTCGAACGAGCTAGAGAGTGACTGAAGAGAGGGAGTGGCGTTAAAACAAAGCAGAGAATCAGGGAAACAAAATTTTGAATAAAGTTTTCCACATTTCATCACTAGTAGAAATGCAACTGTATGTTCACACCGCAAGTCTTAATGCTTAAGTCGGATTCTTTGCTCGGATCCGAATTTTTGTTTGGCTGTTCACATTACCTTTAAAAATGTGGCCTATATCAGATTCCAGTGTGAACTGTTTGCGACAATGACATCAGACGCAGCACGCTGTTGCACTAAAGTTAGGGAGGTTATGGAGGACGTAAGCATTTTTGCTATTTTTTCAAAAACGCAGCGGTTACGGTATGATCCTTCTAGTTTTGATTGTATTGAAGTATCTCCCCATACACTAATTAGGTCTAACACCTCCCTCTCCCTCCATTTATTAGCTCCATCACTGATCTCCATTTTGTAGGCCTAGTCAAGTTTTTAATTTTACTGTCTGTGTCTAGGGCTAACTGCCGCCGGAGCATAATTGTGACAAATGCCGATGTAGATTATTATGTAAAAAATTAATTCAGGACCACATATGGAAGTGGTCTAAATCTGATTTGAAAAAATCAGATCTGGGCAAGATTTGAGTGTTCACACTACTTCTGAAGAAGTCTGACCTGGTCACTTGAAGAAAAAAAAGAATCTGATTTGTGCCACTTTTGCCTGCAGTCTGAACATAGCCTATTCTCACTATCCCTACCCTCATTCACATTGTAGCCCTTAAAGGGGCAAGCATAAATAAATTTGATGGAAAAATTATTCATTGCTATTTTTTAATGTATCTAGACTAAAATGTTCATGTTCATGTTTTTTTTTTACTCTGTCTCCCGAGATACATTGCCCATTTAGGGTAACATTTTGCATTGTATTCTTTTCATTATAGTTCATATGCCAACTTTTAAAACAGTTCATAAACAATTAATTAGCTACATTATTTCATGTTATCCATACAGAATTAGAAAAAATTGGAAAAAACTGAACTTTATCTCCCAAGATGCATTGCCCATGTAGGATATAACATTTTATGACAGAAATTCCCTGACAACGTGTGTATACTGGTGAATTCATCAATAATACACATTTGAGAGTAAAATAAAAAGTAATCAATGTTGCACGCTTTATCCTATTCAATATCTGTAGAGAATAGGCCTCAAAACATAAGTATATCTGTGAGTGATCAGCCCCGTTAAATATCCTTATGTGGGCAATGTATCCCCCAGGATACAGGCATTCAATGCCTGATTATCAAAGTTGTGAGAAGATAATTTAAAAAATATCCACAAGAACATGTAAAACTATCCTTAAAAAACAATTTTCTAAAACAAAATCACTCTAAAATATCATAATCACGAAAAATATAACAACACTTACCTCATGGCCAGTGTCTTTGTCCACATATGCTGCCATTTTGGATTTTGATACAAATATTTGGAATGTTGGCATAAAGTCACATGACCCATCACCCCATCAGTGTTTCTCATCAACTGCAACCACATAATGCCCCTCCCACCATAGCTCCTCCCCAAGGGGGTAAGCCTCTCCTCGGACCGCGAACCTCCTATGGCGCCATTTTAATGCTACAAAGCCATCACCTCCCGTTAGCATTCCATTGACTCCCATTCATTTTGGCGCCACTTTGACAGCGAATAACTTTACATCTGAAGCGTTTAAATACTCTATTTGTCCATTGTTTATTTCTAAAGAAACACGACAATGTATAAAAGGCTCCATTACCTTGTAGCTCATGTTATGGCTCCGTAGCAGACGTTTTTATAAAAATAGGCTAATGATTGTGTCATAACCACGCGACTTACTGTCGCATAGTAGAGGAATTACCGTATAGTACAGGAGAAGCGTGCAGGCAGTTTCGTCTCACATTAGCTGTTTAAGTGTAATTACTAATGTTAACTATCATTTTAGTGATCAATAATTAGCCTGTGTCTATGTTATCTCCTTACATATACCTACGCTCTCCGTCTCTGCTAGATTGGGAATGATTGAGATTTCTCTTGGCACAGCTACCAGAAGACTTCCAACTTTCAGACAGGTTGCTCACGTCACATCTACGTCTTCAAGCTCAGTTGGAGGCTGCTCAGTAACGCTCAACCATCACCGGAAAAGTGCTTCTATTGGCCTTCACTGGTCTCCGCCCAGAGCAACGGGATCTGTTGGTCCATTCTTATATACAGTCTATGCTCCTCCCCCTACAGCCTGGTAAATGACTGTATCCCCCAAGATACAGAAACTCTGATGCTACAAATGATATCCTGCTGCATAAAAGCCTAAAAGGAAGTTAGAACTGAAGTACAGTGTCATTGCTATGGAGATAGTAACACCGTCTTGTCGCATTGGTATAAACTGGATTCGTCGCGAATCTTGGGTCTGAACTGGGCTTAATAATAATAATAATTATAATAGTAATA